>NC_080396.1:56274166-56640000 GCF_030265065.1 Corythoichthys intestinalis
AAACTGGACTATTATATACAGTGTTGTCACAGATTACTTGAAAAAGTAATTTAATTACTGATTACGTCTCAAAAAATCCACTTACTATACTGATTATTATCAAAGTAACCAAGTTAATTTAAAAGTAATTTATCAGTTACTTTACTTTACTTTGCCGCCTCAACATATGAATGACAACAGAAAAAAGTCATCGCATGTCAGTGACTTTCAGATTATGGAATTTAAAGAGGAAGATCAGAATTTTCACATAAGGCTTAATCTTCGAGTTAGCGGAGGTTTAATAAGTCGATGGAGTTGGTTTCAACCACCATTGACTCGCGCTAGCTTAGCCACTCCGGAGCCCTGAAACTAACAAATAACTGGCAGACTGCATGGAACTTGTTGAAATAAACTCCACCGACTAATTAAACCCCGCTAACTCGAAGATTAAGTCTATTGTAAAAATTTCTGAATTTCGGATTGGGGTTTAGGGGTTAGGGTTAACAGCATATCAGTGCCAATGTAAAACAATGCAACTTGACTGCACAATAATCAACAACACACAAATGAATTGCACAGAGCAATAAACACAAAGGTGGGGGCAGGCATGGATGTGCGCACAACCCGGAAGTACGCAGTACACAATCTGGCCACAAAACATGGCGGCAACTAAGCACTTCTCACTCAATCGGACTTAGAACACACCCCAAAGATATTAAACAAACACGTCACCTCACTGCATAAATGTGCAACATGAACATGATGTAAACTATGCTTGCCAAGTGAGAGCGATGACTACCCGTTGTTGCAACGGCAAAGCTACTAAACGGCCGCGCATGTAGGGAGTCCAACCTACCGGTGGAACCCTCCAGAATGAAAGAAAAATGCTCACGTTCATTTATGAATGTTAACAGATCAACATTCCCTCGCAAATCTCAACATGTGGATGCACTCGGCTCCAATGTGCACCCACACTGGCGTGCTGGTAGCCAGGCACACGCCTTTCTCAATCCCAAAACACTTAGCGCATGTGACTCAAGACCAAAACAGGAAGTAACTGTCAGCGGCTACCATGGAAATGAATACGTAGCGGGAACCTTTCTAGCATTTTCTATTCAAAATGCTCTTCGTACATGACTACAATATTCTTTATTCTATAAACAGTACATTATGAGTCAATAACAAAATGGTAACGCACAGACGCTAAGGAAACTAAATTTAATCAGATTACTGGTTTGGAAAAATGAACGTGTTAGATGACTTGTTACTAAAAGAAAGAAATCAGATTACAGTAACATTCATGTTGATAATCCTGAAGAAGGATGTGCTAGAGAGCTTTTAAATATTTTGGATACATTCGGTTTATCGCAGCATGTCACAGTTCCAACACATAACAGAAGACACATACTGAATTTAATAATATTCAAAGGTCTTAACATCTCTGAGGTTACAATGAATGATGTTGCTCTTTCTGATCACCACTGCATTATGTTTAAAATGACCACCCCTGTCAATCCTCTGAAAAGGGAAACAGAGGTGATTAAGAAGTGTTACATAAATTATAACACTTGTGCGGTACTCACTCAGGCCTATGCATCACCATTAACCCTTACAACAGCTCCAGTGAAGAACTTGTAAATACAGTGGTACCTCTACATACGATCGCTTCGACACACGAACTTTTCGACATCCGACGTAAAATTTGACTCGCCATTTGTTTCTACATTCGACGACATGCTCGAAATACGACGACAATGGCAGCACCGCAGACGAATGCACGGCGGATTTTCTTGTGTGACAAATCAACACTGGTTTCAGAAAAGGTTGGTACAGGTGGTGAAACAAGGAAAAAGTTGACGCTTACCTTCTAAATGAAGATGCAAATGACAGAAAAATATGAGCGTAGGGTGGGCAACCGTGAAATGGCTCAACAATACATCACCACGGTCCTCCTCCGACCATCGTTCGCCAGTCTTTATAAGTTAAGCTGACAATTCTTATTGTGGTAACATCTCCAGAGAAATCGCCAACTTCGCCACGTTTTTATCATTTATTTCACAACTTATTCAAAACAAAAACACCTTCTGTCTTCTGTCCGGTCTGTCTCTGGCACGTCAGCCCCGCGGTGCGTTCAGGGTCAGCAAAAAACGTCCGCCACATTAGAACCCGATTCGTTACATTAATACAGGAATTATTATTATTATTATTATTATTATTATTATTATTATTATTATTATTCCGATTTTGATTTATAATATATTTGTTTTGCTATGTGTAATTGCCATTTGTAATAGTACCAGCAGTATTTTTTAAGGGTTTAGTGAAGGTTTTTGGGCTGTGGAACGAATTAATGGAATTATAATGTATTCCTATGGGAAAATCCTGCTCGACATACGACCATTTCGACTTACAAACAAGGTCCTGGAACGGATTAACTTCGTATGTAGAGGTACCACTGTAGTTTCAGTTCCAGCATTATGACTGTAATTGACCCTATTGCCCCAATTAAGACAAAAACTAGAAAGAAGAGGTCACCCTGGAGAATGCCACACTAGCTTTAAAACAAAAGCAAGATTGCAGACGAGCAGAACGCTGGTGGCGAAAAAACAAACTCCTGGTTTTTTTATGATATCTACAAAGAGAGTCTTCGCAAATACAACCAGGAACTGCAAAATGCTAGACAGTCATATTTTTCAGAGATCATTAGTAGAAACACCAACAATACCCACACACTATTTTCTGTTGTTGACAAACTGACAAACCCACAAGCATCAGTACCTCAGGAATTGGTATCTGAGGTGTCCTGCAATGATTTCGCGGCATTCTTTACACACAAATTACTAAAGATAAAACAAACTGTGTGCAACTCCAGATTAACAATTGTTACACTAAATGCCTCCCAAAATGTCTCCCACGTCAATCTTAGACAGTTTAGCCTCTTGAACTATGCCACATTAAAATAAATTATGTCAAAATTAAATCCCACAACATGCTGCCTTGACATCCTTCCTTCAAAGTTTTTCAAAACTGTTTTTATTGCATAGCCCCAGACATACAGTAGTTCAGTTTATAAATACTTCTCTCCAAACAGGAGAGTTTCCACAGACTTAAAAAACTGCAGTAATAAAACCTCTTCTGAAAAAAACTAGATGCCTCAACCATTACCTGGGGAAAATTACCGAGAGGGTTGTGATCGAACGGATCCAGGTTTTCATGATGCAAAACAATCTTATTAACTAATTTCAGTCTGGATTTCGGCCACATCACAGGATCGAGACTGTGATTATGAAAGTCCTAAATGATATTCGTTGGAATAGCAATGCAGGCAAATCATCTGTTCTGCTACAATTGGATCTCGGCGCCACATTCGACACAGTTGATCACAACATACTACTAAGCAGATTGGAACAGTGGGTAGAGCTTACTGACACTGTTCTTCAGTGGTTCATATCTTATGTACATGATAGGTATTTTTTGTGTCAATCGGAAACCATCAGTCAAAACGAACCAAATTCAAGTGTGAAGTCCCTCAAGGGTCAATTCTTGGACTACTCTTATTTAACATCTATATGCTTCCCCTAGCTCAGATTATGGAACAGCATCTCCTATCACACCTATGCAGTTGACACACAACTCTACATATCAGTGTCCCCACATGATTATAGTCTCTTAGTCTCCCTGAGTAAATGCATACATCAAATCAATGAATGGATGTGCCAGAATTTTTTCCAGTTAATTGTCGAAAAGACGAAGTGATCATTTTTGGGCCAAAAAAGGAAAGGTCAAAGATAAGCAGGCACCTTAGCACAATGTCACTTACAGCTACAAATCAAGTCAGAAACCTTGGCGTAATTATTGACTCAGACCTAAAATTTGATTTGCCATCTAAATTCCGTCACTAAATCTGCTTATTACCACCTAACAAATATAGCCAGAATTAAGGGGCCTCTGACTCAACAAGACATGGAAAAACTTATGCATACATACATTTTCAGCAGAGTGGACTATTGCAATGGTATATTTTCAGGTCTTGATAAAAAAAAAAAAAAAAAAAAAAAAAATCAGTCAGGAAGCCGCAGCTAGAACAGAACGCTGCAGCCAGAGTCCTCAGAAATGCAAGGAAACTGGACCACATTACACCGGTTTTGAATCGTTACACTGGCTTCCAGTGAGTCAAAGGATAGACTACAAAATACTACTGCTCGTCTCCAAAACACTTAATGGCCTTGGACCAAAATACATGCTTGATTTTTTAGATTCCTATGAAACATCTAGACCCCTAAGGTCATCTGGAACCGGTCTCCTGTATGTTCCAAAAACAAGAACCAAGCAGGGTGAGGCAGCATTTAGTTATTATGCTCCGCACCTCTGGAACAAGTTACAGTGCCTTGCAAAAGTATTCGGCCCCCTTGTACCTTGCAACCTTTCGCCACATTTCAGGCTTCAAACATAAAGATATAAAATTTTAATTTTTTTGTCAAGAATCAACAACAAGTGGGACACAATCGTGAAGTGGAACAAAATTTATTGGATAATTTAAACTTTTTTAACAAATAAAAAACTGAAAAGTGGGGCGTGCAATATTATTCGGCCCCCTTGCATTAATACTTTGTAGCGCCACCTTTTGCTCCAGTTACAGCTGCAAGTCGCTTGGGGTATGTTTCTATCAGTTTTGCACATCGAGAGACTGACATTCTTGCCCATTCTTCCTTGCAAAACAGCTCGAGCTCAGTGAGGTTGGATGGAGAGTGTTTGTGAACAGCAGTCTTCAGCTCTTTCCACAGATTCTCGATTGGATTCAGGTCTGGACTTTGACTTGGCCATTCTAACACCTGGATAAGTTTATTTTTTAACCATTCCATTGTAGATTTGGCTTTATGTTTTGGATCATTGTCCTGTTGGAAGATAAATCTCCGTCCCAGTCTCAGGTCTTGTGCAGATACCAACAGGTTTTCTTCCAGAATGTTCCTGTATTTGGCTGCATCCATCTTCCCGTCAATTTTAACCATCTTCCCTGTTCCTGCTGAAGAAAAGCAGGCCCAAACCATGATGCTGCCACCACCATGTTTGACAGTGGGGATGGTGTGTTCAGGGTGATGAGCTGTGTTGCTTTTACGCCAAACATATCGTTTTGCATTGTGGCCAAAAAGTTCAATTTTGGTTTCATCTGACCAGAGCACCTTCTTCCACATGTTTGGTGTGTCTCCCAGGTGGCTTGTGGCAAACTTTAAACGAGACTTTTTATGGATATCTTTGAGAAATGTCTTTCTTCTTGCCATTTCCATAAAGGCCAGATTTGTGCAGTGTACGACTGATTGTTGTCCTATGGACAGACTCTCCCACCTCAGCTGTAGATCTCTGCAGTTCATCCAGAGTGATCATGGGCCTCTTGGTTGCATCTCTGATCAGTTTTCTCCTTGTTTGAGAAGAAAGTTTGGAAGGTCTTGGTAGATTTGCAGTGGTCTGATGCTCCTTCCATTTCAATATGATGGCTTGCACAGTGCTCCTTGAGATGTTTAAAGCTTGGGAAGTCTTTTTGTATCCAAATCCGGCTTTAAACTTCTCCACAACAGTATCTCGGACCTGCCTGGTGTGTTCCTTGGTTTTCATAATGCTCTCTGCACTTTAAACAGAACCCTGAGACTATCACAGAGCAGGTGCATTTATACGGAGACTTGATTACACACAGGTAGATTCTATTTATCATCATCGGTCATTTAGGACAACATTGGATCATTCAGAGATCCTCACTGAACTTCTGGAGTGAGTTTGTTGCACTGAAAGTAAAGGGGCCGAATAATATTGCACGCCCCACTTTTCAGTTTTTTATTTGTTAAAAAAGTTTAAATTACCCAATAAATGTTGTTCCACTTCACGATTGTGTCCCACTTGTTGTTGATTCTTGACAAAAAAATTAAATTTCATATCTTTATGTTTGAAACCTGAAAGATTCAAGGGGGCCGAATACTTTTGCAAGGCTCTGTACCTGAAGGTCTGAAGTATGCTCAAACTGTTAGCTCCTTTAAATCGGGGCTAATGATGATTTTGTTTAGTACTGCATATCCATTGTTTTTATTATTATTATTATTGTATTATTATTATTTATTTTTTATTATTGATTTTTATGATCTTCATCTGATGTAAAGCACTTTGAATTGCCTTGTGTAGAACTGTGCTATATGAATAAATTTGCCTTTGCCCACAGATGTTTTTGTTAACAAGCCAAAAACAACACACTTTTTTTTTTTTTTGTAATGCTGACCATCAGCAACCTTAAGGTTGATGTCCATTAATTATTTCCTTCTATCTTTCCTTCTCTTCTTCCTTCTATCTTTTCCTTCTTCCTTATTTCTCCATCTGTCTCATCCTGGTCAGACCATTAACTCATAAATCCAATACAGGCCACCTAAACACTATCTGTCTTCTGCCAATGGAAAGAAGGATTGGATGGAGGGAGCATTGAAGAGGATCAATGATTCCCCTGACTGTCAGTCTGCTCACTTCTTTTCACATCCATCTAGCAACGTCACCTCCTCCTCCTCTTCTTTCTCCTCCTCTTCCTTCTGCTCCTCCTTGTCACCCCCTGGAATTTTCTTGTTGGGACCACATTTATCACAAAGCCTTAGCTCGCCTCACAGACAATCAATACCAAATTACTACCAAGTGACTAATTGTCATCCCTGTGAAGTGACAGCAATACAACAACAGTTTACTATATTTTAAAGCACTGGTTCTCAATCAGGGTTTGACCATGCCCTCAGGGGTTCGAAGCATACGTCTTAGGGGTTTGTCTGAAATGAGTTTGTCCAATTTGTTCACGTGGGTTTCCAGCTGCAATAATAGGCTTTTTTCTTTATTTTATTTTATTATTATTTTGTTTTTTTTGTTTTTGGTATACTACTTTTTTCAATTACATTTTCAGTGTCTCACCATGATAAACTTAAGGACATTGACAAGTAACTTATTTTTCTAACTACAAATCCCACGTATCTGTAGGTCAAACTAGGCAAAAATGCATACAAAAAAAATATGTCTCATTTTAACTGAAAACAAGAACACACTATGCTATGATAATAGCAATAACATGGAGAATAATAGGCTAAATAGGCATCTGTTACCGTAGCATATTAACTGTACAGATAAGTATAGCCTAAACAATATATGATATTTTAAATTGTACATCAAATCACAAGCAAATTATTGAAGTTCAGTATTCCTCATTAATATCACTTCAACCCAGCCAGCCCTACGCCATGCCTAGAGTGCCCTTCTCGTTGCTGTCAATGTGTGTGTGTGTGTGTGTGTGTGTGTGGGGGGGGGGGGGGGTATTAAAAAAAAAAAAAAAAAACATGCATAGTACTGTAAATCCCACCTAATAACTAGTTGCAGGCCCAGCGAGCCAACAATGGGGAAACAAAGTGTTACTGATAAGGCGGAAAATACGGTTGTAGAATCCAGAACGTAAAAAGTCCTCAGCCCTACGCTCTCCTCTTCAGTCTTCCTCACTAGCCCGCTGGACAGTGGTAAAGAAAAACCCTCACGCCACTCGTGATGCGTTTGTTCTTTAATCCAACAAAGAGTAATCCACAGCAAATGAGAGTCTGAGGAAACGAAAAACAATCCACTTGAAAGGTGAATCCACAAATATAAAGAATATAGCTATATAGTACGTCGTCAAATGTGACCTGACTAACTAGTTCCACGAAATCAAATAAAATAAACAAACCACAAGCCCGTCCCACAGAACCAAAGCAAATTATTCAAAATGAACATGAATATCTAACTAAACATTATTTAGGCACCTACAATGGTACTTACGAATTCAGTATTTTTCTGGGACACCCCATATATAATTACCAGATTCAGAACAATTAAGGAACAATGCTTAAATAATACACTTTACTGGTCCTTGCCAAGGGTGTTTTATAAACCTCGCCTTCTGTCAGCTTCACAGGTGGAGTTTGATGGCGTCCTGCCCTGCGCCGTCCCGTCGCCGGTCCTGGCCCCAGGGTTTTCAGCTAGGGCTTGTCTGGTGGCATCTGGTCGTGCGTGGGTCCCGTCGGGCGTGCGTTGGTCTTGCGGGTGGGTGGGGGAGCCGCGTGGGCGCCGGTCCGGGGCCGCGGCCCTTCCCCGGCTGGCCGGGGTGGGGTGGAGTGGGGCGGGGGTTGGGTGGTGTATGCGGTGGCCATAGTTCCCTCCCGGGCCGGCCCGGCCAGAGCCGCGTCTCCTTGTACCGCATCCTGGGGAAGTGCCCCCTGTTGTCATACCGCGCATCCCTCCTGGCCCGGGGGTGGGTTGGGGGGATTGCACCTCCGTCCCCTTAGTCTGTCTCCGGCCCTGTCCGCCTCCTTGGACCGCGGCGCCTGCCGCTGCCCTCCTGCCAGCGGGGTCGTCGACGGGGCTTCTTGGGGCCTGCGGGGCCTTGGGTGGGGCTTGCTGTTCCTTGCTGGTGAGGTAGACATCCCGTGGTCTCCGGCGTTTGGCATAGCACCTGCTCGGGGTGCGGGATGGGTGCTCGGGCGGGAGAGGGGGGAGTGGTGGGCGGTTGCCGGTGCGCCGTGGGTGGTCTGGGGCGGGGGTTGATCGGGGAGCCTGCCTCTTAACTCACGCACTCCTCACTTCAGCACTGTAAATATCTTTCACCCTGGCACTTACATACTCATTTACTCAGTCCTGGCCTGGCTCCCCCCTGTTTTTAATGCATCACACACCAAGGTTGTGGGATGGTTGGGACCTGGTGGGAGGGGGGGTGCCTCACGGTTACCTCCTCACGGCAGGCCCTGTCATTCCTGCACCTTTTTTTAACACACCACACACATCATACACCACAGGAGAGCTCTGGCAAAGGGCGGTGGGACAGGCAGCTGGGCTGAATTTCCGTGCTGTGGTCCCACTGCCCCAAGCCAAGCTCTCCTATTTTAAAGCATACATTGCACTACCCTCCCCTCACAATCCCATCATGGTGCTGTGTTATAGCTGCCAGCCGGGAACCTGGCAGCCACAGTAATAGGGTGGTAGGTGGGTCCCGCACTTTTTTTTCCTATGGCATGGCCCCCGAGGCGTGGCCTCCTCTCTGCCTGGGCTGCCGGCCGCTGGAGTGGGGGGAGGTCGGGGCTCCGGTCTCGCATCGCCCCACGGCGGCTCCTCAGCGTTCTCCTGCCTCCGCCTTCCCTTCTCTTCTCTAACTGGGTGTCCGCCCTGTGCTCCAGCGCGGATTGCTGGCTGGGCAGCGGTGTATCGACTGGATGTTGCCTGCTACAGCGGGGGACCCTGCCCCACCCTGGGCTTGGTGGGCCGCTGGGGGCCCCGTGGCATGGCGTGCCGTGCCGGCTGGGGGGCTGCGGTGGCGGCTCGTGCCCCGGGTGGGCGGACGGGGTTGGGAACGGGCGTGGGGTTGGTGGTGCGTCCCCTCTTGCCATCCCTGAAGGCCGGTAGATGGGCGCGCGGGTGGCCCAGGGGACCACCCTGGATTGCGGGGGGGGGGACGAGGGCTCCTTTGCTGGGCAGCGGGAGGAGGTATGGGCAGCGCTGCCCCCCGACTTACACTCACAAGGGATTCACACGATTACTGGGTTCTAGATCACAGAGATGATTTGTGTACACTCTACCCCTTTCTATCACTTAGCTTATAGACTCCCCCACCTCCTTCCCCTTCTTTCCCTGGTCAACAGGCCCCCCACATGGTGTCAACCGGAAATACATTTAGCTGACGATAGCACCAACATATTAGTAGTTAGTGTAGTTAGGCGTTCAATGTATTTCTTGTTGTTGTTTGTCTTTCTTTTCTTTCTTCTCTTGTGTTTCTTTTCTTCTGTTCCCCTATAACCCCGTCCTGTTCGCTGCTTTGTTATAATAAACGAGGTATGTTGAATGATCACAATGGGAGTATGTCAGACTCTCAATGTGAAACATTAAAACTGTTCAGACTATCCGGACACTTAGACTTCCATTCTCCGTGTCAAACAGCTGGACAGTTTTTAAATAAAAAAAGAATTCAGTAATTAGTTGAGTAATTTCTTGCAAAGGAAGAATGCCTAGCACGATCACGTTCACCTCCTTCCTCTCATTCGTAATTGTTAAGCTCCTCGAGGCCACCATTAACCGGTCGTTTATCCTTGCTATCTCTACTAAAAGAAACTTGGTGCGCTCAATAGTAGACGTGAAACATTGTCGTTGTCATCTGATTACCCTATCTATCTGTCTGTCTGTCTGTCTGTCTGTCTGTCTGTGATAATAGTAATTCAACCATTATTTTTACTCTGCAGGGAACACTCATGAATAGCTTGATGCCAAAAAAATTAGGCCACATGTTGTACCGGTGTTCAGCCATTCCTTACTACGCGGTGAAACGTCCTACACAATGCTCAGCGCGCTTGCGCAAGCATTCACACGCATGCGCACATCGGTTAGAAACGGCGAGTACTCACTATTTTTGTTTTTATTTAGTTATTTAGAACCTTTTCACTGCCTCAAGGATACTTTTTTCATGTATTACCCTCTCATACTTTTAACCATTGTGTTTTTTTTTGTGTAAGTTTTGAAGCAGTTGACCAATTTGATATAACTACTACTACCATTTGATATAACTACATTTAAGTATTTTCTGAAGGCATTTTGTTAGTACGTTATTCCTGTATGCATCCAAACAAAACAAGTTTAGAGCGCACGGTAGTACTTTGGGTGTCAAATTCGACCAATGTAGCACGTTTCGCCGATGTAGAGATTTTGGCAGAACACCGGCTTGCCAGAGAGCTACATTATATTGTGACGAGATTATTCATAAGAACTTGTGTGAAATACATGATTTGAATGTAGCAGCTCGGGGTTATTTGAAGGGGAAATCATATGGAAATTTATTTTTTAAATTGCCTGTGTACAAACAGCTGGAACTACGGTGTGCATGGAACTATGTTTCTGTTTTGAAAGCAAGTGGGTTATTCTGTGCTGGTTGCTACAAAACACTGGGTCTAATTTACATAACATCCTTCCTACATCAAGTTTACCAGCATAAAACATGACGGCTTTGTTGATTGAAGATTGTCCTATGACGTTAGGGTGTGGTTGCAATAACACCCAAAAGTTTTATTGTTCTCAAGCCAAAAGGCAGTGTCAAGCCATTAATTGTGGAATGATGCCTTCACTACATTCCGGTCTTGATGCACAAATCAAAATTTTTGTCATCACCAATCTTTTTTGTGTCACTGCTCAGACCGATGGAAAAAGGTGACACTTACCATTGAAATAAGGATGGAATTTATAGAAAAATATGAGCGTGGTGTGCACATCCGTGACCTGGCTCGACAATACTCCTCAGACCTCCATTCGCTAGTCAAGTTAAAGTGACAATTATTGTTGTGGTACCATCGCCAAAGAGCTCACCAACTTCGTCAGACTTTTAATCATTTCTTTCAGAAATTGTGCAACACAACACACCTACTGTCCGCCGCAGTTGACGCCAGCAACAACACAATGTTGAAAAGAGAACGTAAAATCTCAACTGCACGCTGTCATCTCACTCTGTCTCCTGAAACACACGGTGCGTTCAGGTACAGCGCGCAAAACATGTCCGCCTTTTAGAACCCGATTCGTTACATTATTACAGGAATTATCATTATTATATCATTATTCTAATTTTTATTTATAATTAATTTGTTTTGCTATGCGTAATTGCCATTTGTAATGGTACCGCCATATTTATTAAGGATTTAGTGCAGGATTTCGGGCAGTAGAACGAATTAATGGAATTATAATGTATTCTTACGTAGGGAAGGGAAACTCCTGCTCGACATACAACCTTTTTGACTTACAAACAAGGAATTAACTTCGTATGTAGAGGTACCACTGTATATGATTTGCAATGCCAGTTTGAGCTATTCTATAGTCTTGCATCAGCAAAACTATAAAGAAAACCTGTAGCTGAATGAAGATTTGAAATACAAGAATACAACGTTTATTTAAGGTGAAGAAAACCAGATATGTACTGTATGTGAGGACTACTCTTCAGGTACAAACAGCATCATACAAAGTTGCATATCCTTTCGGAAAATAATATACAGTACTGTATATTCGTACCCATCACTGCATCGTTACCTGACGATGATAAGGGATCGCAGGGCAGACGGATCTTGGAGGCCAGATTGCTCCATCCATTTGGGGAAACCCGTTATCGTCTTGCAGGGGTGAAATTCAGCGGCAAAGGAAACGACAGCCATGCCATTTCACTGATTGAGGTAGCTTAAATGCCCGTGCTGCTTCCTTTCTTCATTCAATGTTTGTTACAACGCAATACTTTTGCCCGGTTTCCTCATCACTTCACCCCAGCATCCCGCTGTGCACTTTTTTTTACGCCTTCCTCATTACACTTGTACACTATCCACCCAACTTCAAAATAGTGTTATAATTAATGTTTTATTCTTCCAACTAATTCGGCAAACATATGTATGGATGTTGTGGGGTTCAGTGCTTCTTACAAGGTTAAGGGCGTTGTTTTAAAGAGCATCAAATGTAAGGTGATCAAATCTGCATGTTTAAAATTAGGAAAATTTTATACTTGTCCTCAATCATTATACTTTGTTAGGATAGTACAAACATCGTCTTAGGTTAGATCAGGGGTTTTCAAACTGTGGTGCCCTGGGATCCTTGACCCTTTAATTCAAGATTTTGTAAAATTATTTGCAATAGATTATGTTGGAAAATAGCACACTAACATATGGTGGCCAACATTCAAATGTTTAAAAAATCATTTAATAAATCTGAAAACTGTGCATGCATATAATCTTGTTTGCCAGTTCAAAATAGGTCAAGAAGTTTTAATTTCAGCATGATGCTTATCCTATATGGTAAATAGAGGGGATTTATAAAGCCTTTTTATCTGAACCATTCATGTGTCCTAAGCGTTTTACAGAAACAAATTTACTCCTTGGGACAGCAACCAATCAACCAACTTTGCCTTGGCCACGAATACCATAACCCCACATACAGTAAATAACCATCCGATGGCCAGAAGCTTGGATGCACTGTTCTAGTTTATGGACCAGGCATGTAAGCAAAGCTTCATACTGTAACAACCGTAACCCTTTCCTGAGCTAAGAAAGAGGTGTCTTGACTTTGAATGTGACATATGTAGTTCTCTGTCAAAGTCAATTTCATCTGGGTGTGGCAATAAATAACTTGAAGCCAGTAGTACATTGTCAAGGCCCTAAATGCCTTTTCTGTAGGCCTGTACTGACGATTTACACAAAATTGTATGAATTTCTATCCAACAGTTTATGTACAGTTTCATAGTGTGTCTATTTCATGGCTCCCCAGCTTCTCGTCACACAGAGTTTGGCTTCGTCCAAAAAGATATCAGCTTTTATTTGTTGTTATGTCAACATTATTACTCAGGGCCTGCCGGATCCCAAGAACTGGCGTATGGCACTCATATTAAATATTTGCCTCTCAATTATAATATCATTTTTACCAAATTTTTTGCTTTGGAAAGAATTTAAGCGAAAAATGTGGCAAGCTGTCTCAGGCCACGTAAAATGATCCAGGATCCAAAATGATCCATGATTGAGTTTGACATATGTGATTTTAAATTGTGAAGATGCTTGTTTGACTATTTGTGCTTTGTGACTGATTGGAGACCAGTCACACCTTTTCCGCAGCTAAAATCAGCTCTAGTAAGGACAAATATTATTGGAAAGGGAAGGATGGGCTGTGATTTTTAAAAACTTCATTAATATAATTAAATGTATACATGAACACACAATAAAACATACAGATACAGTCATACGAAAGAGGAAAGATGCTCTCTCTCTCTTTTCTTTTCTTTTTTTTTTAAACACACCCGCACACACATACAGATGCGGGCCATGCCCTTCTCGTGTTTCCTTTGACACGCTGTAATAGATTCCGTGGTAGCTCCACGCCGTGGCTAAGTGGCCTCACCTTTCACTGAAAACAAATCACTCACTCGCTCAGTCTCATTCTTTCGTTCTCTCATACGCACACACACTTCATGTGTGACCTTCCGTTTTTCTGTCTCCCATGGGTGCTCTCTTCTTCCTCGCCATCACTTGGCCTGGCATCCTTTGAGTCTTATCACATACCCTCCTTTTCACTTGCATTGCAGTGTTTCTCAAACTTTTTACATTAAGTTCTACCTTGAAAAAATACCGGGCTCTCCAAGCAGCATTGTGGCCAACAATATACAGTAAAATACTTTAGTAATGCAAAAGGTTGAACAGTTCAGTCATGAATGAATGAACATAAGCCTTGCTAAAAATCAGTAATTTGATACGATTGTGCTTAAATAAATAAATCTATTTTCAATTAATTTGTAATACACATAAAATGTAAATAGAAATTGCATCTGATTTTAAAGTTAGTAAAACTGAACAGCACTTTACAGGTGAACAAAAGCAAAAAATAAATAAATTAATTAATTAAAAAATGCTTTAAGGCCGCCTGAAGATTTAATTCATTATTTTTTTCACGTATTACAAGAAAGAATCTGCATACCACTGGTTGTACTCGTACCACACTTTGAGAATCAATGATCTATTCTTTTCATTTATTTATATATAAGCGTTTTTCCTCAGCCAAACACGTTATTTCAACAGGACACATGAAGGTAATCACGACATTTTGCTTAGAGAAGTTTGCTTTGACAATAGCAGAACCTTTTTTGAATGCAATAACATTACAATGTCAAGTTCTTCATAGTCAAACAACCTAACTTATCCAGCATGAAAAAGCAACAAAGTACAAATGATTTTATACATGATCTAATTTTCGTACCTTTGATTTTTACTTTGCACGTTTTAAAAATAGATTTATGTAAAGTACTCTATGCTCCTAATTGTTCAAAATGCATTTCATGGTGCTACCAACCACGGTAGATTACAGATTTTTGTTTGTTTGCTTTAAAGGAAATTTATCAAAACTGACAATTGTTTGACAGAAGTACACTACATTTCAGAGTCTGCGCTGTACAGTAACAGTTGAAAAGCTTTTTAATCGTCATCAGGCAATAATTTATTATTATTTAATATGCAAATATTTAATTTCCTAATGCATGGTGCGGTCCAAAGAAATCTAATTTGTCTAAAAAGTAGCAAAATTATATCAACTAGAGTGGTTCTACTTGAGTTAAAACTTCACTGGTTGTCTGGTCTGCCTGCGGTTGGGTCTTAAAAAGAACAAGACAACCCTCTAGCGGTGTGTCTGTGTGCGTTGCGGGGTGGTGTGTTGTGTGGGGTTCTGAAATTGGATTGTTTTCTAAGCAGATAGTTAGACAGGGACAAGCGGGGAAACCAAATCAATCGTTTTTTGGGGTTTTGATTTTGTTTTTGTTATTTGCTTTGAAAACTGTTTTTTTCCCAACTGTCAATATGTTGGGTTGAACTTTGTTAGTGCTTCTGATAGTTCATATACTGTATAATAAGAATGTTTTGGGATCCAGACTCAGAATTTAAAGCACACTTAACCTTGCAATTTCTGCGTTGGAGATGCAGGAGTAATGCAATACTTCTGTCAAATTTAGATTTAGAGTATATACAGTATATAAAATTTGAAATGCACACCTGTGAAATCCTCAAACTCAAGAAGTCACACATTAAAATTAAAATTTTTAGACCAAATTTTTCTAAATTGATGATCCAACTGTAGATTAAACTTGTTTCAGCTTGGAGCTTTTTGTTGGAGGTATCAATAAAACATAAGGGATGACACTGTAATTCACTAGTGAATTTGCTAATCATATTAGCTAATCATATTAGTATCATACACATGATTGAAAACTGAGTCTGGGTTTCTTTGATGAAATGATCCAATTCATACCATGGCCGTGCAGAGACCGATTGGGGGTGGGAGGGGGGGCAGGTGCTGATAGATCAAAAGGGGCAGTTGAACAAAAACTTAATACACCTTACAACAACATAATTTCAGTTTAACCAGCTTTACAGTATAATTGGCTGTGACTGTGACAGACTTTAATTGGGAGGAGGGAACAGTGAATAGAAGTCAACACTGTCATCAACACTTTCTGGCTGTGACTTAGTCAGTGTTTGCCTCTTTCCTTCAACCTCCATATCAAAACTTCTTAACTCAACTTGTTCATCTGAGAGCAAACCAAATTAAGATGTTCACTGAGCCACCATCAGCACTTTTTTTTTTTTTTTCAACACTATTAGTTCATTATTGGAGAACTTAAAGATGCGTACCTTTCTAGATAACATTGTGAAGAGAACGGACAAATATGGTTGCTTATAGAGAGTAGAGACACACGGGTTGAAATAGCCTTGGGACGGGGGTTAATTCATTATAAAAGTAGAAAACTATATAAGAGAAAATTACACAATAAACCCAGTGTTTCAATCAGGCTTTAAGTCCAGACACAGCACTGAGACAGCACTGTTAAAAGTACATAACGACATTACATATTACCCCCATGCTATCATCACTCCACTGGCTTCCAGTCCATTTTAGAACTGATTTCAAACTACTACTGTTTGTTTTTAATTCTATTAATGGCCAGGCTCCTTCATATTTATCAGTAATTTTAACCTTTCGTAACTCTGGCAGGACTCTTCGTTCGACCGGCCAGCTTCTTTGACATGTTCCGAGGTCGAAACTTAAACAGTGGGGAGACCGATCTTTTGCTGTTGCTACCCCCAGGCTGTGGAAAACCCTTTCCCTGAAATCCGCACCACTACGAATCTAGGTCTTTTTAAGTCTCGAGTAAAATCACACGTTTTTAGTAGGGGTGTCAAAATTATCGCATTAACGGGCGTTAATTAATTTTTAAAAATTAATCACGTTAAAATATTTGACGCAATTAACGCACAGTTGCCCCGCTCAAACAGATTAAAATGACAGCACAGTGAAATGTGTACTTGTGTTTTTCGGAGTTTTGGCTCCCTCTGCTGGCGCTTGTGTGTAATTGATTTTATAGGCTTCAGCACCCATGAGCATCGTGTAAGTAATTATTGACATCAACAATGGCGGGCTACTAGTTTATTTTTTGATTGAAAATTTTCTAAATTTTATTAAAACGAAAACATGAAGAGGGGTTTTGATATAAAATTTCTATAACTTGTACTAACATTTATCTTTTAAGAACTACAAGTCTTTCTATCCATGGATCGCTTTAACAGAATGTTGATAATGGAATGCCATCTTGTTCATTTATTGTAATAATAAAGAAACACAGTACTTATGTACCGTATATTGAATGGATATATCCATCTTGTGTCTTATCTTTCCATTCCAACAATAATTTACAGAAAAATATGGCATATTTAATAGATGGTTTGAATTGCAATTAATTACGATTAATTAATTTTTAAGCTGTAATTAACTCAATTAAAAATTTTAATCGTTTGACACCCCTAGTTTTTAGACTTGCCTTTTCCCCAGATTAGGATAGCCTGGTTTTATTTGCTTAAAGGTTTTTAGTGTTTATTGATTTTATCGGTTTTATTGTTTTATTTGCTGGACTTTTATCGCGATGTGCTTTTTTTGTTTCATTTCTTTTTTTTCTTTTTCTTAATGTCATTGTATAATAATTTCCGGCCTTTTCTTTTATATCTTGAGCCATGTTTTTGTTGTAAAGCACTTTGAGGGCCTTTCGAATTTTGTAAAGGGCTATATACAGTGCCTTGCAAAAGTATTCGGCCCCCTTGAATCTTGCAACCTTTCGCCACATTTCAGGCTTCAAACATAAAGATATGAAATTTAATTTTTTTGTCAAGAATCAACAACAAGTGGGACACAATCGTGAAGTGGAACAACATTTATTGGATAATTTAAACTTTTTTAACAAATAAAAAACTGAAAAGTGGGGCGTGCAATATTATTCGGCCCCTTTACTTTCAGTGCAGCAAACTCACTCCAGAAGTTCAGTGAAGATCTCTGAATGATCCAATGTTGTCCTAAATGACCGATGATGATAAATAGAATCCAAATGTGTTTAATCAAGTCTCCGTATAAATGCACCTGCTCTGTGATAGTAGTTAGGGTTCTGTTTAAAGTGCAGAGAGCATTATGAAAACCAAGGAACACACCAGGCAGGTCCGAGATACTGTTGTGGAGAAGTTTAAAGCCGGATTTGGATACAAAAAGATTTCCCAAGCTTTAAACATCTCAAGGAGCACTGTGCAAGCCATCATATTGAAATGGAAGGAGCATCAGACCACTGCAAATCTACCAAGACCCGGCCGTCCTTCCAAACTTTCTTCTCAAACAAGGAGAAAACTGATCAGAGATGCAGCCAAGAGGCCCATGATCACTCTGGATGAACTGCAGAGATCTACAGCTGAGGTGGGAGAGTCTGTCCATAGGACAACAATCAGTCGTACACTGCACAAATCTGGCCTTTATGGAAGAGTGGCAAGAAGAAAGCCATTTCTCAAAAATATCCATAAAAAGTCTCGTTTAAAGTTTGTCACAAGCCACCTGGGAGACACACTAAACATGTGGAAGAAGGTGCTCTGGTCAGATGAAACCAAAATTGAACTTTTTGGCCACAATGCAAAACGATATGTTTGGTGTAAAAGCAACACAGCTCATCACCCTGAACACACCATCCCCACTGTCAAACATGGTGGTGGCAGCATCATGGTTTGGGCCTGCTTTTCTTCAGCAGGGACAGGGAAGATGGTTAAAATTGATGGGAAGATGGATGCATCCAAATACAGGAACATTCTGGAAGAAAACCTGTTGGTATCTGCACAAGACCTGAGACTGGGACGGAGATTTATCTTCCAACAGGACAATGATCCAAAACATAAAGCCAAATCTACAATGGAATAGTTCAAAAATAAACGTATCCAGGTGTTAGAACGGCCAAGTCAAAGTCCAGACCTGAATCCAATCGAGAATCTGTGGAAAGAGCTGAAGACTGCTGTTCACAAACACTCTCCATCCAACCTCACTGAGCTCGAACTGTTTTGCAAGGAAGAATGGGCAAGAATGTCAGTCTTTCGATGTGCAAAACTGATAGAAACATACCCCAAGCGACTTGCAGCTGTAATTGGAGCAAAAGGTGGCGCTACAAAGTATTAATGCAAGGGGGTCGAATAATATTGCACGCCTCACTTTTCAGTTTTTTATTTGTTAAAAAAGTTTAAATTATCCAATAAATTTTGTTCCACTTCACGATTGTGTCCCACTTGTTGTTGATTCTTGACAAAAAATTAAAATTTTATATCTTTATGTTTGAAGCCTGAAATGTGGCGAAAGGTTGCAAGGTTCAAGGGGGCCGAATACTTTTGCAAGGCACTGTATATAAATTTGATTGATTGATTGATTGATTGATTGATTGATTGATTGATTGATTGATTGATTGATTGATTGATTGATGCAAGAATTTTCACGACAGGGTTTAAAAGGGTAACACTGTTTGTTTTCAAACACCAGATCTCCTCAGACTCCTCACCAAACACCCACGGCAGATAGGAAATAAAACGTACCATGAAACCATCGTAAAAATCATTATTTTTCTTCCCCGCCATCTCCGGTATGCCACCACAATGAATGGAAAGCTAGTTTATGTGCAACCTCGTTTTTGGCATGCGCGCGCAAGCGCTGTAACGTGAGGTATGCTCATATGATGGGCATCCTGAGATGTTGGAACACCAGCACAATCCCCAGACCTCAACATTATTGAGCACTTATGGTCAGTTTTAGAGATTTAAATAAGACGTCGGTCTCCACCGCCATTGTCTCTCTGGCTTAAAATTTCTTTGGAAATAATTCACAAGGTGTATGAATCAATACCTCAGAGAATTGAGGCTGTAATTGTCGCAAAAGGCGGACCCACACCATATTAAATTAGTGTTTGTTGATTTTATAAGGTGTTTCCATTATTTTGTCCAACCCCTGTAAGTGCAAAGTGGCTAATATGCAATAATACTGTCTGTGGTGACTGATCAAGATTGTATGCATGACTTAGTTGAAATTTAGTAGGGATTTGATTTAATTCTAGATTTTTGCCACAGTAATTTGGGACAAATTTAAAAAGTTGAGGAAACACAAGATTTACTTGTTTTGCATAAATGTCACCCTGCCTTGCTGTCCTACGTCACAACACCACAGGAGTGACCTAAAATGCCTAAACAGAGAAATCATCACTCAGAAACTACTGTGAATGCATTTTTGCAAAACCTCGTCAAATTAAAATAAATACCAATTTGTTTATGCACTGGCTTTTCAAGGAGATTTGCTGTTTTCATTCAATTGTAAACTTTTTCCAACAAAGAAGTCTGTTGACAGTTTTAAACTATGTAATAAATCATTATGGGTCTTGTTCGAAGAGAGTAGGCCTGAAGCTGCTTCGTATAGAATTTGCTTTGAAATAGCTATTGCAGCTTTAACACTTAATATGATTGGAACACGTTGAATTTGTGTTCACTGTCCACCTAGTTGGCCGTTTTCATTTGGTAGCATTTTTAAAAACTATTTGTTCACTTCCTGTTGACGCAACCCACCCATTGCCCCTCCACTTTCTTTACAGAGTGCAAAGAATGAATGAGTGGATGTTCACAAGCAAAATTCTCTTTCCCCAGCAACTGTCGTATGTGGACACACACACCCGCGCACATACACGCATACGCATGTTCTATTAATCAAAATCATTTATATTTTTTTAATTCGGGGGAATGCTTATTTTGGGAAGCACCACCGTCACTTGCTTCAAATTCCTATCTGTGACATTAATCAGCACAAAGAGTCACCCTTTCCTGTCTTTTGTGTCTTCTAACGTGCATCAGACTTCTTTTTTACAATCTGCGTGTATGCGTGTGTTTGTGTCATGGGGGATTGGCAAGAGGGTGTGGGCCTTTTCATCCAAGGTCAAAATGAACCCTGGATAATGTGCATTTGTGTACAACTTGTGCTTAAAAAGTTGGAATTCACTGTATTTGCTGTGTGTGCGCGTACAGGGGTGTGTTTGCATGTGTGTCCTCATGCGTCAGAGGGTCTTTCTGTTACTGTGGTCCTGAGCAAACATATTAAGAACTAACTTATCACTGCTTCAACAGCCCAAGACACACATACACTAAAGCCTAACCACACATTTACAAAACGATATTGAATCTCAAAGCTCGCTGCCAGAGTCCCCAAATGTCACCAATCTATTGAGAAGCTAGAGGCGGAGCAATGTAGGGCGATTGGTCGGTGTAGATTTACCGCTAGGTTGTCCCAACACAGATTTTTAAAAAGGCAAGGTTGTCGAAGAGGATCGCGGAAACGAGAGTCGCCGACAAACCTTTGACAAGCCTTCTTCTTTAAGAGGTGCATCCCTGGAACATGAACCCGCAATAGCGACAAAGAAGATTGATTCGTGCAACAGGAAAATTATTTAAATCAATTGCTGCATAGACAACGAACACCTGCTTAAGGTTGAAATACTTCTTTTTTTGCTTTTTAAAACCTTCATTTTCCTATACATTTTTGGAATATCCAATTTTGAAACACACACAAAATGATAATGACCAATGGACCGCCATCAAAATAAGACAAAACCAAAGAACCAAAACGAAAAATCTCATTTTTTCTGTTATTCTCGGCCTTTTCAAGTCAATGACATCTAAGATGCTATATAAAGCCAGACAATTGCTGTTCATTTTCATGATAATGCTGAATGTCACAACTCAAGTCCAGACAGCACCCACTGAGAGAGGTAAGATTTCCCAAACTTATTTTAAACTAATCATCATCTATCCTCTGTCCGACTCAAAGCCAGATTTTACTTCATTTTTTGAATAAAGTTGTTTCATCAATTTGTATCTGTAGTTTAAAAATCATCTATCGATCCCCAGAGAGGCGATAATATGCAGAAAACTGTGGTTTAAGATGCGTACAGCTTTAGAAGCGTTTGGCCTGATAAAAATTAATGACCCATATATTTTGTCAGACTGTATGTTAATAAAGTGAAGTTGAATATTAACTGCACTTGGTAGGGAAAATGAATATGTTTTGTACTTTGACATGCCAATTTATTTAAACCAAAGTTTATATTGTAGAAAAATAGAAACACATCACTTTTGGTCATTTCACCGAGCTCATCCAACGTGTCTACAGCTACAGGATTGTTGAGTTTGACAACACAAGTGGGTTGAGTTGGTTGATGACTTTTTGATTCTTTGAAGCAGGCACATTACTAAATGTGATGTATACCTGGGCGTCAATCCAGGAGATATGGTCAATCAAGCGAGGGCTTCAGAACATGAGCAGGGGAGTAGAGAAACCTGTTACGGTCATGGGCTGAGAACCCCAAAACCGGCATGTGAGATAGTGAGGCTCTGAGTTCAAGCAGTTTATTGTTAACAAAGCTGTGGAGTCTGTGGCGTTGAGCGTCAGGGCGAAGGTACCAAAAACACGAGGCATAGACGAGATCCAGGAACAGAGCAAATAGGTCGATGATCAGATGAGTCCACACAGAAGTATTTACAACTAGGGCTGTCAAAATTAACGCGTTAATGGGCGGTAATGATTTTTTAAATTAATCACTTTAAAGTATTTGACGCAATTAATGCAGATGCCCTGCTCAAACATAATAAAATGACAGCACAGTGTCATGCCCACTTGTTACCTGTGTTTTTTGTCTCCCCCTGCTGGCACTTTGGTGCGACTGGTTTTATGGGTTTAAGCACCGTGAGCATCGTGTAATTATTGACATCAGCAATGGCGAGCTACTAGTTTATTTTTTGCCTGAAAATTTTACAAATTTCATTAAAACGAAAACATTAAGAGGGGTTTTAATATAAAATTTCTATAACTTGTACTAACATTTATCTTTTAAGAACAACAAGTCTTTCTATCCATGGATCGCTTTAACAGAATGTTAATGTTAATGCCATCTTGTTGATTTATTGTTATAATTAACAAATACAGTACTTATGTACGGTATGTTGAATGTATATATCTGTCTTGTGTCTTATCCTTCCATTCAAACAATAATTTACAGAAAAATATGGCATATTTTATAGATGGTTTGAATTGCGATTAATTACGATTAATTAATTTTTACGCTGTGATTAACTCGATTAAAAATTTTAATCGTTTGACAGCCCTATTTATAACACAAGAAGGCACTAACTGAAAGTCACGAACCAGCAACGTGGTGGGGTTCAGGCTGGCTTAAGTAGGCTGGTGATGGTGATTGCTGACAGCTGCCGTCGCTCCACCCGTCAGGTGGTCAGCCTGTAATTGGATAACAGACACCCACACACTTGCCCAGCCCGGGGCCTGACAAAACCAGATTGAAAGTAAGCAGAAGGTTAATCAGGAACAAGTGATGTTGAAACCGGGAGTTCAGTCGGATAAGGACGGTCATGCTTGATGATCGGCAGTGAGGGGAGAGCTAAGATTTAATTACAGTTACCGTGGCTGCAGTTGCAAATTAACAACACCAATGTTCATTGCAGGACTGGGTCAGCTTGAATTCCTGTTAGTTTT
This sequence comes from Corythoichthys intestinalis, assembly GCF_030265065.1. Taxonomy (NCBI): domain Eukaryota; kingdom Metazoa; phylum Chordata; class Actinopteri; order Syngnathiformes; family Syngnathidae; genus Corythoichthys; species Corythoichthys intestinalis. Next base: position 56,297,591 of record NC_080396.1, read on the forward strand.
TATTTTACGATTAAAAAATTCTTATAATGACAGATTCCATCAATTTTCATTTTTCTAGGACTGATGAAACCTCCGAACCTTCTTCCCAATCTTCTTCATTCGTCAGCTGTGCCCCCAAGGTCTTCAGCCCTGGGCCATCGTGACTTTCTCAACAAGTGGCATCTGAATGGCAAAGTAGCTGGAGTAGAAGGCACAAGAAGAGGAGCCAGAACCACCTCGAGGACATTTGCACCTGGCATGAGGACCGAGAGTTCAGACAAACGGGTCCAGATACTTAAGATGATTTCAGTCTTGGAGGAGATGCACCGGACATTCAACAGCACACTCAGTGCAAGGATCACTTTCTTGCCAAGAGGTGAATATCCTGAAGGGCTCTATTTTGGTGTCACGTGCAAGTCCAAATATTGCGGCTTGTTCCACTTGCCGGATAGTCGTGTTGAACTGGGTTTTGGTAGCTTTGTTAACAGGCACAGGAGGGTAAATTTGTAGAATCATATCTCAAAAGCTCCTTTGATACTGCTACGAATATTTCACAGAAGAATCCATTCAGCAGTTACTAAAGGCATGGTGGAACAGGCAGATGAAATGCCTCCAGGGGGATTGCTTCAAAATGGTGAATCTTTGATATAATGTCTTCAGACTGCAGGCTGAAATGACCTAATTCTGTTTTTGCCTTTTAACCGACTCGAGTGAGATACTTTTTTTGATGGTCTGAAAAGGCCGATTCCATCCATGCAACATTCATATCTGGTTTAAAATCCGAAATGGGGCACATCTTTTCGAAATGCGGTCTGAACTGTCCAGTCCCCCAAACTGGAATTCATGTGGCAATGATGACAACAACAGAGGAAAATAACGAGAGGACGGCATAGACGGAGATCTGCAGTGGTGGGATAACCAAGTGATATAGCTAATAAATACAAACTTAATACAAACTATTTGAGGGATTCAAAGGTGACTTGAGGAATCCTGAAGATTAGCGGATGATTTGGCTCATCTTTCAGACTGGAGGCTGTGGCTTGACTGCAGTTGTAAAAAATAAAATAAAATAAATAAATATAAAAAATAATGAGGCTCAAAGGTGAAAGGGACTATACCAATTTTTTTACTCGCAACTGCTACCTCCGGCCTAAAGCGTAACTGCAGCTTGTGCATTGCGCATGCTTGTATGAGCACAAATAATAAAGCAACAAGTGCTTGGGCCATCAAATCAGCACCAGAAACGTAAAAACAGTTAGTACATGTCTTAAGTGGGTTAGAAAAGTGTTCTTGCCCAGTGGGGACTAGGCAGAGGCTCAGTGAAACAGCGCTACTGCCACAGGGACGAGCGTGGACGTGCGCAGGCGTGTGTTTGCCCAGAGTGGTCAACACAAACCTTCTCCGTTGAAGGTATGAAAAAGGGCGTTTTGGAGCAGTCTCAGTTAAAATGCCAGGGCTCTGTGTACTCATCAGGGTAATTGTGGAGCATGTATGGAGTAGATTTTTTTTTTTTCATTAACTCTAAAAATCTTGTCCCTTTAGAGCTAGATTTAAAAAAGACAAAGAATCCAATCAATTGATGAGTTTATGTAAGATGTCCATTTTACTATGAGCAGAAAATTTTAAATAACGTAAACTGGCTGATCGTGACATAATTTGTTTTCATGCTTCTGCGCATTGCAGGTTTCCTTAGCACGTGGTGGACTATGAGGTAGTTCGCAGCTCCGACACTTGAACGGTCTTAATGAAAAATGGCTGTCTGAACAGTCACACAAAAAGATATTATTGGTGCATTAAGGTCTTGTTCAAACTGGCAGCAAAAATCTGATTTTTAGCCCATCCACACTGAAACCGAATGACTCTTTTGTAGTCGGAACGTTCACAAAGCACAGAAATAAGATTTTTGCGAGACGGATTGAAACCCCAAACGGGAGGTAGTTTCATATTAGATATGGACAAGATGATTCTCAGTCTGAACAATTTAGATGGGCTTTGTCCGTGACTTCACTCTATGCTGGATGTCGCCTTTGTTGCCACAGCAACCAGTCAGTTGTGTCGATAATATGGCCCAGTCCGAATAGGCCCAGATCTGATTTGGACACTTGCTAAAAATACTGTGAACAGTCAGCCCTAAAAATTAGATTTGAGAAGGGATCCGATTGGAATTAGATATGCCTTTAGTCTGAATGCAGCCAATAGGAAGTCCTGGAACCTTTCTGAAACACCCCATGAAGTGCTCTTTGTTAGTTATCAATAAACATATTACCCACTGTTTATTATCTTCACATCACTGATGTGAGTGCTTAAAAGCTGTTCTACTAGAGTAGCTATGAAATAACTGCATGATGATAACTATAACAATAACTATCTGGATTTGTCTTTCTTTTGTCCTTTTCAGCAAGTGCCAGAAATTCAGGACGAAAAAATAAAATGGTAAGTCCCTTTCAACATTATCCATCCATTTTGTAGGACACATGATCTGTTAAGGGTCACAGGTGACTTCTGTTCTAATGTGTACAGCAGATGAAATTATAATTTAGAAAGTTGTACTTGAGTACACATCAGAGCTCTCACATGAGCCAGTCAGATTTGACCCATGCACCAGGCTTTTACATAACAATAAGCTAGTGGCAAACTAGCCGCTCATCAAACTCAACGGCAATTTGAACATGTTAACCTTTACTCAGTCCAGCGAAATCATTCATATAAAGCATTATTTTGTCTTATTTGAATAAATTGCTATTTATAAAGATACACATGATATGTTTTGTTGTAATTATGAATCACCCATATTGAACAAAATTACAAGCAGTCGTTGCAATGAGGCTACATGTGTAACTTTACAGAATTTCATTATTCACTATTAAATCAACATTGACAAAAGTCTGCAATGTGGATATTTTTCCTACATTTTCAAAGCATTTTATTTTCAACACTCATATAGTTGACAATGGTTTAGGTAAACTAGCTCTATGATGATCGATTTGCCCAAATCTGCCAGTGCCCATTTGAAGAATTTGGAATTTGGAGCCAGAGTCACAAGTCAGTGTCAAATATAAGAATAATGGATACTAGTTGTTGGGATGTGTGTAATCTGGTTCAATGTGTGATGTTGTGCGCACTAATAACAAATAACTAATGAAAAAAAAAAAATGTAAAACCGTTAAAGAACACATATTGATATTATGCTAACGACACTCCCACTGTTAACAAGAGCCATAGCGTTGTTTCATATTTACACTTTATTTAGATAAAAACGCTTGTGTTTTCAGTTGACTAAAAAGTTGCTGTAAATAACTCGCCATCACTCTATTAGCCATTAGGCAATGTTGATATAGGTTAGGATTGTTTGGCCATGATGGAGGACAGGCAGGTTTGTTTTTAGTAAGAACCTTCTTTTTTATTGTCTTTCATTGTGTTATCATGAGGCTGGAGTGACCTCCACTACCGCCCACCCAACTGCTGCTGACAGCACTGCATCTGGTGCGAGCGCCAGTGTCCTCGTCCCCAGCTTTACTGGGCGGAGCCTCCGGAAGTCACTTCCGCCACAGTCCAAGAAGACCAACAAGAGAGGTAAAGTCAGGCTTGTTTAAACTTTGCTTGTGGGATTTATTAAAGTCTTATCTTGCTCCATAATGAATGACATAATGAATGCGGGAGCACATGGTTTCACATTTGTGAAATCAATGTGTGAGCCACAATAACTAAACTGTACATTCACATGAAGGATTTATAAAATAGGTATAATATTGTATGCTCTATATTGATCTTTGGACTTTAGACATTCTTCAAAATTTTAAAAAGTAGTTTTAGCTCGTATTGAAATTTACATTGGTTTTCTTGTAGTGAAAGGAAAACAATAGTGATGGCACGAATGCTACATTAGGCCGGTTAGCCAACAGCCAGTAAAATCCCATAGAGGAAGAAGAAAACAAGGAAAGACAAATACGTTTGGTGCCGTTTTGTGTGCTCACATTTGGTAACTACAAGACAAATGTAAATTCTGTGTTTTATTCAGTCTGATACTGTTGAATACAATTTATCTTGTGAAAAACAACAGAGCAAATATTAACACAGTAATAATTGTGGTGCTGCAACTGGCAACCAGTCCAGGGTGTACCCCTCCTAGTCAGCTGGGTTCGGCTTTAGCACCCCAACAATCCTCATTAGGATGAGCCGTATAGTTGATAAATAGTGAAAAACTGGTGTTTTAGGATTGCCTTTCTATTTATTTCAATTGGAAAGATGATAGTAGTGTGTTCATGAACTGAATTACGCTAACCTTTCAAGGCACCGCTATTGCTCATATGAAATAGAAGAATCTGAAAATGACCATTAATCCAGGATCTCATTACATGTATTCACACAAAAAAATAATACATTAATAAATGCTCATGTTCAAAGCTAAGAAAGTTATTGTCACTTCTATGGTCTTGATGCATTCCCCCCCCAATTTCTTCAACAGTGTGCTTCTGGAAGTACTGCTCCCAGAACTGAATTTTTGGCCCCCAGCTCGTCCACCAGTGAGCCTCCCTACACCTTTACAAATCACCTTTCCTCTATCCACACATCATTTGTAACTTTTAAAAAATAAGAGCAGTGTCCTTACCAAAATATTTATTATAGCATAACCCCATCATCTGATTCAGTCATTATTCTCCATCCATCCTGACAAGCACTTTCCATACCTATCCTCTGGGTTCATGTTTGACCTCTACGTGCTAGGCAACTGTTGCTTGGACATCATGAGGCCTGCGGCCTTCCACCGTGGCGGCGCCAACCGGGACGTAGACCTTTTCATCCAACTCGTTAATTAACAAAGCTGACCGATCAAAGAAGACGATGTGTGCTCATGGCTAAGCACATGAAAAAGCGTTCCCGTTTAATACCCCTGCCCCCTCTCAAGAGACAAATGCACATTGTTCTTGTATGTGTATGCCTTCTTTAAATAAAAACCTTCTACAACAGACTGACAACCCACGGCAACAATATAGATTGATTTAGTTTGTTTTTTGTTTTTATATAATGTATGAATAATATAAAATTATATCATTAATTTGTAATAATTCTACATACAATATATATCCCAAATATATGCAAAATTGCACAAGTTCAGTCAGTTTACTAACATCTCTACAAAAACAGCAAACAGAATCATGCAAGAATAGATGACCTGGATTTGAGTCATACTTTTTTGGCACTCAAAATGATTGCATGATTACAATGATTACCAGACAGAGACTTGAAAACAAACTTGATTAACCCAGGTGATTCTAACATTATCAAATGAAATCAAATCAAACTTTGTCACATTGCTGTACATACAACTGTAGGGCAGACAAGATGGAATTGTGTTTCCCCTGGCAACCATATAGATAAAAGCAGCACGATTAGAAGGAAATATTACTTGTGACAAACAAGAAAAGGTTTTATGCAGAGGCAGGAAAGTGTTAGAGTAAAAGTTACAGCATAACATCAAACATTTTACTTCCATAGAATTCATAGAAGATTGAACGCAATGAGACACAACGAATTCACAGCTGAGTGTGGCAGATTAGTACTATTTAAATGTCGTTATTGTTTTTATTTTTATTTTTCTGGTCCTGGGCTTTCATGTGTAGAGTTTGCATGATCCCATGCATGAGTGTTTTCTCTAAGTGCTCTGGCCTTACCCCATTGAACCTCAAACTTTTATTTGTGATGCTGTACAGGGTGACCCAAAAAAAAGTTTACACTGCCATCATACAACTTAAATGCCATGTTTATTCATCTTAGAATTAGAATTTAATCACAAATTTTACATTATTGTAAAGAACATGTACAGTACACTCTATTTTTCAATGTGTCCTCCCTTAAGTGTCACAACAGCCTCCAGGTGCCTGCGGAACGCTTCTTTATGTAGGATGCTGTCATCTTTTCCCAAGATCTAACAATGGACCTCTCCAAGGCTGCCACAGAAGGGTGTGGCTTCTTACAGGCACTGTCCTCCACAGTTGCCCATATGCTATAATCCAGGGGATTGAGATCTGGACTCTGGGGTGGCCACATATCACCTTGTCAATCAACTTTTTGGTCCGCACAGATCGGCACTTCCAGACCCAGGTTTTCGTGAGGCTGTTCCAGTATCTTTCAGCTTCTTTTTAACTTTGTAGACTGCACATCTGGATATTCTCAGATTTGCTGCAATCTCAGTAGGTGTCAGACCGGCACTCAGCAATTCAGGTACAGCTAAAGTTATCTTCATTTTCAGCAGAAGCACAGGAATTGTAGAGACGAGAGATTACCAGCTGCATTGAGTGACCTTAATGAATCACTTAAGCATGACAACCTATTTAGATATGTTTCAATGGCTTTTAAACAAGCAGTCAACTGAGTGTAAACTTTTTTTTGGGTCACCCTGTACATTTTTTTTTTAATAGTAACAATTTAACAAATCTTCCAGTGAATACGGTCAAAATTTCTTCCCATTTCCTTTCCCAGGTTTTGAATGGCTAACGGTAAGGGCCCAAGTACACCGCATGCGTGATCGTTGCGTTTCCGGTCCGACTCCGGTAAAAAATAGCGCCGGAGCCAATCCGTTCCCATTATATCCTATTGTTCAACGTATACCGGCCACGTCAGTGCTCCGGCTTGACTGCGAACCACCTCCGGCGTGCCGCACGCACGCCGGATGGTATAGGCTATTTTCTATTTTTGCCGGACACGCATCCGACAAAATGGGCGGAGCTGGGCCTGGATGTAACAGCCCAGGTGCCTAATCACGGTTTAAACACGAGCGAAGATGGATGATGAGCGCTTCATCATGGAGTTGGAAACCCACAAAATCATTTATGATGCAGCAGATCTTTTCTATAAGGACAATATAAAAAAGGAAGCTGCAAGGTGTCCTATTATGTGTGTTTTTCTGTCCTGATCTCATCATGATGCAGTCATGTCTGTCTCTTAATTCCAGATTAACTAAAATATCAATATGCAAAGAAAATATGTGCTCTCTCTCTGCTTCTCTGATGAGTATAGACTCCGTGTGTTTTTCGTTGTTTTAAATGGCACATTATCGCGCGCGATCACGTGAGAGCTCACGGGGGAGGGGGGGGGGGGGGGGGCGAGGTTGGAGGACCGCAGCCGTGCAGCAGCCGGTATGGTTTGCCTGTTTTTGACGGACTGCGTGGCACGCAGGCAACACTGAATCGGACCGGAACCGCAACGATCACGCATGCAGTGTACTTGGGCCTTAACAGCGATGGGCAACTTGGCAACATAACTTATAAGCAAGCTCCTGTCACAGAAATGGTCATCAATAAAGCCTAGTTTGTCCAAAATATTAGTGCTGCAAGCATTCCAGTAAAAGCTTGGTATATAGTTATAGGTTATAGGTATAATAGTTTGTGTTTATATATATATATATATAAACACAAACTATAGTTGATTGGCCGTATATATATATATGTGTGTGTGTGTGTGTATGTATGTATATTTTTGTTTTTCATTTCAGTTTGCCTTTATTTATTCATTATTCAATTGAGAGCAAGCTCTCTTTTCCAATGACGGCCTGATTACATAACAGATAAATAAACAACAATATGCTTTATACAAGACATATAATAAAATCTCGTCATGTCTCACAATTAAATACACTACAGACGATGAAACATTTATATGTAAGTTCTAAGTTCATTTCAAAGAAATAAGATGATGCAGTTTCTGTAGATTTTGGAAGATTATTCCATTTGTGAGGGGCTCTGAACTGAAATTAAATGGAATTGAAAGCCCCAGTTCTGTCCTCACATTGGGAAAGCTTAAAACCAATGCATCGTGCGAGCAAGCATGAAGGTTCAAACTCAAATTGAAATTAAATTGAAACGATAACCAGGTAAATAACCAAGAAAATATTAAAACCGTAACTTTTTTCTCTGTACTTACACTTAAGGATGGCCATCCAACTTTTTTGTAAACAACACAGTTATGGGTTTGGAACACACCTCTAGTAAAAAAAAAAAGTGGAGTGCAGAAGGGTTTCAAGCTGGAGGAAGCAGCATGCATGTAAACTATATCTCCATGATCAAGTGCAGTATATTTATGTATGCCCATTGTTTCACGGTTGGGATGGTGTTCTTGGGGTTGTACTCATCCTTCTTTTTCCTCCAAACACGACGAGCCGAGTTTAGACCAAAAAGTTCAGTTTTGGTCTCATCCGACCACATGACCTTCTCCTTTATTTTATTACATATCCTTCATTTTCCTGTAGCCCATCCCAGCCTTGTGCAGGTCTATTATTTTATCCCTGATGTCCTTACACAGCTCTTTGGTCTTGGCCGTTGTGGAGAGGTTGGAGTTTGTTTGTTTGAGCATGTGAACAGGTGTCTTTTATACAGGTAACAAGTTAAAACAGGTGCAGTTACTTCCGGTAATGAGTGGAGAACAGGAGGGGTTCTTAAAAAAGAACTAAGAGCCGAAATATTTCATGCAGTTAAATACAAATTTATTATTTAAAAATTATACAATGTGATTTTCTGGATTTTTGTATTAGATTCCATCCCTCACAGTTGAAGAGAACTTATGATACAAATTACAGACCTCTACATAGCTTGCAAGTGGGAAAACCAGCAAAATCGGCAGTGTATCAAATACTTGTTCTCCCCACTGTATGTATAATTCTGAACTTTATCAATTTGAGTGCCATCTACTACCATTGTGTAAGGAACCATGTGAGTGCAATTTTGCGAATAGCAAAAATGTCTTCTTTGGGCTAAGCAATAGTTTGAGATTAATGATAATATTGACACTTGCTAAACAATGAAGTCGTTGGACTGCAGCTTTTCAAAAGCAAGATCGGCAGTTTGAGGAACAGACAAAAAAATATCTCATCAGAGTTTCTAATATTTTAGCATGGTGGTTAAGAAATATTGCGCCAATTTACTTCTGTGCTGCTGTTGCTCTTCTGAAGACATTGAAAGTTCCTGACACCACCAACCCCAAATTTTACTTTAAATCCAATGAAATAATCCCAATTTTTAATAATTGTACCAGTAATTGGATTCATTTTGTCATTGTAACTGAAAAAGAACCTAGTTTCCTATTTTTGTACTCTTCCTAATAACTGAACATGGTTATTTTTAGGCCGATTGCATTCATTCGCAAGGCTATTTGTAATATAGGCGAATCTGAGTTGCGACCAGAGCTGGGTAGAGTAGCCAAACTTTTTACTCAACTAAGAGTAGCGTTACTTCAAAATAATACTACTCAAATAAAAGTAATAGTAGTCGTCCAAAAAATCTACTCAAGGACAAGTAAAAGAAGTATTTGGTGAAAAGAATACTCAAGTAATGAGTAACATTGTGAGTAACTGCTTATATTTTTGTTGGATTTTTTTTTTTTTTTTTTTTAAACAATGGTATTTTTTTTTTCTGAGCACAAAGTTATTTATACGGACTATTGTTATAATAATACTTTACAATGACCCATTACATAACCACATTAAGCCAAAGCAATACAAAAAATAATAATAGTAATAATAATTGAATTCCGACAAGAGGAAAAAAAAAAAACAATAAATTAAACAATAGTCGTCCAAAGAGCATGACTGTCCTCCGGTTGGGAAAACATTTCCGAGTTTAAATCGTGAAGCGTTCCTTCATAATTACCTATTTTGAAATTAAAAGGATCATATCTCCGGTTTTCCGTGGTCAATCGGTGCCAAATAAAAACTGGGAGAGAGGTTAAAATCCGTGCTTTCGAGTCATGTTGAGAGCAACACTCTATATCAAATACTTCATTTTTTACAGTGCTTTAAAGACACCATATGATTGAACAGGCTGGCGTGAAGATGGAATGACAAGCTTGCATCAATAATAATCATAATCATGTGATTATTGTTGCGATGTCTCATTGGTGAAATCGGTACAGCTACCCCGTTAATACAACAGGCATGTCTCTACTTCTTGCATCGCTGGCAAAAAATACATAAATAATGTAAAATAATGTAATGTAATCTAATATGTAGAATTAAGAGGAAAAATGTAACGACTCTTGTGTAGCCCAAAGTAGTGGAGTAAGAGTAGTGTTTTTTCTTCACAAATCTACTCAAGTAAAATTAAAAAATATGGCTTAGTAAAACTACACTTAGAAGTACATTTTTCTCAAAAAGTTACTCAAGTAAATGTAACTGAGTAAATGTAACGCGTGATGACCCACCTCTGGTTAAAATGCGGGATTGATTCAGCCTGCTGGCAGTTGGTTGCGAATGGCAGTGTAGAGCTTTTTCTTTTGTGAAAAAAAATTATCAGAAACCAAATTGTCATAAAATAGGTTTGAAATTGGTGGGTTTGTTTTATGTGTCTGTTTATATTTTGCAAAATGCTGTGGAATAGGTTATGCAGGGACACAGATAAGAGAATTTGTGAATAATGTGCCATGGATATGCATATCATGCATCATGCATTTTCCTTCCCTTTTCTAAATGTTGAGTAGTTTTAGTTTTAAATATATATATATATATATATATATATATATATATATATATATATATATATATACACACATTTTTTTTTCAATTATCTTATTAGTTATTAGGGTACAATTTGTTTCTTTTGTGTTGGAGCTATGCTTAAAAATGTTTCAAATGCTCTATTCCATTATAAAAATAAAAATAAAAACCGAAGAGGCTTGTTATATTGATGTAAACATATCCCAAGTCAGATATTTTGCTTTGACAAAATTACACAATCACTGTAATTATGAGATGCCTTTACATAGTGTTATTAGTCTTACTATAGTAGTGGTAGCTGTACATTCCTCATGTGGCTGTTTCCATGGTAACAGAGATAAGTGTGTTTGCTGTTTGGATGAGTAAACTGTGCTTAATTACATTCAGAGAGTTTCACTGCCGCTGTTGCCCCGGTGATGAGTGTGTGTGTCTGTACATGGTTGCTGGAGTGTGTAAGAGTGTTGAATACACTCGGCCAGGGTGTTGTGCACATAATCATTTAGCATTCACCGAACTGCCTCACAACTGAATCATTAATCGAATATTTAATGTAAGGTAGTTGTCAGATGGAAAAAAAAAATGGCATCAAGGAGCTATAAGATAAAACGTTACCAACAAACTGTGATACAAGTTCAGGTAAATTTCAAGTTAAAATTATTATTCAAATAATTTCAAATATAGTAATGCAAAACAAATACATAAATATAACTTTATTATACTGTATATTTTTAGGAATATCTGTAACAAATATATACAAAATTACTCTACAAGGGACATTTAATAAAGTCAACTGAACTTAAATGGAAATAAAAAGTGAATATAATGATTTGCAAATCCTCTTCAACCTACTAATTTTCAATACATGACAAACACAAGTCATTCAGATGTCCAATCAATTTTGAATGGGAGGGGTGACAGTGATCATTTGTTATCAATGAGTTAGGGGTCAAACTGATAAATGTTTTTGTTTTGTTTTTTCTTCTTCTCTTATGTTGAATTTCATTCTTGGAACATGTTCCCCCCCAAAAGCTAGCATGGTGTGACAAAAGTCTGTGAAATGCTATATACTAGAATGCTATATACTGTGTATTAGTTGGGGGGGGTGTCTTCCATTATATGGTATAAAAGGAGCACCACCAAAACTCTCATATGATTATATGTTCATAGGTTCTTCAATTTGTGAAAAAAATGCATGAGCCCCAAAAAATGTTAGTATTTCTCAATGTAAAATTCCAAGGAATTTAGGGATTTTATTATCTACAGAGAATCTGGAGAAATCATCAATGTGATGATGTGTGAATGTGCAATTGTGCACTGCATAAAAGGATAGGCTACAGCTCATTCAGAAGTGATTTGGAGACGCCTTAATTTTGTCAAGACATTAAGACGTTAGCATCCACCTCATAGATTCTGTACATTTGGTCCTTCAGCTCCCAAAAATTGGGCCGCAGGTTGGGATCAGCGTTCCAGCATTTGCACATTATTTCGTAGAGGAATGGTGGACAAGCGGGAGGCGCCGGCATTCTGTAGCCTTTGCTGACAAGCTCGTCTGCTTCCGGTCCATTCAGACCTGCAGGAATAAAAACGGCCAAAATGCTGGGAAATCCGAGTGCTCAAAACCCAAATCAGTGAGCTCGGATGACCAAAAACTTGCCTGGGTAGGGCTCGTCTCCATAGGTGACCATCTCGTAAAGTAAGACTCCAAAGGACCACACGTCTGACTTGATGGAGAACTGCCTGTGGTTGATGGCCTCTGGGGCGCTCCATTTGCGCGGGATGGCTTTCTGGTACGCAAAGCAGATGGGCTCCTACACTGACAAAAATGCCATGTTTTAGCAATTTATTTTCACAAGCACATCCTAATGTACTCTAACTGTCTCTCCAAAATAGGCACACCATTATGGGTTTTGTTTTTAAACATGAAATAGAATTGTTCCATGCATTCGGTCACATATGGGGCCTTCCCCCTAACAGATTATTTCCAATTAGCATAACGAAGAATGTACCTTGATGACTTGAGTGAGTCCAAAGTCAGCCACCTTGCAGATGAAGTCTTCTCCCACCAGAACATTCCGAGCCGCCAAGTCTCTGTGGATGAAATCGTGCTCTTCCAGGTACGACATCCCATCAGCCACCTGGCCGGCCATGTCCGACAGAGAGGTCATGTCCTGCTGCTTGCCCTCGGGACCTCAACATCAACATGAAGAAAACTATCAGAAAAGTTAAGAATGCTTCGTGATGCCGATGCTATATGCACTGGCATCCGATGAGATATGTGTATGCAGGCCATATTACTAAATGTGAAGGAGCATTACTATTACAATCACAGTAAAAAATAAAATAAGGGATAGACAACATGGTGATCATGGGCATCATAGCGGAGAACATCTTTAAATCACACATTTTGGGTCAATTCATTGAGTAAGGTCCCCTGGATTTTTTAAAATCTAATTTCAGCATGCAGCATGAAATTTGTCATATATTACCAATATGGGAACAGTATGGCATCACAGCGAGATCATTGGGAGGATTAGGCATGAAAGATGGTGGAAGGTATGTGTGTGTTAGTTATACAAACTACCTCGACTTATGAACGTCTCTACAAACGTAATTTTCAGGTTTCGCCACGCCTCAACGGGAAAATATTGCCTCTTTTTAAGAATTAAATTTCAGGTTACGAGAAGCAAAAATACTATGCAGTACTGTAAAAGATACGTAGAGTACTTTCTGCTTTTGTCGCGCCATAAGATTCTGCTGCCCTGTCATAATCTTTCCGGTCAATATTCAGTAATGCGATTCTTCTCTCCTATTGGCCTATTGTTGATGACGTTTCAATTTGGGTGTCGCAGTATGATGTCGTGCAAAGGCGCAACGGTGTTGTTGTTATAGTGGGTTGACATCTTTGCCAAGAGAGCACAAGTCTCCTTGCGTTTTTGTCTCTCGAGGAGTTTTTTTAAGCCAACGCAAGGTTCTCTACATTGGTAGCACATTCGAGCACAGGTGTCCTTTGCTCGTTTTGGTGTCACAAAGAGTGAGCTAGGCAAGGCACCATCTTGAAAGAAAAGGAAGCCATCAATGCAGAAATACCCTTGAAGAGCATGATTATCCTTTAATGCTAGAATAGTCAGTTTCATGATGATGGAGAGACTTCTCTTCTGGATTAAGGAAAAGGAAATTGCTGGAACACAATCACTGAAACTGTAGTCTGCCACAAAGCCAACGTCATTTTCGATCTTGTGAAAGTACAGGACATCGCCTGACTCGAAAAGGAAAATATGTTTTTCGTTTTTCCTTTGCATAATGTTCCATTATATACTTCGTTACAGGTATTATCAGTATATGGAATGATTCAAATGTGTCTGTTGTTTTATTCAGGTTTTACCCTGATTATAACATTTAATGTGGTGTTTCAGTCAAGGGCGTAGGTTTGCATAGGGACGGTAGGGACATAACACTACCAACTTTTCAGGATGCTAAAATTGTCCCCACCAACTTTTAAGCAACCTTATTTGCATTATATAATGAGTTCAGTTATATAGGGAATTTGATTGTCTTCCCATATGTTGTAAGGATAGAATTGACCCTACCATTATTAAGTGAATTATTTTCATTATGTTTATGTTTGTTAATAAAAACCAGACATTTATTCTGGAAGTTTTCAAAATGTTTCTTTAGTAATTTTTGAAAACAAAGGTTTGAATCGAACAGTGTATCACCTGAACCAATGCGCGTAAAAGTTATAATCAGTTGATACGGATTTATTTTGTATTGATCATTTAGCCTATCAATTATTTAGGTTCATATTCATGAGAAATGTGACTCTTTGCCCCGTCTATTTGGACTTATTAATGTTCCGTCCCCAGCAAAAAGTATACATGCAGGATATGCTGTTATATTGTCCCTACCAATGTTGAGACCAAACCTACGCCCTTGGTTTCAGGAGTGCTTGGAATGGATTAGGGCAGGGGTCCCCAACCGCCAGGCCGCGGACCAGTACCGGTCCGTGGTGCAGTTTCTACTGGGTCACACACAAATAATAATTTATCAACGACTGCATTCTGGCCAAATTAACTTTGGCGTGTGCCCCTTAACACACCAATATCCCTGTCTACTCTAGATGTAATACTACAGGATAGAATGTCGTCATAGAAATCCATCGATTGGACTGCTAGCAGTACATCTTGTTTTGTATATCTATGTGCACTTGTCCTCAATAATGATGTACGACGTAGGGCGGGCGCATCACATTTGTTCCCGGAAATAATTAGCCCCCACACTAGAATAACTAAAAAACAGATATCTATGGACAGATTTTTTACGGGGAAAAGGGAACCTGACGAGCAGGAAGATGAGGCTAAAACCTCGGAGAAAACAAAATCTATGCTACTTACCAATCACTAAAGACCCACGAACTGCGAAGGAGTGGATTCGTGACCCGTATGTGAATAAACCGAGTGATTCGAGCATGTCTGTGCAACAGGGATATCAGCTTGTAGAGATCGCAAATCAGGGCGACCTTAAACGTACATTCGAGACAACAACTCTACTGAGGTTCTGGATTATAGTCATTTTGGAATATACTGACATCGCTAGGAGAGCACTGAAAACTGTGCTACAATTTCCAACATCGTATCTTTGTGAAGCGAGCTTCTCACTCTCCCATCTCGGGACCATCTCGTCTCAACGAAACAAGCTCATGCCTCGCACTGATTCAGCGGGTGAGTTGTATTTTTCCTGCACTTAACACAACAGGGCTAAAAACAAATGTTATTTTATGTTTGCTGTATTTTCCTGCCGCACATTGCCCGTGTTCTGACAAATTTGGCATGCGCGTAACGTTAGAAAATGGCCGCGAATGCAGCGATTCCAAAGTACACAGTACAAACTTTCTTCAAAGAGGAATATTAACTTACATTTGCCATGTTAGTTGCACAAAACAATTGCACGTAGCTCTCTCACTTAACGACTTCGCCGTGTCGTTAAGCATTAATTTACGCCATTTTCATGTTGCACATGTATGTTTATGATGTAAATAGTTTTTTAGCACCGTTGGATAACATTGAGAGTCCTACTGAATATACCGCCACAAAAGCTTTGGGAGCAAAATTTTATAAGGGTGCAAAATTTGACAGAACACCGGTCCGTGAAAAAAAGACCCAAATCACACTGGTCCGTGGTGCAAAAAAGGTTGGGGACCCCTGGATTAGAGCATTTACATGGAAAATACGTCTCTATTTACGGAATTTCCAGGTTACGAGACTACTTTCAGAACCAGTTAATGCTGTAAGAAGAGGTACCACTGTATTCATGTCTCTATATAATTTCAGTTCATCAAACGCACAGGTGTCAAACTCAAGGCCCAGGGACTAGATCCGCACTGCCAAATCATTTTGTGTGGCCCGCAAAAGAAGACCAATGCGCATCATTCATTGTTCTTGCTTGTATACCAAAATTGCCCAAAGGACTGCTCTTTTTATGACCCCTTTTGCACCCAAAGAATGAGTGTGCTAGTTCAGTGCTGGTGCTCATGCTTTCTTGGTCTGTTTTGCGTGTTTTACAAACACCAGTTGGCTTTCCATGTGCAAAGGATCCAAATTGGGGCCACGTCATGCATCAATAGAATATGTTAATACATAAACCATACCGGCGGCGTCAAATCTGCCGGAAATGCAAAGGAAGAAGAAAAAACGAATGAGGAAGCCCACAAGAATGACGGAGAAGTTCATCGTGTGCGTCCAGCTGATTAGCCAGTGTTTTTTATTGTTACATCAAAATGAAAGAATAACTCTTCCATTCTGTTTAAGAGTTGGATTAGGTATGAATTTACGCGACTTTACCTGCACAATAACCCCACCTCACGCCCCTGTGATGTCGATGAACCCACCTCCTGCCCACTGACGTAATTAGCCCTTTGCTGGCTCTCCTCTGGCCCAGCAATGAGTTGGTGCCTGCCCTTGCTTGGGTGATCAAAACAGAAAGAACCGGTGCTTACTGAAGCGCGAGCACTGAACGAGCACCAGATCTAGCTCGGTGGACAAGGGGCCTTTGAGATGTTGAAGTTTAGAACTAAACTCTGTTGGATTAAAAACAAAGCCTCTTCAACAAATAAAAAATGTCTATTTTCCCCAATTTGGACTTTGCAAATTTATTCAACAAGAAACAATATTTACTTCTGAGCAGGTCTAGCAGGCTTCCTTTCTCCATCAACTCTGTGATGATGTAATACGGCACAGAGGCAGTGCACACAGCAAACAGCGAGATGAGGTGCCGGTGACGCATACGCTTGAGGATCTGCACTTCCCTCTGGAACTCTGAGTGGTCCAGCTCCGAGTCTGAAAACAAGCAGAAAGCAGTGGTCACAACGCAGAGCTGCATGCCGACCCTCATGGACCTTAAATACCGCTCTTGATGATCTTGATGGCCACGCGAATGCGCGACTTCCAGTATCCTCGGTAGACATCTGCAAAATAGCCGCTTCCCAACTTGTCCTCCAAGGTGAATTCCTCTTTGGGCAATTCCCACTGATCATCTGGGAACTGGGCTTCTGATGGCGGTTGTTTCTGAGGATTGACACAGACGAACCACGGCAGACGCATTTGACAGAGCACACAGACACGCACCCACATGCATACTATGTGCAAGTTAAAGGAGTCACTGCACAATGTTAAATATATAAAACAAAAAAATGCTATTTATAAAATGTCTCTATGGGTGCTATTTCGTAACTAAAAAATTAGACTGTTCTATTAATATTTTTTCTCAATCAAGTAATTTTATGTAATTTGAAAAGAGCAGGGGTGCTCATGTCTTTTTGCTTCAAGATCTACTTTTCAATGAGACAGCCTCCTGTGATCTTCCTTTTTGGGAGGTTGGGGCGTGGTAGAAAGCTTAGCAACAATATAGGCCTATGTTGTGAGCTACTGATTTTACGACCATGTCAAAATGGTCTTACACCTTATGTTGATATACAGTATGTTGCATAACCACATACTGAAACTATGGGTCTTGATTTTTATTTCTATTTTTATTAATGCTGCAATCTACTCACAGTGGTATTGCGATCGACTAGTAGATCGCGATTGACGTAACAGACACCCCTGGATTAGAGTATATCACTAAACACTTCACTGTTTACAATATGTAATAACCAGTCAAAGACCAACAAAATTTTAGGGATACTGTATAAACATAGAATATATAAAGTTAAACCGTGTCAGTCTGCGTTTTAAGAAATAATTTGTACTTTTGTTTCTATAAAGCACATAAAATTAAAATTAAATAAAAAAAAAACACTAAAACACCATCATTTTGATAATCAGCATTGCATTACAATATGTACATTTATTTTTACACTGCACTTAGTCTGTTCTGAATGAATGTTTCATAAAATTGTTTTGATCAGTTCACATAAAAATACACACATCCCTGATAATATGATAATACACTTTTTTTTTTGTTTTGTTTTTAAGTACAATTACTTGTACAATAATGGGTGTGTGGCTGTGCTCATGATGAAACACATTCCAAATTGATTAAAAGGGGAGTGCACACACAGCAGCCACCATTTTAAGTGGGTCTTGTTAAACACGATTAAAGTGTAGATGTTCGAGGAAGTTTAAAAATACACTACAGCTTCTTCTGAAAGTGATGATGGATGGATGTTGATTAACATTGTGTACACATGAGTTTCAGCAGGAAGTCATACCGGCCTGCAAGGTTCACCCAGTGTGTCTTCGTTGCTGACACGGAGGCGGTTGTTGCAGTAGTGCGCCACCAATTGGTTCAAAGTCGTAAACTGCTGCATCCCGTCTAGGTCGAAGAGACCGTCAACGGTTTGGGTGATTTTGAAGTGTTTTACTCGACAGCTGGAACGCACTGTGGACGGTCACAGAGACATACACACAGGCAGAAAGATAGGTTTCCATTAGAGACAACATGGCCACTGTCTGTTTAGCCATGCTCGGTGTAAATCAGTCTTGCCTGAGAGGACATATCCCACATGGTTCTCACTGGATCGGATAAGGAATGCTCCTGGTCCATTTCCCGGTGCCATGAGATGGCTTTGGGCTTCTAAGCGGTTCATAGTCCCGAAGTTCCATCTGGCACACAATGATATAAGCTGTACACAGCAGGGTCGGTCTTAGAGAAAAATCTGCAACCCAACAGATTTTACCACCCCCCGGGGTCACAAATTGTGGCGGGTAGCAAATATTTTTCAAAAGATATGGAAGTCTCATGTGGACAAAGTCACAATGGGACAACAGAGAGTCAAAACAAAGTAGCGCTGGAAAAATAATGATCATCATGTCTATATTGAGAAGCCCGAAATAAGATTGTGGTATAACTGTTGTTGTATTGTAAACTCACGGTTCCACCTGCACACTCATGTCAGATTTCTTCAGGTAGTTTCCGGGCACAACGCCACTGTCAAGCGGGTGTCCGACCTCGTCCAGCCTTTCTACAGTCCACCAGTCCTCGCTGCGACTTTGGACCTTGAACAGGTCCCCCTTCTGGAACGTCAACTCATTTGAGTTCCGGCTATTGAAGTCCCACATGGCTTCATACATGCTTCCTCTTTCCTTCTGGTCAGCCGGCGGCTCTGGTGTAGGTGGTGGCTTCGGTTTAGACACTGTCTTGCCATCCACCTCTGCCTTTTTGTCCCCGTAGAGCCTCTGCCACAGAGCTGGGCAAGCACTGCGCAAACATTTGTCCATTCTTGCCCGTAAAAGAAGAAATACACTAGTTCACTGCACCTGTTGGACCGGTAGTGACGCCGCTGGAATTCTAGGAATGTCGCTCAGGGACTTCATCAACACAGCATAGGCGTGCAGTTCTGCAATAAAGTTTTTTGACGCCAC
Source organism: Corythoichthys intestinalis (assembly GCF_030265065.1). NCBI lineage: Eukaryota > Metazoa > Chordata > Actinopteri > Syngnathiformes > Syngnathidae > Corythoichthys > Corythoichthys intestinalis. The sequence continues at coordinate 56,316,911 of NC_080396.1, forward strand.
AGGAAACAATAGCTCAATGATACACAGTGAGGGGAAAAAATGATGCATTGTGGTAGAAAGAACACAATTGAGACTGGCACAAAAACAAAAGGGTACATAACGCAATTTTCCAGGGACAAAATTGGCCATCATGGGACAGAATATAGTCATGAAATATCGGCTATACCATTGGACACGGTCAAAAAATAGAGGACAATAAAAGGATCTAAGGGAAAATGATAGGACATGATAAGAAGCAATAGGCAACATGGGACAAGATTGAAACTAGCAGAGGTGGTTTTGGGTAGAAGCCAGCAGGGACCAGTGACCCTGCAATATTTCACCCGAACCCCCACAGTGACCACTCCACTCAGGAAAAAACATACAGAATTGAATAACATGCCAGTAATGCACCAATATGCTGGATGCAAACTTGCTCTTCTTTTATCGGAAAGAATGCATGCTGCATCTCTCTCTGTCCAGTTGGATTCGTTATTGCAACACGCCATCCTTAGACCGGCATGAACGGATGAAGTGGTCGGTCTTCATTTGATGAAGAACGTGTATTATTCTGCATGAGCAAAATTTCCCAGTCACGAGGTATACAAGGCAAAGGAACGAATACGTTTGTCACCAAGGAATCTAAGGGTAAGCATGACTATTGCAATAACTGTGATAGACATACTGACCTAATGTAAATCCAATGCTAACATAGGCAAACAAATATGTATTAGCTATATAATTCTTTTTCCATACCGCTTATCCTCACAATGATCGTGGGTGTGCTGGATTCTACCTCAGCTGAATCTGGGCAGGAGGTGGAGTACACCCTGAACTGGTTGCCAGCCAGGCGCACACCAGGAGACAACCAACCATTCAAGCGCACACAGTTGCATCATAACTAACATTAATTGCCTGCTGCTCTTCTTCTTACAAAATGAGACATTCCTAAAGGGGCAGCACCGTTTTGTCACAATTGTATGACTCAGATATTAATGAAATGGGACGTCAACCGTATCAATTCAGCAAGATTGAAATAGAGAATATACAGGTTAAGAAGCAAAGAACCTCCAGCATTAGAGAATTTGTACAGTTCATTTAATTATGTGTTTTTCAAGCTTGATGGGCTTCACAAAATATCTGTTGCTATCTCCGTGAGTACTGCATCTTGAGAGCTGAGGTTTTATACATTAAAACTGGTGAAAATTTACTTCGGATGCACAATGAATGATAATAGACTAAGCAACTTACATAGGTTTACGGAGGCTTTGAAACTTGAGACTTTCGTTGATCAGTTTGCCAAAATTTACCAAAACCTCAGAATACAGTTGAACTTAATACCCTTAAAAGGAAAATAGACTTTGCATGGAAAAACTTTACAATAGTTTGATGATAGTGTTAATCATTAATGTTTTTTTCTTATTTTAGTCTGTCATAATTTTGTCATCTTGAATGGAACTCCGATTACTTATTATTGTGGCAGTATAATTATTACTGATTGAATCCAAATCACTATAGTTTAGCTTCATGTTTCACTGAATTTACATTGCAGGTAAATGTCAGTGGACTTGATGTGATGAAACCAGGTTTTAATGTCTGTGAGAAAAATGTTGTTTTATTCCTATTACCAGATCAATCTGGCGGTTCATTAGGTTTTTTTAGGTTAGGTGTTTCTGAAGACCATACAAAAAAAAATCATATGATCACACTTAATTCTGTAAAATTTAATTAAATATAAATTCTACATATATAAACAAAGGTTAAGAAAGTGGCTCTGCCTGACATCCAATGTGGGGTTCTTACATGATTTTAAAAGTCATATTTAATGTTTTTTAAGAAATTTTAAGACCTTGAAAATATAATCTAAGACCACGCATGTCGCAATAATTTCAGATGAAGAAGAAAAACTAATTTTATTTCACTGTAAAAACAGAACTGCTGCCACATTATGTGCGGTTTTGACCCCCATTGTCCCAATGAAAAAGTTTTATGGCAAACTTCACACTGGGCACTGTTGTTATTTTCACCAGGGGCCAACCACCTCTTAAATAAACCATTTTCCATCCACTTTTGATCAAATTTACTGTGCACTTTCCGATCTCTGCATATTCACGCTCACCTCTACAAACGCGAATAATTAGGAAACAACGTTATGGCGACAACTCTTGTCTAGTCGCTGGTGTACGCAGAGGTTGCGGAGGTTACAAACTCCCCAGTAAGGAAAGTAGCAAATGGCTGTCCTAAAAGTCAGTCCAAGTCGCTAGATGGTGTCATCACCAAATTTGCACAAATGGTCATTTGCACGTAATTGTAATGGACGCTGTTGGAGAGAGGAATAACGTTGTGGGAGAAGCAAAAAGTAAAAAAAAAAAAAAAAAAAAAAAAAAAAAAAAAAAAAAAAACAACAACAGCAAAAGTTGCTAGATTTGTCGCTAGTCGCTTTTGATTAAAAAAAGTCACCAAGAAGCTTGTAGTAGTGTTGTTGTAGGGCCGTCATGGCTGACACACCTCTACAACATCGCGTGGACATCGGGGACAGTGCCTCTGGATTGGCAGACCGGGGTGGTGGTCCCCCTTTTTAAAAAGGGGGACCGGAGGGTGTGTTCCAATTATAGAGGGATCACGCTCCTCAGCCTCCTCGGTAAAGTCTATTCAGGGGTGCTAGAGAGGAGGCTCCGTCGGGAAGTCAAATCTCGGATTCAGGAGGAGCAGAGTGGTTTTCGTCCCGGCCGTGGAACAGTGGACCAGCTCTACACCCTCGGCAGGGTCCTCGAGGGTGCATGGGAGTTCGCCCAACCAGTCTACATGTGTTTTGTGGATTTGGAGAAGGCGTTCGACCGTCTGCCTAGGGGAGTCCTGTGGAGGGTGCTCCGGGAGTACGGGTACCGAGCCCCTTGGTATGGGCTGTTCGGTGCCTGTACGACCGGTGTCAGAGTCTGGTCCGCATTGCCGGCAGTAAGTCGAATTCGTTCCCGGTGAGGATTGGACTCCGCCAAGGTTGCCCTTTGTCACCGATTCTGTTCATAATTTTTATGGACAGAATTTCTAGGCGCAGCGAAGCATTGAGGGTGTCCGGTTTGGTGGCCTCAGCATTGCATCTCTGCTTTTGGCAGATGATGTGGTGCTGTTGGCATCATCAAGCCGTGACCTCCAACTCTCACTGGGGCGGTTTGCAGCCGAGTGTGAAGCGGTTGGGATGAAGATCAGCACCTCCAAATCTGAGACCATGGTCCTCAGCCGGAAAAGGGTGGCATGCCCTCTCTGGGTCGGGGATGATATCCTGCCCCAAGTGGAGGAGTTCAAGTATCTTGGGGTCTTGTTCACAAGTGAGGGTAGGAGGGAGCGGGAGATTGATAGGCGGATCGGAGCAGCGTCTGCAGTGATGCGGACTCTGCACCGGTCCGTTGTGGTGAAGAAGGATCTGAGCCAAAAGGTAAAGCTCTCGATTTACCGGTCGATCTACATTCCTACCCTCACCTATGGTCACGAGCTGTGGGTCGTGACCGAAAGAACAAGATCCCGGATACAAGCGGCCGAAATGAGTTTCCTCCGCAGGGTGTCCGGGCTCTCCCTTAGAGATCGGGTGAGAAGCTCGGTCATCCGGGAGGGGCTTGGTGTCGAGCCGCTACTCCTCCGCGTTGAGAGGAGCCAGTTGAGGTGGCTCGGGCATCTGGTTCGGATGCCTCCTGGACGCCTCCTTGGAGAGGTGTTCCGGGCATGTCCCACCGGCGGGAGGCCCCGGGGTCGACCCAGGACACGCTGGAGATACTATGTCGCTCGGCTGGCCTGGGAACACCTTGGAATCCCGCCGGAGGAGCTGGCTGAAGTGGCTGGGGAGAGGGAAGTCTGGGCTTCCCTGCTGAAGTTGCTGCCCCCAAGACCCGACCCCGGAATAAGCGGAAGATAATGGATGGATGGATGGACCAAGAAGCTTTGGAAAGTCGCCAGATTTAGCAAGAAAGTCGCCAAATTGGCATCACTGCGTCCCGTATAATATATATTATTCCCAAACTCTTAAAATTAGTGCACAACCATCAATAAAACAAATTCACCCCATTAGAAGTTTTACGACGTACTACAGTGATTTCACGGGTATTAAACGCACCGTCTGGAAATTTAATACCCACTGAAATTTTTCATTAACTTTATGAAAATTTAAGACCTTCATTATCCTGATTTTAAACTTAAGACATGTTAAGACTTTTTAGGACCCGCAGGAACCCTGCAATGGAACATTTCAGCCTCCATTAATGAAATAATATATAGACAAGTTTCCTGAGCGGAATATGGGCGGCGCCATCTTGGAAAATTCCTGCTTCGAAGTTCGGGTTTAGGAAAAAACCTCATGAGTTGCGGTTGAAGTTATCAGTGTGTTGACATTAAAACAGCAAAATCAAGCCAGAGTTACCCACGGAATCTCCAAAAATGGATTCAGCACGACGTACGTGAGATTGGATGTTTGTTCTTATCACTTCGTTGATCATTCGTGGACAAAATTACGGTATAACAATCTGTCATCCTGTGTTGACGTGAGGTACAGATTGATAGGCGACCACTTGAGTGACCAAAATGAGGTGAAATTACAAAAGAAATTACATTTGCAGAATGCAGAAGGGCTGACACAGATTTTGTTGTTACGAGGAAATACTACAAAGTATGTACATATAAACAAAAATAGTGTCATTCTTTTTTATTGCCGATATTGATCGCAATGAAACATTTGGACACATGATTCCATTTCTTGTTTTATTTAAAATGATTGGTGCATGTGCAAAACAGGTCAAGATATCACAATTTATAAAATTAGAAAAATATTAACGAAGGTTAAGCCTACGAGGAATGTGTTATCAGACAGGAGAGCTTTAGGGAGCTTCTTCAAACTTTCTTCCGCTGTCCTCAGTAATTCCAGCTCCAAAAGCGTATGTTAAAGTTGCTGCAGTTAAAAAGCTCGAAGTTGGATCTCGGGATCGAGCTGATGGTCCGCCATGAGGTGAGCCACCGTCTCCAGCCCCAGCCTCTCGGCCGCCCCCGGGTACAACGCACGTAGTCTCGATATATGTCCATCAACATACAGTAAGTGTTGTTGCGAGGTATATCAACTTATCTTCCCTTGCCTAACAGCGTTTTATATCTGTAAACGAACGAACTAAAAACTTATAACACTTGCACCTATGTGTTGCCATAATTGTGCCATCCAACACGTATTGATTAGCAACAGGTTAGCAGCAGATACAGTAGTTGTAGTTAATAATATTAAAGATCATCATAATTACAATCTTCGTAATAACCATATCGAACGCAACAAGCGGTTTAATGTGCATGATTTTACCTTTAGTATTTTTTTGAGCACCGGACACATGAAAATACAGGGATGGGAAGAACATACCTTCCATAACACAGCGGCGACATAGCTACAAAAACACCCGGTCTTTGTGGTGGCACGAGCTTGGTTCCACATCTGCCTTCATGAACAAGTTGTCCTCCCCTGTCGTGATGATGGCAGATGGATGCGGTATTTCCAAATTGTATTTTTTAAGGATTTTAATGAGTAATGTTACTCCAGCTCCGCTGTTGTTTTGGATGGAGAAATTCTAAAACGGAAGTTGCTTGCAGACATAAGGAAGTAAAGCAGAAATACCTCGGAAACTTGTCTATATCGTACATATTTTCACGATCACAGCAGTTATATACTTCCTGCAATTCAGCACTACTGTAGCCTACTAAAGGAACAAGTAAAACTAAATCATCGTAAAAGGCTTTAATGACTTTATTTGTTTGTGATTAGACATCACTATATTTGTGTTGTTTATACGGCTCAGGACGGTAAAAACCATAAAATAGCAAAAGATGCATTGCATCACATGCAACCCTGTTAAGATAAATCTATCCCTAATTGAACGTGGCTTTGTAAACATGGCGTCCCTTCTTGAGGCCACTGAAAAATTGATTTTAAATAATACTTGTGCTTGGCTAAGAATCTTTGGCCACACTAGCTGAGTGCGATTAACTAATCTGTTGTGTATTCATTTTCATTCATTTGAGGGAAAATGTTAGGCAAAATTTGATTTCCAAAATGAACAAAAGGGCTAAAACTAAAAAACAAAACAAAAGAAATGTTAGTAACAAACATTTGTACTTGGCAAATGCTAAAGTATCTAATGACCAAAAGGAACTTCCGACTCAGTGAGGAAATCACCAATTCTCCATCTTTCTTTTGAGGTCACATTTGGGCAAAATGATTGGCTTCTGTTAGACAGCAAAAGTGGCTGAAAGCCAGTCACAATAGATTATTGCACGTAATGCCTCTTTTATGGCCTGCAGTTAACATAGAGGGAAAAGTTATTGCCAAGTCGGAAATTCCATCAGACTTCTTTCGAGACAAGAGTTTTTGTAAGCCTCTGCGGCGGCCATGTTGTCCTTTATGCCGCCGCCACGAGGTCACACCTCGATGGTCTTGAAGTAGATACGAGCATAAATAGAGTCCAGCTGGCTGTGCAAAGCGTGGAAAGAGGGTCTCTTAGAAGGCTCGGCGGCCCAGCAGTCCATCATAATGCGGTAGATGTTGTGAGGACATCTGCTTGGACACGCCAGACGAGCACCTGACGTCAGGAGATCCAACACCTGCTTGTTGTTTTTGCCTAGAAAGTTGTCACAGACAAAGAATGTGAAAATCTGGTGAGAATTCAGGCCAGCTGGATCTGAAAGATCCACATTCCCATTTGATCCTAAAATGTAAAATATGTGCAATAGGTAGTCTGGGCCACAACACGCTGGCATTACCTTCGTAGGGCATTTTCCCACGCGACATCATCTCATAGAGGAGAACGCCAAAGGACCACACGTCCGACTTAACGGAGAACTTCTGGTGAATCGCGGCTTCGGGCGCCGTCCACCGCACGGGAATCTTGGTGCTCCGGCTTGCAGTGTAAACGCTGTCCTATACACAGGCGAGTTGACATATGGAGTCTTATCAATCAGTGAGAGTTGACTTTTGCTCAAATTTACACTTGCTATGAGTTGCACACACCTTGATAATGCGAGCCAGCCCAAAGTCTGCCACCTTGCAGATCAGGTCCTCTCCCACCAGGATGTTTCTGGCCGCCAAGTCTCGATGGACAATGCTCCTGTCTTCCAGGTAGGCCATCCCCTCAGCAACCTGACTGCCCATGTAGATGAGGTGTGCAGAGGTCAGCACCTGACCTTCAACAGCTACACGCACATCCACAAGACACACAAACACTTTTCATTGGAGTCATGCGAGAGGTCAACTGGTTGTAACAGTTCATTCATTATTTTATATCACTGTCCCCTGTTTTTTACCATCGTAATTGACACAAACACACGCACATACAGTATTTGTTTTATTAGGAGCAAGACACACGGGAGGCGACGTCGCTCGCGTTCAATACATTTTCTATGGCACAAGCGCGTGGAGGCGAAAATCGACAACCCTCTTGCGGCGATGCCACATGCCATGTTCGTGCACGTGAAATTTCGCGCACACGCGGACCAGCGACACAAAAATCAGTGTTGTTAATCTTACTTTAAAAAAGTAATTACAGTTACAAATTACTTCTCCCAAAAAGTAATTGCGTTAGTAACTCAGGTACCTGAATGTAAGAGTAATTAGTTACTTGGCAAAGTAACTGGTGATAATTATGTTTTTTTTTTCCTCCGGGGGAAAAAAAAAAAAATAGGTCACACAATGTGGAGTTTAAAGGGTTTTTGGGACAATTGGCCCTAGCCCAATTCTTTACCCTAAACTTAACTAGGCACAGGGGTATTGCGGATATTGCGATAACTAGATAGTAAGCTTTCCTATGTATGGAAGTCATTTAATGTTGTGAATTCACCGTTAAAGTTGTTAAAATTGCTCCCGTTATTGCATTAGTTCCCTTCTGTCTACTTTCGTCACGTGTAAGTTTCAAAACTGTTTCATCATTTAAAGATAGATTTAAGTCAAGATTTTGCCGATTTAAAAAAGTTACTTAGGTCTGCTCGGAAGGTTCTCTACAACAAATCCTTCCTGAGTAGTCTACTGCTTTAAGATGGCGGCTGTTTACTAACTTTACATGTTGCTAATGCCGTCGTGTCTGTCATTTGCATCTAGTTCTATATATATGTCATATCTACCATAGCATCATGTGGGCGTAGTTTGTAGGCTATCGGCTACAGTCAGGTATTATTGGAGCCACCTAGCATCGCATTTGCAATGGCGACACAACTCCCTTGCCTCCTCCCCACTCCTGCTCTGCTCTTTCGTCTTCGTGAGTCCGTCTCTCTCGTGTAATTCAACCAACATAGTAACACATAGTAACACATGCCTTTCCCACCTCAGTAACAGTAACGGTGTTGCCATGATGAGAAAAGTAATGAATTAAAATTACTCACTACTGAAAAAAATAACGCCGTTACATTCTAACGCCGTTATTAACAGCACTGGACGCAACTTACTAAAATAGGAAATAGTTCTATTTCTGTCGCTGTCACCTGGCACTACAACCAATCAGCAACAGATTTATTGATCGACAAATCACCTGCAAGGACACTTGCCATATCGAAAATTGACATCCACACACCACACTTTGTCAACATTTGGTGAAGCCCCGTGATCGTGCAAGTGTAGGCACGTGTGTGTGCGTGTAAATGTGAGAATGCAAATACATTGGGAACAATTGGGATTTTGTCAAATGTGATATAGTGCGATATACGTATAGAGATGTAACTAGAGTTTAAAAATTGATTGAGTAATTTTATTCGCCTCAAGGAATCGTTTAATTTTTCCAGCTCTAAGCATCACGTTTTGCCCAGACTACTTTTAATGCAGGACAACGCGCTGACGTCACATACGTACTGGAAGAAAACAGCGGCAGCGGATATATTTGATTTCAACTATGCATGGATATAAAGATAACAACAAGGAAGCTGACGAAAGGCAAGAGAAATGCACCAAGAAAAGGCAGAAAATGTCAAACGTGTGGGAGCATTTCAAGCTGGAGACCACCGTTTCATGTAAGCGCTTGCATAACAATACCCCCGCCCGGTGTTCTGTCAAATTTTGTACCCTTATAATAGAGCCGGGCGGTATACCGAAAATTTACCGTTCCCAAAATTCCTCTCGATGATCGATGTCATTTTGACCATGTTGGTAAATTCAGTAATTTGATAAAACAAAAACTTTGTCTTTTCTTCCCGCTTTGACTATGTACAGTGGGGAGAACAAGTATTTGATACACTGCCAATGGGTTTTCCCATTGGCAGTGTATCAAATACTTGTTCTCCCTACTGTATGTTGTTAGGTTAAGCTAATTTCCCTTTAAGTAAATTCAGCCAGTGTGCTTACGTGTTAAGTCACATGACATGGCTATCAGAAACTCAAACAGAAGCATGTTGCCATCCAGTACACTAACGCTACCTCGGCTACCAGCAGCCAGGTCACAGTATACCAGTTGACGACACGTTGGTGCCAAAAAAAGACTCAACGTCAGTTGTATGGAGGTATTCTCGAAAACAGAAGGACGGCGTGGATCAAAAGCACACAGAGTGCAAAGTGTGCCGGAAAACCACTGGCACGAGCCAGGGCAACATTTCGAACCTGTTTCACCACCTAGAGCACAACCACAATGCAGAGTTAAAAGCCGTAAAATTGGCGAAGAAGCAGGGTGACAATGTGAGTAACGCCCGTGCTGCTTCCAAAAAGCTGCAGCCCAGCATAGTGGAAGCTTTCGTATGGGCTACACCTTACGAGCGAACTACTAAAAGGTGGTTAGAAATATCCGATGCCATAGCATACCACTTTGTCAGAGGCATGGCACCAACAGTAGAACAACCGGGGTTTAAACACTTGATGCCCATGACAGACAAGCGCTCCAACATCCCATCTAGAAAGTACTTTTCCAAAACAGTCATCCCGAAGATGTACACTACGGAGAGGTAGAAAGTTTTGGTTGAACTTGAATACTTCACAGCAACGTCCGACATGTGGTCCAGTCAAACGACAGAGCCCTACATTAGTTTGACGGTCCATTTTATAAACGACAAGTGGAAGGTTCGTATGGAGGATCAGGAGTGCAAAAATTCAATAAATAAATACACAATTAAATAATTAAAAGTGTCATTAAAATGCTTTTATTTCAATATTTATTTATTTATTTCAATATTTATTTCAATTTATATTTATTTATTTCAATTTTTTTTTATTTATTTCAATGTATATTTACTTATTTTGATTTATATTTATTTATTTCAATTTATTTTTTTATTTCGATTTTTATTTATTTATTTCAATTTACATTTATTTATTTCAAAATTTATTTCGATTTTTATTTATTTATTTAAATTTTTATTTATTGATTTAATCATTTATTTATTTATTTCAACTTTTATTTATTTCACTTTTTATTTATTTCATTCTTGCACTCTTGTTCCTCTGGAGGTGCAACCATGAAATAATTTTATCTGTCACGTTTGCTCGTCAAAGTTTCTAACGTCTGATTGGTTGCTCAGTAAAGCAAGTCTTAACTAGTCGATCTCAGATAATAGATTGACGCCTGAGGCATTGGCTAATTTTTATGTACACCCGATACATAAGGTGGCAGTGTAGATCCGTAAAATCTGAAAAATAATTGCTCCCTCAAAATCACAAAAACGACGAAGATTAGTAGCGTCACTGGCGTGATCAGTGTAGCAGTAGAAGGCTTTGATGCATTTCGCGTGTTGTCCAAGCAAAACATACATATGTCCAAAATGTGCCCAGAGCTGCTCAGAGAAGCAGCAAATTTAATCGAGGACACTCTGAGGAGAACTCCACCAGCAGCCCATGGTGGAGTCCAGTCCGTGGCTTCTACATCACGCGGGCCAGCGCCTTTAAACGGGCTGATGTCTGCATACGGGAAACTCTGGTATAACTCAGAAGTGGAACGGTCCTTGGATATTTACCAGATTTTATTTTTATTATTTTTTTTTTGTCAAGTTTTGAAATAAGGCTAAATGACAGAAATAACTAGCAGTTTTCTAAGTAGTTTTACTCTGAACTCCGACATCATTTTTGCATGATAATGATTTAGTTTGGGTCTAGGGGTGCTCCAGAGTCTCTCTAAAGTGGACCTGTTATCGAATAGGTCACCGTTTTTTTCCCCATATATTTAATAAAGGGACTTGCGCTCTGAAGCCACCTCATTGCATTCTGAAGCCAGCGCATTCGATTACCGTGATGCACATAATGCAAACAATAATCCAAATGAGGAGCGGCTGGTTTGACTTCGTTTTTACGAGTGGAGGCTGGCTTCACCGCAGTTCTAAACTAACGAAAACTCTTCGATCAACATCTTGGTCTGACAGAGCAGAGATGATGCCAATGACGTTAATTAATTGCTCTGTTTTGTAGGACACGTACTCAGGGTCCAAATGTCCTGCTTCAATTTGTTTTGAGAAATCTAACATGTCCCAAGAGAGCTCATGCAAAATCTCAGATAATGCCGCCATGTTGGGAAGAAATAGGACGAAGCAATCGCTTATTACTCGATCAACTCAAACCCCGCCTAGTTCACGCCCGCCCACAGAGTTTGATGAGCCAATGACAGATAAAATTATTTCATGCGGCCACACGGGGAACCAAGAGTGCAAGAATGAAATAAATAAAAAGTGAAATAAATAAATGTTGAAATAAATAAATAAATGATGAAATAAATAAATACAAATTGAAATAAATAAATACAAATTTAAATAAATGAATAAAAATTGAAATAAATAAAAATTGAAATACATTTTGAAATAAATAAATATAAAATGAAATAAATAAAAATAGAAATAAATAAATAAAAGTTGAAAAGAAAGAATAAAAATTGAAATAAATAAAAATCGAAATAAATTTTGAAATAAATAAATATGAATCGAAATAAATATAAATTGAAATAAATAATTAAAAATTGAAATAAATAATTAAAAATTGAAATAAATAAAAAAAATTGAAATAAAAAAATAAAAATTGAAATAAAAAAATAAAAATTGAAATAAATAAATAAAAATTGAAATAAATATTGAAATAAATAAATAAATATTGAAATAAAAGCATTTTAATGACACTTTTAATTATTTATGTATTTGTGTATATATTTATTGAATTTTTGCACTCCTGGTCCTCCATACTTCGCACCCGGGTGCTGGAAATGGCCTATTTCTCCAACAACCACACGGGTGAAATGATAGCTCAGGCTCTCTGTGTGAGACCTGAAGCAGGAGGACCTGGTCGCCATAACCACCAACAGCGGCTCTAACATTGTCAAAGCAGCTGAGCTAAATAAATGGATGCGTCAGCAGTGCTTTGGCCACAGACTGCACCTGGCAGTCCCCCAAGTTACCGTATTTTTCGGAATATAAGTCGCACCAGCCCAAAAATGCGCAATGAAGAGGAAAAAAAAGACATAAGCCGCACCAGAGTATAAATCGCATTTTGGGGGGAAATTTACTTGATAAAATCCAACACACAGAACAGATATGTCATCTTGAAAGGCAATTTAAATAAAAAATACAATAGAGAACAACATGCTGAATAAGTGTACAGTATGATAATGTTACATGATGCATGAACACCGAAATGCGAACGTGGCCGGTATGTTGACGTAACATAGCTATTAAGAGTTATTCAGATAACTATAGCATAAAGAATATGCTAACACGTTTACCAAACCATCAGTGTCGCTCCAAAACATCAAAATAACATGTGAAATGATATAATCATGTGTTAATAACACATACAGTAAGTCGCTCCAGAGTATAAGTCGCACCCCCAGCCAAACTACAAAAAAAACTGCGACTTACAGTCCGAAAAATATGGTACATCATAAACATACATGTGCAAAACAATATGGCGTACTAAATTAATGCTTAACGACACGGCGAAGATGTTAACAGTGAGAGAGCTGTGTGCAGTTGTTGTGTGCTGTGCAGCTAACATGGCAGGATGTGTCTGAAGAGAACTTTTCTACGTATCTTTCCATGATCAAACGTGAATAAATATTCCTTTCTTTAAAGAAAGTTTGTCGTGCTTACTTTGGAACGGCTGCATTTGCGGCCATTTTTAACGTTACGCGCATGCGCACAACCACAAAGTTTCTGATGGGGTGGAAAATTTGAAAATTTATTCAGATAACTATAGCATAAAGAATATGCTAACACGTTTACCAAACCATCAGTGTCGCTCCAAAACATCAAAATAACATGTGAAATGATATAATCATGTGTTAATAACACATACAGTAAGTCGCTCCAGAGTATAAGTCGCACCCCCAGCCAAACTACAAAAAAAACTGCGACTTACAGTCCGAAAAATATGGTACATCATAAACATACATGTGCAAAACAATATGGCGTACTAAATTAATGCTTAACGACACGGCGAAGATGTTAACAGTGAGAGAGCTGTGTGCAGTTGTTGTGTGCTGTGCAGCTAACATGGCAGGATGTGTCTGAAGAGAACTTTTCTACGTATCTTTCCATGATCAAACGTGAATAAATATTCCTTTCTTTAAAGAAAGTTTGTCGTGCTTACTTTGGAACGGCTGCATTTGCGGCCATTTTTAACGTTACGCGCATGCGCACAACCACAAAGTTTCTGATGGGGTGGAAAATTTGACAGAACCCCAGCTACCTGCAGCCCCTCCAACACTTCCACGCCCCTGACTGGACCCCGTGACCGATGACCGCCCCGGAAACCCGGATCGGGTGCCACCGCACGACCCTCCCGCCTAGCCCCCGCGCCACCTTTGGTGGAGCGATACTAGGGACAATGTAAAATGAAGTTAACGTAGTGCTATTAAATAAGATTAACGTTACTGTACCTCGCAATTGTAAATCTAGCCCTGCGCAGCGCGAGGTTTCAATTAATCATGACTACTGTCGATGCGTGGCTAATGTTCCTTTCATACAGCCTTTAATTAATCTGTTAAAAAAACAGGGCTATAGAGTGATGAGGGTGTAAAATATAATAAAGATAACTGAGGTGTTGTTAGTTTGAGCTCAGTAGTCATTGATGGATAAAACAAGTAGCACTGGTGCCTAATGTGCAAGTATACAACAGGTATCATAAATTTATTTTGAACACTGCAAAAACTCAAATCCTATCAGGACTTACAATTTAGACTTAAAACTTAACTAGAACTTGAAAATAGCTTGACACAAATGGAAATTCATCAATTGAAACACGTGGGAAAAACACCTAACTTCTATGTGATGTGTGTTATCAAGCATAGTGACATTTTTAGGTAAGATTTTTTTTTTTTTTTTTTTTAAGTTTTTTGAGTGAAAGTATTGTATTTGTTGTTGTTTTTTTCCTAGTCACATCTGAGATGCAATTATTGGCTGTTTTCAACAATGTACATCGAGAATAAAGACATTGATTGCCTGAAAATGGTTCAATATTAGGGGGAATGTCTTGTTTTCTCATGTACATTTATAATAGCTCTTCACCTAAAAAAATATATATATGTTTTATCCAATTACTCGATTAATCGATAGAATTTTCAGTCGAACTAAAATATTCGATAGCTGCAGCCCTATATACAGTGGCGAGAACAAGTATTTGATACACTGCTGATTTTGCTAGTTTTCCCACTTGCAAGCCATGTAGAGGTCTGTAATTTGTATCATAAGTTCTCTTCAACTGTGAGGGACGGAATCTAATACAAAAATCCAGAAAATCACATTGTATAATTTTTAAATAATAAATTTGTATCTAACTGTATGAAATACGTATTTGATACATTACCAACTAGTAAATATTTCGGCTCTTAGTTCTTTTTTAAGGCAGGGGTGGACGGGGGAGACTTACAGCTGGCCCTTCGACTTCGTGAGGTGGAGCTCCAGATGAAGACCAGGGAGGTTGAGCTTATGCACCTCAGGGCCTTGGAGCTGGAGCGGACCCATCCACATCCACCCCTTTGGCCACTCAGGCACCCATGACGCAGCCCAACTCGTTTGACGCCAGCAAGTACATTGCTTTGGTTCCTACGTTTCGCGAGAGTGAGGTCGACTCGTATTTTAACGCCTTTGAGCGCATCGCCTCAGCTCTCGCTTGGCCGAAAAATTTGTGGAGCATTTTGCTCCAATGTAAATTGGTAGGAAAGGCGCAGGAGGTGTGTTCATGTCTCTCCATGGACGAAAGCATGGATTACGATACTGTGAAAGCTGCTATATTAAAAGCGTATGAACTTGTACCTGAAGCGTACCGACAGAAATTCCGGGAGTGTAGAAAAACGCAGACTCAAACTTAAGTTGAATTCGCTCGTGAGAAGGCTGTACTGTTAGATCGTTGGTGTGTGGCGAGCCAAGTTTCTACGTTTGAGCAGCTGCGCGACTTAGTCCTTCTTGAGGAATTCAAATTGTGTCTGTCCGAAAATTTAGTTATGTATTTAAATGAACAAAAGGTAGATTCCGTGTCGAAGGCTGCCATTATGGCAGATGAATTTGTGTTAACTCATAGGGGTGTGTTGTCTGCTGATCGCCACGATAGAGTTTCGGTTAACTCAGCGTTAAAAAGACAAAAAGTGCCACCTATTGGTTCGTCGCGGCCTAGTTCGGTGTCTCGTTTTAATGGGGAGTGTTTTTACTGTCACTTAAGGGGTCATAGGATAGTTGCCTGCCCTGTCCTGAAAAGGAAAGAGCAACGGCAGACCCCTAGTCTGCCCAAATCCATCGGTTGCATCCAACCATCTTCTGTACCGCACAACCTAGCAGCAGAGGGGGTTAAAATTTGTGAAATTGAGCAGTCTTATAGGCCATTTACTTTTGAAGGCCAGGTATCTTTGTCAGCTGATGACAGCAATTCTGTCACTATCACAATTCTGCGTGATACTGGTGCAAGCCAGTCCTTCGTCTTAGCTTCCGTTTTACCTTTTTCGGCTGTCTCGTCTTGCAAAACAGACACATTAGTAGTAGGAGTTAGAATGATTCCATTTCGGGTGACATTGCATAAGTTATATTTGAATTGCCTGCTAGCTGTCGGCCCTGTAAAGGTCCCCGCGCGTAAGCAGTTACCCGTTGACGGGGTTCATCTTATTTTGGGAAACAATATAGTGGGACAAAAGGTTTTCCCAACTCCGACAGTTAGTGATGACCCTGTATATGAGTCGGTGCTGTCGCCAACAACACCTAAAGTAACTGCTAAAAAAGTGGATCGTTTTAAGTTGCTTCCTGCGGGAGCTGGAGTAAGATTCAATGTGGACCGGGATAAGTTTATAAGGGCTCAGCAATGCAAACAAAGTATAGATTCGTGTGTGAAAGCTACCCTGCCAGGTCCTGACAGTTCCACAACTTTGGTAAATAAGGCCGTAGTTAGTAAGTGGTTCCCTCCTTTTGTTAGTGACGTGGGGTGGGACTCTGTGGGGCCACCAAAACTTGCTAACGCTAACGTGCGCGCCCACTCGGCTATAAGAGGAACCTATCATTATTGGCCCCCCAAAGTTAGGAAGCGTACCTGGGGTCGAACCCGCTACCGCTAACTATTTAAGTTATAAAAGAGTATAGGTTTGTTTTTAAGGTGGGGGTGTGACGGCCCCTGGCCGTTTAATAGTTAATTTTCTGAGATTCTTCCAGTCAGCTGAGCGTCGCCTCCACCAGCTGGCTGCTTCCGCTCCCACTGTGACGACAGCTGATTGACGCAGGACGGACCAACGACGTCACCACCGCTGATTGGCCATGGGAAAAGGCGCCAAGCTTCTTAAACCTGCCGCTGTCAACGCTCTATGAGGTCGCATTTGACAGCATTCTGCCGCGGTCCTCCTCGCCAGCTCTTTGCTCGCCATTCACGCTCGTTCGCATTTGATCGCTAGTCTGATACACTCCCGCTTTTTCGGTGCGGTCTTTTGTGTTTGTTCATTATTGGATCGTTTTTGTTCACCACTGTAAATAAGAGCACTGAAGCAAGTAAGGGTAAGTCGCCATTTCTGTTCAACCCGTTTTCTCCTGTTTTGTATAGAGTAGGAAGTTAGGTTAGAAGCTGTCTTTTCTTTGTTCCTTTTACATGATCAGGGTTTAGTTAGCGGGTGGGGTTTAAGTGTAGTTCCTTTTGTTTGTTGTTTTGGCCTGGGCTTACCCTGAAGTCACGCTTCGTCGGCATTCTGTATATATTCATTGTGAGTTTGATTGTTGTGTAAATAAATTTGTGTCCACTCGTACATTTGTGTGGCTTGTTTTATGTTACGCCCTTCGCGAGCCGTCTTTGGCACGTAACAAACCCCTGTTCTCCACTCATTACCGGAAGTAACTGCACCTGTTTGATCTTGTTACCTGTATAAAAGACACCTGTTCACATGCTCAAACAAACAAACTCCAACCTCTCCACAATGGCCAAGACCAAAGAGCTGTGTAAGGACACCAGGGAGTTTGTTTGTTTGAGCATGTGAACAGGTGTCTTTTATACAGGTAACAAGTTAAAACAGGTTCAGTTACTTCCGGTAATGAGTGGAGAACAGGAGGGGTTCTTAAAAAAGAACTAAGAGCCGAAATATTTCATGCAGTTAAATACAAATTTATTATTTAAAAATTATACAATGCAATTTTCTGGATTTTTGTATTAGATTCCGTCCCTCACAGTTGAAGAGAACTTATGATACAAATTACAGACCTCTGCATGCTTTGCAAGTGGGAAAACCAGCAAAATCGGTAGTGTATCAAATACTTGTTCTCCCCACTGTACAACAAAAAAATGATAATTTAAAAAAAAAACTTTCGTCAACATGGAGGAGCGTATCATTTTTGCAGTTTGCGACCAGAACATACTTTAGATACCTCTCGGCGTGATTTCCGGGACATAAATAAAAAAGCAGCAGTATGGAAAGTTGTTGTATTCTCTACTGACTATCCTAGTTTTTATGATGGGGTGGATCCAGAGTTGTTGTTTTTTTTTTTTTTTCTTAATAAAGCAAATTACAATCAGTATCTCCGTTATTTCCAACAAAACCTTCTGCCTTCACATTTTTGCAATCGGAAAAGACCGGAATTTTAAAAACTCCCTTTAAATTCATAGCTAATTAGAGACGAGTGTTGAGGCGGTGTTTGACGCTGTCGCTTACCGCTGCTGTTGCATCATGCCCCGTGTGTTGGCTTTCATCTCAACGGCGATGACTTTCGCATTTCGCCATCACCTCCCATGTGTTTTACCTTTACTTGTTGCCCAAAAAGGCGCCTTAGTCAAGTGCATTACTGGATGAAAGCATTTTATTATCTGTAAATGTACTCACAGGCCAAGTAGGACTTGAGGCTTCCTTTGCTCATTAGCTCAGTCACAATGTAGACGGGTTCTCCTCGGGAGCACATGGCTAGCAGCTGGATTAGTTTGGGATGGTGAAGGCTTTTCAGCGCCTGCACCTCCTTCACAAACTCGTCCTGTTTAGTGTCCTCTGAGAATTGTTACAAAAAGACAATTACTTAATACAGTCATCTCCCATTTATCGTAGGGGAATGGATACATTTCAGAACTATGGCATATTCGATTACAGTAAAGGGGATGAAAAAAGTCAAAACAATGATTTTAATGTATTTTTGAAGCTTGTGGTAAATAGGATAGAAGAGTAGTGTTTTCAATTTATGAAAATGTTAACCATTTTAAGTAGATGTTTGGTGGACTTCACAATCTGGGGAAATATTTTTCTTTGCCAGTGGTCCTTTTATGTGTTTTGCGTGTGCTTCCTCTAGTGGTAAGTCAAATTTGCTACCAGGCCGCAGATAAATAATAAATAATTTGTTAATGACGGCAATCTGGCCTGTGCCTCTTGACACGTCAATATGCCTGTCTACGCTTATTGACTAATCCGAGGGAGATTTGTGTACGTCACTTTCTAGTGGTTGGCCGTAATTACTAGGGTGTCTGCACACCTATAGACTCTACTCACCAACGTCACAGAATGACGTGTCGCTGTATCCGGCCGCCATATTGTCAGTCATTGTTTATCCGTATTCTCAATGGTTTCAATTTGTTGTGCAATTTATAGTGCAATTCATGGAAGCCCCAGTGCTTTCAGACGCTGTAAACTCATTGGATGCGTTGCATAAAAGGCGTTATGTGGAAAAGCTTCAGTCTATCCATTCGCCAGATCCAAATTTGATGCCTAAATCGATATTTTTCGACCCGCTGTCTTCGCCCTCTCTGCCTGACATCCGCTACCCTGATATCTACAACTATCTTGTCCACACAAAATCAGCCTATTCTCACGAAAGTTTGAAAAACTTTAAGAGCAGCACTCTAAGCAACATTACCCTTTACTTCCAATTTTCTAAAATGGCGACAATCAATAAAAAAAAAAAAAAGTTGACTGCGATGGCCGACGCTTCAAGGATAGGTGGATATTGGACTATTTCTTCAATAAAACACGCAACGACTGTGTCTGCCTCATTTGCAAAGAGACAGTCGCTGTTTTCAAAGAGTTCGATGTGAAGCGATAATGATATTACCGAACAAGACACGCTGACACGTACGACAACATTACAGGGAAGATACGCAGCGAGAAATTATAGCAACTTGAAGGTAGTTTAATTTCACAGCAGCAGCATTTCACAAGAGCCCGAGTGTCAAAAGAGAACGCCACAAAGACGAGACTGTTGAAATTATGAATTAAAAAAAAAATAAAGCAAATGTGACACACAGAAGGGCTTGCTAAAATTTGTTTAAATATATTGTTCTATGTAAATCAGCCAAGCTCCACATTTTTACCTCAACAAATCTGGCCCCCTTTGCAAAAGGTTTGGACACACCTGTTTAACTGATGATCCGTAGACGAGGCCAGCTTCTTTCACTTGGTACCAGCTAAATATTATCCAAAATGTAATGATGGTGGAAGAAATAAGCATCTTGAATTTGAAACTGTATGTTGTCGGCGATTAGCCTCGCAATGATCTTAATTGTGGTTGTCAGCCCAAAACCCTCTAAATATATATTAAATGCATCTTACCAGATATAAAATGACTACTACATAATCTGTGGTAATCGTTTGGAGCTCAGTTTTCTCGTCGAATTGCAGCAGTCCATCTCGCTCTCCTCTCCGGGCCTCTCGGAATACGGTAGAACTTCAAGTCTCTCCGTCTATCTTCTCTGTTATTGCAACCAACCGCCACACACGCCTTCCCCATTTTGATTATTAATGTTAACGAGCAGAAAAACACGCCATAATAGGAGGAATTTACGTAGCGGTAATGCGTCAACACGACGAGTTGACGGACAATATGGCGCGGAGGCATGGTTGTGACGTCATGTGAGTAGGGTCTATAGCAGCCCAATGTCAGTCAGTAAAGTTAGCTGCTGTTGCCTGTGTGCTACGTGTGTCAACGTCTTTAGACAGACAGGGAAAAGGCCACCTTTAAAGGGTTTTTGGGACAATTGGCCCGAGCCCAATTCTTTACCCTAAACTTAACTAGACACAGGGGTATTGTTGATATTGCGATAACTAGATAGTAACGTTTGCTATGTGTGAATGTCATTTAATGTTGTGAATCAACTGTGTAAGTTGTTAAAATTGCTCCTGTTATTGCATTAGTTCCCTTCTGTCTACTTTCGACATGTGTACGTTTTAAAACGGTTTCATCATTTAAAGATAGATTTAAGTTAAGATTTTGCCGATTTAGAAGCATTTTAGATAAAAAGTTACTTAGGTTTGCTCAGAAGGTTCTCTACAACAAATCCCTCCTGAGAAGTCTACTGGTTTAAGATGGCGGCTGTTTACTAACGCATCTAGTTCTTTATACATGTTGCTAATGCCGCGGTGTCTGTCATTTGCATCTAGTTCTATATACTGTATATGTGATATCTAACGTAGCATAATGTGGGCGTAGTTTGTAGGCTATCGGCTACAGTCAGGTATTACTGGAGCCACCTACCATCGCGTTTGCAACGGCGTCACAACTCCCTTGCCTCCTCCCAACTTCTGCTCTGCTCTCTCGTCTCCGTGAGTCCGTCTCTCTCAGACTTTTCTCGCGTCATTCAACTATCATAGTAACACATAGTAACGCACGCATTCCCATCCTCAGCAACGGTAATGCCGTTGCCAAGATGAGAAAAGTAATTAAGTAGATTACTGAAAAAAATAACTGCGTTAGTAACGCCGTTATAGTCCAACCCCGTTATTAACAACACTGCTCATTATGCCTGTGACCAAGGATAGTTGCCGTCAAGTTTTAGGAGAGGCCGCTGTTAAAAAAGGTTTCCACATATTGCCCGAATAAAAGGCCTATATCACACCGGTCCGTGGTGCAAAAACGGTTGGGGACCACTGCTTCAAATTTATTGCAGAATACAGTATTGACCACAGTTCATCTGTATTTAAAGCTATATTACAAGATAACGAAAGTTTTTTTTTTTTTTTTGTATTAAACATTATTCTAAGTACTATTTTTATGTTGTTTATTATAATTTAACCTAATTATTTACTGTAAATAATTTTCCTATACTTTAGCCGTAGACTTCATAATGATATTGGTGTGTCAGATTCCCCCTTCACTGCGCCACACTTCAAGTAGGGGGCCATCTCACAATCCGCTTCAGTGTTTCACAGTCGGTCGCAGCGACACATGCAGCAATCGAACGCCGGATTTAGGTTGAAAAAGTACGAAAGCTGTACCGCATACAAACAGGAAGGATTGTCTCAGGAGTGATTTGTTCGAGGATTCAAGGTAATTATTATATTTTTCGTTTTTTCACAAGAATTTTCAACGTAAAAAGCTCTTTGTTGTAAGGCTGCCGCCACATTGCCTAACAGACTAGCATCATTCTTCGACATATTTACGTAAAATAAATGCTAACTGCCCGGTTTTTTGCTCTTTTAAAAAATAATCAAGACTGTTTTACGTTCATATCTATGAAGAATTTGGGGATTTAAGCATTTATTCACAAGAATTTTTAAACATAAAAAGCTCTTTGTTGTAAGGCTGCCGCCACTTTGACTAAAGACTAACATCGAACATCGACATATTTACGTAAAATAAATGCTATTTGCAACTTTTTTTTATTTTATTTT
This sequence comes from Corythoichthys intestinalis, assembly GCF_030265065.1. Taxonomy (NCBI): domain Eukaryota; kingdom Metazoa; phylum Chordata; class Actinopteri; order Syngnathiformes; family Syngnathidae; genus Corythoichthys; species Corythoichthys intestinalis. The sequence continues at coordinate 56,338,891 of NC_080396.1, forward strand.
TTTACTTTTAACCAGGAACGGAGACTGTTTTACGTCCATATCTATAAAGAATTCAGGGATTAAAACATTTATTCACAACAATTTTCACCGGAAAAGCTCTGTTCACTTAAGGTGGCCACGACATTGACTAACAGACTAGCATCGTACTTCGACATATTTACGTAAAATAAATGCTAACTGCACGTTTTTTTTCTTTTGTTTTTTAACCAAGAATCAAGACTGTTTTGCATCCATGTCTATAAAGAATTCAGGGATTTAAGTATTTATTCAGAAGAATTTTCAACGAAAAAAGCTCTTTGTCTGTGATTCCACTCTGTCAGCTTTGACAGCCACGCCAACAATACAGGCCCCCTAATAATCGGCCCAGCGCCCTGTCAATATTATTATGAAGTCTATGACTTTAGCACTGTGTTAATGTTCAAATCCAGACAGAGCTCAATAGAATTAAAGTACGGTAATATTTTAGAATTTTCAGTATTTAGTATTTACAAGTTGTCAAATGTTTTTCATATTTATATGAAAAGCTGTAAGAATCCATTAAAAATTATCATCAATAGCTGGACCTACCTGCAGTATAGCAGAACTATTGTAGGTGACTCACAATACAACAGGTGGAAACAAGTTGTGAAAGCTTGTATCAAGTGGTCTCCGCTGAAACAAATTCAGTGTACAAGTGACGTGTTAATGACAATGGTGTACCTTGTTTGAGCATTTTGATGGCCACTCGCTTATTCTCGGTGGTCCACAGTGCCTCCCACACTTCTCCAAAGTGGCCTTCACCCAACTTTCGGTGCAACTTGAACTCCTCGCGAGGTCTCTCCCAAGGCTCCATGTCGTATAGTTCCCGCTGCACAGAGCACAAACATGAGCACACGCCACATGACGTTCGTGTTTTTGTGTGTGCATGCTTGTGTTAGCATGTATGATAGGGTGCGGGTCACAAATCATACAAGCAGCAGCTTCCATGCTGGTGTTCTCTGACTAATTCCTTCATGGACACATGCTTGAGTTTTCTAACTGAAGGTGATTAAGACCAGACAAAGCAGTTGTTTGTTTAAAATGATGAAAAAGACAAAGACAATTTTTGGTGTTCATTTTTTTTTATTATTATTAAGGTGTCACAAACATACATTTGACATTTTCAACATAATGTAAAACATACAAACACAATTATATGGAAATAAATGACAAATCACAAAAATTTGAAATGATCAACCCTTAAATTACATGTCAGTTACACTAAGAATATCCAAACCTATTAATAGAAAACTCACCATATCTGCTTTTTAACATTACTTGAAATGTTAGGAAATTGGATAAAAATTATTGGAAAGAAGGTTGAAATACTTTTTAAAAATTATTAATATCTATATGATTATTAGTTAACTATTATTAGAATTATAATGATCGTAACCATTGTGGTCCTAATATTATATTACAATGGTGTATTTGGGACACAATAACATGAAGCAAAAAAATAATGTGATGATAATTCATGTTGAAATTTTGATGAAAGGATTTTTTTTTCCCCAAAGACAGAAAACTAATACAGAAGAATGAAAAAAATAAATGAATTAATAAAATTTACATCACAGAATATATATATATATATATATATATATATATATATATATATATATACATATATATATAAAAGAATTGTTTATTTTGAAAATATTCTGTGTAGTTTTTTTGAAATATTAGGGAAAAGTAGCACTGTTCGACAAATTTTCATAAAATAGTGCATCTAAAATTGGAAAGGTTTGACAATTAAGTGTTACTTTAAAAAAAGAAAATACAATTTTATTTTTCTTATTCAAAGAAAAGATGTAATCATTCAAACAAATTCAATTGTATTAGTTAAATTAAAAATAAATAAATGAATTTATTAAAAAAAAAAAAAAAAAAAAAAAGGGGTTGTAATGTTACAGAAGTCCAAAACAAACTTTGAAGTGATCAGTGACGAGGTCAAGCACACGGTCAGCTTGTAACCGCTGACCCGAATGTGCATTGTAATCTTGGAAATGCTTTAATATTTGGCTCAGCCATGCAAATGCTTCCATGATGCGGATAACTAATTTGCTTTAATATTTGGCTGCATGAAGCTTTACCTGCTGAGCACAAGGTTCCGCCAGCAGCACGCCCAGACTGCGAGGGTTCTTCTGGTAATATGAGACCAGCTCGCCCAGCGTGCCAAAAGAAATCTTGTCAGATACAAAATAGGCCCCAATGGAGGAACGCTGGATCCGGAAGTGAAGCACCTTCCCGTCGCTCCGGGCTGTAAGAGAAGGCAAGGCAAATTACTTATTATTTGTACAGCACAATTCGAGGCAAGGTAATTCAAAGTGCTTTAGATCACATAAAAACAACATTAAATCATCAAAAAAGTTAGAACAAAAACCAATTAAAACAGGAAATAGAAATGAAACCAAAAAATTAAATGAAAAGCAAAAGTCACATACAGTCATGAACAAAATTATTGGCACCCCTGGAATTTTTCCAGAAAATAAACAGTTTCTCCCAGACATTAACAATATTACAAATAATTTCAGTATAAATGTGTTTATTTTTTGGATTTGCATTGGAAAAACACAAAAAAAGCTGACGAGGAAAGACAAAATGTACACAATTTTACACAGAATGCAAAAAATGGTCAGGACACAATTGTTGCCACACTCAACTCAATAATTGGTTGCACATCCTTTAGAAGAAATACCAGAAAGCAATCGCTTCCTATAACCATCAACCAGTTTCGTCCACCTCTCAGATGGAATTTTGGACCACTCTTTTTTTGCGAACTGTTACAGATCTTTCAGATTTCAAGGGTGCCTTCTTGAAACAGCAATTATGAGCTTTCTCCATACAGTGCTGCTCAAAAGTTTGTGAACCCCCTCAACATTTTGGAATTTTCTATTATTTCAACCTGATTTCCTAATCAATCAATTCAGTAGTTTTTTTTTTTGTTTTTTTAACAGTTGTGTTGTCGAGACTAAATTAAAAAGAGTTTTCATCAACTGATGTAGGTGCAAAATTGAACTGTTTGGTCACAACCAAAACCGCCATGTCTGGCGAAAAGTCAACACTGCATACCACCAAAAGAACCTTCTCCCAACAGTGAAGCATGGAGGTGGGAATGTCAAGATCTGGGCTTGCTTTTCATCCTCAGGACCTGGACAACTCCACATAGTCCAGGGAATCATGAATTCTGAGGAATATTGTCAAATCCTAGAACATAACCTGACGCCATCTGTTTTGAAGTTAAAGCTTGGCAGAAGGTGGATCATGCAACATGATAATGATCCAAAGCATTCCAGCAATACAACCAAGGAATGGCTGAAAAAGAAGAAGATTCGTGTTCTGGACTGGCCCAGTCAAAGTCCTGACCTAAATCCCATTGAAATGCTGTGGCGGGACCTGAAGCGAGCAGTTCATGCCAGACGCCCATCAAACCTCTCTCAACTGACTGCGTTCTGCAAGGAAGAATGGGCAAAAATCCCCCGAAGTAGATGTGAGAGGCTGATTAGTCACTACAGAAACCGTTTGGTTGAGGTAATCTCTGCAAAAGGAGGCGCAATATCCTATTAACTGAAGGGGTTCACATACTTTTGCACACATGATATCTGAGTTTTTCTTAAATCAACCACTTTTGTTAAATAAAGAATGACAATATAACTATTTCTTTTGTTTCAGTCCATTATTTGGAATGTCAGTATTGTGGATTTGGGTATAACTTAACATTTAATAAGGTTATTTTAGTTTTTTTTACAAAAAATCTGACCATCGCTGTGGGGTTCACAAACTTTCGAGCAGCACTGTAGGTGTTCAATGCCATTTAGATCCGGACACATCGATGGCCACTTCAGAATTCTCCAGCGCTTTGTCTCCAACCATTTTTTGGTGGTATTTGAGGTATGTTTTGGGTAATTGTCCTGTTGGATCACCCACGACCTCTGACGCAGACCCAGTTTTCTGACACTACATCCTACATTGCGGCCCAAGACATTTTGATGCAACAAAACTACCCCAAAACATTATTGGACTGCCACCATGTTTGACTATAGGTGCACTATGTTCTTTTCTTTGTAGACCTCATTCTTTTTTCGTGCCCTGGTCTTCAACCATTTCTTGATGCTAACTGAGGTATGTTTGTCTTCTCAGACAAAATGTTTTGTCTCCTTTGTTGCTCTGCCATCTTTACAGAATTCACGTGAAGGCGTTTGCATCGACTTTGGTCTTTATAATAAATGGGGAAAGAGGGAAGTGACGTATGCAGTAATGCAATCAGCACATTTGTTGTTTTTTTGTGTTGCAAGGCTCCTGCCATCCTCTTCAAAGTTAATTAGTGTCGTAAAAGCTGTACAGACCCCCTCAAGATATAAAAGAGGTGGCATCAAATTTGTTGTCAGTTAACATATTATCACAAATGTTATGAAAATATTTTATATAGGTTGAAAAGTCGCCTATTGTTGCTTTAATGTTTTTTTGTTTTTTTGTTTTTTTTTCTCCCGGTATCAGATCGGGACTCACTATAGGAAAATTCTCAAAATCAGGTGACTCGGACTCTGGTGCAAAAATGTGTGATTGGAACATTCCTACCAGTGTTATTAATCTTACTTAATAATAACTAAAAGTTATTCATTACAGTTACAACTTACTTCTCCCAAAAAGTCATTGCGTTAGTAACTCAGTTACCTGAATGTAAGAGTAATTAGTTACTTGGCGAATGTAACTGGTGTTACCTTTCATGTTTTTTTGTTTTGTTTTATTCATTCCCCCCCAAAAAAACAAAAAACATAGTAACCTTTGCTATGTTTGGAAGTCATTTATTGTTTTGAATCAACCATTAAAGCTGTTAAAATTGCTCCCGTTATTGCATTAGTTCCCTTCTGTCTACTTTCGACATGTGAAAGTTTTAAAACTATTTCATCATCACAAGATAGATTCAAGTCAAGATTTTGCCTATATAGGAGTATTTTAGATAAAAGGTTACTTAGGTTCACTAGGAAGTTCTCTACAACAGAGCCTTCCTGAGAAGTCTACTGCTTTAAGATGGTGGCTGTTTACTAACGCCCGCAAGTCTATCATTTCGCATCTAGTTCTATATACATGTGATATCTACCGTAGCATCATGTGGGCGTAGTTTGTAGGCTATCGGCTACAGTCACATATTATTGGAGCCACCTACCATTGTGTTTGCCACGGCCTCCCCACTCCTGCTCTGCTCATTCGTCTCCGTGAGTCCGTGTCTCTCAGACTTTTCTCAAGTCATTCAACCAACATAGTAACGCATAGTAACGCACGCCTTTACATCCTCAGTAATGGTAACGGCGTTGCCAAGATGAGAAAAGTAATTAATTAGATTACTCACTACTGAAAAAAATAATGCCGTTAGTAATGCCGTAATACTCTAACGCTGTTATTAACAACACTGATCCCTACTATGTAGATTTTAGCTTTAAAAAAAAAAAAAAAAAAAAAAGCATGTACTATTTCCTTAAATTTTGTGTGTTTTAGATTTTGGGATACCTTTACCAAAATACTTTTCTTTCAAAATGGTTGTAAATATAAAAAGAAATAAAGTCATAATCATATGAGAAAAACTGCAAAAACACACCTGAGATGGTGTACTCATCACTGTGACTCTCACTAATCCGTGCCAGGAAGCAGCCATCCTTGTTTTGAGGGGCCAGCAGCAGCTTCTCAGCTTTGATCCGGTTGATGTTGCCATAGTACCACCTACACACAGGACACGCCCATTTTAGTGCTAAGCATGTACCCCACCATACGACCAAAATCTCATTTCATCTAACGTTTTTCCTCTTTGCTCTTCTGTCATTTTTCTCTGGTGATAGGAATTTGCAATATACTGAAGATGCAGATAAAGATGTGAAATTCAGTCACACAGACATAAACAAAAGAAGAATGTAAACACTAAACTGGTTGGCTCAGTTTAACATGGCACCTGTGGGATCGTTTGCTTATGCCTGCACTTCACTTACGTTGGAGCGTTGATCGCTGCAGGCGTGTCGCTCTGGTTTCATTGAAACTTGCAAGCAAATACTACTGTAGTCTTTCGTTTAATAAAAATGTCATATTTGTGTTGCTGCCAATTACGACTAAGGACATTTATGTACAGAACTCTATTACGCGAAAATTGCAAAGTCGGCGAAACAAACAAGAAGCTTCGTTATTGTTCAACAAAAACTCTGGTGTTTTAATAGATGAATAGGACGCATCTGAATCTATATGCCGCAACAAAACGAAGACTCCGTCTGATGCTTGATCCCATTACACAAGAACAGTTCATGGTTAGCCCAGGTTGTTTTGACTTTGTTTGAATTAAGAAGGACAGAGTGCCACAGTGAGCTATAAAAAAGATGCTATAACATGGCTAACACTGATAACTGTTAGCCCTGAGTAAATCAGATGCTATGGTGGAGATTTTTAAGAAGACTGTGTTCGCTTCAAGCTTGGAAGGCAAGGTAAAGTGAATTTAATTTTTTCTTCTTTGTAAATGTACTGACTGACAACACTAGTTGGACCTCTGGTGTCAGGCTCCACCAAGTGACAAGTGGATGAAGAGGACAAATCTTGAATTGTTTATGTGTGTTATTATTCTTTCAATTAAGATATTTTTGATTAATAAAATATTTCTGTGTAACATCTCTATGTAAATACAGTGGTACCTTTACATAAGTAGTTACCGTATTGGCCCGAATATAAGACGGTGTTTTTTTGCATTGAAATAAGACTGAAAAAGAGGGGGTGGTCTTATATTTGTGGTCTAGACATTTTACCCATTCACGACGCTAAATGGCGCCAGAAATCATTGAAACGATGTTCTGTCATGACAGATCTCAGCTACTCTCCCCATTCACGACGCTAAATGGCGCCAGATATCATTGAAGCGATGTTCTGTCATGACAGATATTAGCTACTCTAAAGTTTAACCAGTTTGCATTATTTTATTGCAATGTTTTCCTTATTCAGATTTGTTTCAAGACTGCAGTTACAGTTAGACTTCACTTTGATGGTTAATACAGTTATTGCAATTTAGTTGTCTTATCACAATAGATTGGTTTATTTACATTTCAAAAACCAGAAGCCATTCATTTACGGATGTGATTGCACTTTATTTTACATATTAAATAAAAAACCTTACAATCCTTGTGTTACATACTGTATATTTATAAAAATATAAATTATGAAAAAAAATAGGAATAATAATATTATAATAGTAATAACAATAATAATACCTGTGAGAATGTAACAAATCGGGTTCTAATGTGGCGAATGTGTCTTGTGTGGCTGACGTTACAGAGAGAGAGAGATTACTTTTTACTTTCACTTTTCATGTTAAGCTGCGGCGGACAATAGGCATGTTGTGTTGCACAAGTTCTGAAATAAATGATTAAAAACCTGACAAAGCTGGCGATTTTTTTGGCAACAATACAATCATAATAATTGTCACCTTAACTTAAGACTGGCGAACAGAGGTCGGACGAGGACCGTGGATATTGTAGACATTCCACGGCCGTTTTGTCGAGCCAGCTCACGGACGCGCACAGCATGCTCATATTTTTCTATCATTTACATCTTCATTTCAATGTTAAGTCTCACCTTTTTCCTTTTTCACTACCTACAGTAATATTCTTGAAACCTATGTTGATTTATTTAGCAAGAAAATCCGCCATGCGTCCGTCTTGCACGAACACAAACTGCGGCGCTGTCATGCATCGTCGTATTTCGAGCATGCCGTCGGATGTAGCAACATATGGCGAGTCAATTTTTACGTCGGGTGTTGAAAATATCGTGTGTGGAAGCGATCGTATGTCGAGGTACCACTGTATTACATATTATAAATAAATGATAAAATAATAATTATAATAATTATAATTTAAAAAATAATTATAATAATAATAATATAATAAAATAATAATTATAAATTATATGCCATTAAGATGCTACATCTGATACTACCTATCATTGAAGTATTTCTTATTATGAACGGGGCCAGTATTGGTTTGATTGTCATTAAGAGTGAATATGAAATATTTAGGGATGTGCTGAAAGGTTGGGGCCGAAAATAGCAATGCATTTTAGTTCATTTCGGCTGAAAATGAAGTAAAATGCATTGCATTTTTCGGCCCCGACCTTTCGGCACATCTCTAGAAATATTAATAGAAATATTAATATTTAATATCTGAGGAGATAAGTGGTTCAATGGAGTAGATTTCTATTTAAGCGTTGAACCTGTTCTACCCAAGACCCAAAATAAAAGCACCAAAGCAGCACCATTTAAAAAAAAAAAAAAAAAGTGACATTAAGGCACAGAGTAGACCATTAAAACAATGGAAATAAATATAAGTATTCTGTGACCCGAGTTTTTCTGAAAAGCAAGGTTTTGGACCCTGATGAGTGTAAACAATTTGTTTGAAATGATAAGTAATGCAAGAACGTCATCCATACTTTTAAGCTCTTGTAGAAAAAATATGAGAGACTTAACCACAAAAGTAATTAAATACATTGAAGAAGAAAAAACGAGGATGGCGACTTTTGTTTCATTTTCGGTAAATAAAAGGTCTATAGAATATTTGCTTTTGTAATTTGGGAGTTACAATGTTTTCAGCTGTTTATACAACCAACTTTAAATAATAATTTCAAAAAAAATTCACGCAAAAATAGCCTTTTTTTTTTTTGCCCAGAGCTAAATTTCACTTTTAAACATCGTTCGGGTGAACGGACAGGTTTAAAGCAGATTGACAACCGACCTGAATTCTGCAGCCTTCTTTTCTGAGAGTCGCGTTCATGATACAAAACCCACCTGAAATCAGCCCGCGCGCACTCACTTGTGTTTGGCGAACTCGTCCTGTAGAACTGCCACATAGTTGGCAGGGATGAGTCCGGACTCGAGCGATCCAGTCAGTTTCTTGGCCAGCACGTAGTCGCCTCGTTGCTCTAGAACCGAAAGCTTGTCGCCCTCTCGGACCGTCAGCTCATCGTCGCTGCGGGCCTCAAAGTCGAAGAGCGCGGCGTAGAGTTGGACCGGCCTCTTCTTGGGCGAGGGCACGCGGATGTCACCCGACACCGTCCGGATCTCGGCGGCCTGCGCACCCCGGTTGACGATCACATGATTAGGTACGCTCGGGTAGCGGAAGTCCGGCCAGATGTAGTCCCAGAGGCGCTTCAAACACGGCATGCAGGTACGGCAGCAGCCCTCCATGACCTCCGGTTCTCAGAAGCCTCCCCCGAACGCTGAACGCGAGCCACCGCAACCCAAAAGCCGCACAGAAGCAGCCGCCCCGCGGTGCTCCTCTGCCGCGAGGCCGGGATAAAGCATTGTTCCGGGCAAGCGGCGGCGGGCTCCAGATAAGCCGGACCGACCGGTTTTTTGCCCTGTTGAGCTCATGCACGCGGGACGCGGCCACCTTGGGAATGCGGAAGCGAAGGAGGGCATCAGAGCTTGCGGCTTCGGCCACACATCTAAAAGCCGCTCATCCTTTAAAGTATGTTCACGTTTGGCTGCGACGTGCGTCGCGTGCAGTGCTCCCTTCAAACAATGAGGATGAGCGATTGCCATTTCTCAGTGACGTCACACTTATTTCCGGGTGGCACAAACTCGGATTTCACAACAGAGGTGTCTTGAGATACGAGTTTCATTTAATCCTTTGGTCACTACAGCGATGAGTCATTCAGATGTTAACACTAAAGACCATTAACCCTTTTTAAGAGAAGTGATTATTTTTTATATTTAATTTTTTTGACTAAGCATGCGTGTTTCCTTCACACCATGAGTCTCATATGTTTATGCAATATGACCGGCTACCCAAAAATATCATAATTCACAAAAAATCAAAATTGACATCACATCCTGCAGTGTGAAAGGGGACATTGAACTTAAAGACTTGTAAGCTCTTATAATCCACAATTGTTCTCTTTTACTAAAATATTTTTATTAGAAAAAACACATAGAAAATTGCCACTGAATTAAAAATGTATAATTTTTAGTACGTGTTTTGACCTAGCGAGGGCGTAATGTTTTTGGACGCTCGGGGTAATGACGTAGATCAGGGAACCTTTTAGACAGAGAGAGCCAAAACCCAACATATTTTATTTTATTGAAAGTATGAGAGTATGACATACTCTCATTGTGATCATTCAACATACCTCATTTATTATGACAAAGCAGCGAACAGGAGGGGGTTAAGGGGGAAAGAAAAGAGAAAAAGAGAAACAGAAAAAAAAAAGAAAAGAAAGAAAAGACACAACAACAAGAAAATACATTGAACGCCTACACAACCTATGAATATGTTGGTCCTATCGTGAGCTAGATATATTTCCAGTTGACACCATGTGGGGGGCCTGTTGACCAGGGAAAGAAGGGGAGGGGGTGGGGGAGTCTATAAGATAAGTGATTGGGAGAGGTGAAGTGTACACAAATCAGCTCTGTGATCTAGAAACCAGTAATCGTGTGAATCCCTTGTGAGTGTAAGCCCGTCGGCAACCGACCCTACGCCGCCCCATCACCAATCCCGGCCGCGGAGCCCCCCACGCGAGCGCGCCCAATCACATCCTGCCGCGAGCGAGCCCCACTAAACACGCGACAGCCACGCAGACAAGTGGAGACGCTGCGTGTGCGCCACCCCAGGGCCACGGCCCCCAGCCAGCCCAGGAGGGGTGGCCGGTTGGGGCGTGGGGGGAACACCAGAGCCCATCCCTCCTCTCGCAACACAGCAAAGGGGCCATCGTCACCCCCCCCCCCCCGGGTGGTCAACCGGCCTTCAGGGATGGGAAGAGAGGATCCACCCCCGTCTGCCGACCCGGCCCACGAGCCGCAGCCCCCCGACCGGCACGCCACGGGACCCCCAACAGCCCACCTAGCCCAGGGTTGGGCAGGGTCCCCCGCTGGAGCAGGCGACACCCAGCCGACACTCCGGCGTCCAGGCAGAGAAGAGAGGGGAAGGCGGAAGCAGGCAAATGCCGAGGAGCTGCTGTGGGGCGTCGCGAGATCGGAGCCCCAACCTCCCCCCACTCCCGTGGCCAGCAGCTCAGGCAGAGGGGAGGCCACGCCCCGGGAGCTACGCCATAGAGAAAAAGTGTGGGACCCACCTACCACCCTATTACTGTGGCTGCCAGGTACCCGGCTGGCAGCCATTACCCATCACCGAGATGGGATTGTGTAGGGAGGGTAGTGCATAATGCATATTTTAATGTATGCATATTTTAATATATGCATTAAAATAGGAGAGCTCGGGGCAGTGGGACCGCTGCATGGAATTTCTACCCAGCCGCCCGTCCCACCGCCCTATGCCAGAGCTCCCCTGTGGAGTATGATGTGTGTGGTGCATTAAAAAAACGTTCGGGAATGGCTGGGCCTGCCGTGAGGAGGTAACCGTGATGTCACCCACCCACAACAGGTCCCATCCATGGTTAGTGATGCATGAAAATCATGGGGGAGCCGGGCTGGGACTGTATGGCCCCATCCCGACTCACCCCGGAGGAATGAATGAGTATCTAAGTGCCAGGGTGAAAGATATTTACAATGCAAAGTGAGGAGTGTGTGAATTAAGAGGCAGGCTCCCGCAGGCGCGGCCCCATCCACCAGAACCACTAGCCGCAGGGCGGGAGGAGCGCCAGGGCCCCGATCAACCCCTGCCCCTGACCACTCCCGGCGTACCTGCATCCGCCCACCCCTCCCCCTTCGCTTACGGCCATACTGCCTTTCGGGGCGGTCGTTTCATGAGTTTTCCTGGAAGTGGCGACTATTCAACAGTCCAAAAAGTAACGAAAGTGAAGTGCCTGTGTGACTTGGGGTACCACGCGGTTCCCTTTCGTGGTTTAATTTTTCCCTATGTATTTTTTTACGTACTCCAATTCGCTCAATATCGAGTCGGGAGAGGCCGACCACACCGCTGCCCGAGTGGTGACTTAACGCACGAGGCGATCACGCCCATCTCCGCTCGACCCGACTTGAAACATATTGTTGCGACGCACATTTAAAGTGTTCAAGATTAATATGCGAATGCACCATCAGCTTATTAAAACTGGTTCATGTCAAGCGAGCCGGCGGGTTCCACATTTAAGATGACGGGTAGGCAGAGAGCCATATGCGCTTATCAAAAGAGCCATACACAGAGCAAGTCAGACATCCGTGCATTAATGACGTCACCAACCACAACAAAGCGTCGCCATATTGAAAATGGGGCAAAAGACGAGTCACAAGCAGTTGCTCTGTCATGCATTGTAATACAAACGCGTTGAACTTTTTTCCATCGGAATGACTAAAAGTTGCTGTGTTGCGGGTTGTCACACAAGGAAGAGTTCTGAGCCGCATTTGAAGTTCTTTATTCTTCCTCATGAGTAGAAAAGGAGAAACAAATGGCTGAAAGCAATTAATCGAGGAACAGTAAAAGAAGACTGTTCCGTGGACTATTCTCGCCTGTGGGAACCTAAATCCAAGCACATTTACGTTTGCAGCCGACATTTTATTAATGGTGAGTAAACTTTAATCGATTTTTTTTTTTTTTCCCCAATTAGCTGCTAGGATTCAATAGACTAGGCAGTGGTTATTATTACCGTAACCTGCAACTATTTTTCTTTAATTTTATTTTTCTTTTGCCTTGAACTGCTCTGATTAGTCAATCGGTATATTATTGGCCTGGTGGGAATTGGTTATTTTACCGTGACGTGTTCACGGCTAAATAACGCTTGGAGGCGAATTACCGGTTACGGTAGAAATAATCACTTTGTATATACTACCAATTTTCTCAGCTCCACACAGTACATATTCCACATAATTGATAAAGGTCAACTTACTGGGTGACTTTATGAGGCAGTTGTAGATATTTCCACTGCAGGCCATTCCTTAGTTTATCCAGTTCAGCTATCAGCTGCGACTTTGTATGGGCAGATTTGTAAGCCATGTTCAAGAGGTTTTTATGAAAAAAGACGCAAAACACACCTGAAATATATGATTTTCAAACGTTTTGTCTACGGAATGTTTAGCTGTGCGTGTCCCCTTCACAAAATGGAAACACGTTGCTAAGCGAGGTGACATCATCGTGACATCACGCCGACTTCCTATATGGCTCGCGAGACATAGGTCCCCGATCTCTGACGTAGATTGTCACTGTCACTCGATGAATACTACCCGGTTACTGCAATTCCTTGTACTTGGCGAGACGTTCAACACATGGGTTCATCAGTTAAAAGCGGCGAGTACTTACTATTTGTGTTTATTACCTTTTCATTGCCTCAAAATATTTTTACTTTATCTACTTGTTAAACTAATTTTACAAATTATATAAAAACGAAAACATCTAGAGGGGTTTCAATATCAAATTATTTTAACTATAATAACGTTTATCTTTTAAGAAGTACAGTGTTTTATTATTTTGTTATAAATTGTAAATACATTATTAATAAATTGTTCTTTTTTATTATGTTAGCATTAGGCTGGCAGGCAGATTTGGAAGGCAAATACATTACCATCGATCATTATCTGAATCAACATACATGTTTGTAGGATATGGGAGGAAACCGGAATACTTCGAGAAACCCCGGCAGCCTCAGGAACAACATGCAAAATCCGCAGAGGAAGGCCATGTAATGCTTTTGTCACACTGATTAATTTGAAAGTAAACTGGAAGAGGCTAGTTATGAGTATTTTCCTTATTAACTCTTTATTTCATGATTCTGGTAAAATTTGATTATTTAAATGAGCGTTGAAAACCTGCTTAAATAATCACAACTATGATCGCAAAATTCTTCCAATATTATTTTGTCATAGTAGTTACAAATTCAGTGTAAGATTTCATTCTCATATAAAATTGTCATGAACAGTCCTTATTTTACTCTTGCTTCCGTGTCAATTGTATAGTCCTATGTCCTACCAGTGCCAGCAGCAAAGAGCCCCCCCCCCAACACACACACACACGTATACAAGATATGAACTGGTTAGCACAGTTTTTATTATTAGTAGTATATTTAGCTTTGTCTTGTACATCTCAGGAGGTCCAAAGAAAAATCAAAATTTCAGCAGTGAGAGCACATAAAAAAAAAGTCACCATTAGATTGTTCACATGATATGTTCTCTTTGACAAAACACAACAAAAAGTCTCATTTACATCTATGAACACAGTAGGTCCACTGTTGTATGGAATAAGAAAGACAATAAATAGAAAATGGTATCAAAGAGGGCAGCAAATGAGTTGTACAAAACGTGTTGTTTTTGTTTCCTGAGGTTGACGTGTCATTTGCAGCCTTCTCGCTCGCTAAACATACTAATAGACCCCCAAAGTGGGTCTCAATGGCTTTTTCATTCTTTCACACCGATTGGTGTGTGTGTATGTATGTACACATCTAAGCCCCCCCACACAAAAAAAATCACAATGGTACCAAGATGCTTTATGGTTTTTAGTTCAAGCCCAGTTTTGTTTCTTCAAGTGATGCGTAATGGGATATACAGGTAGATGGTAGCAGTCTTGATAGCATAAATTTGTAACACATTGAGTCACGCTAACAAACTATTAATATAGCCAAGCAGTTAGAATCCCTGATTGATACATGGCTAGATGCTTGCAACCTGTTAGGGGAAAAAAAAAAAAAACATGCTGACCACGCTGGATTTGTCGTGTTTGTGCTGACCTTGCACCTGCAACAGCAAGACTAGCACGACAATACAAAAAATCCAGCATAAAGTCGGTACTCACCAGCATATCCTGGTTGTTTTAGTTCAACTATCAACTGTAGGCACCCCCTCGGTGACCTATGACTATAGGCAACCTACCTACTATCAAGCCCGAAATATCTGCAAATTCCTGCCTGTAGGATAACCACAGTGGGCAGGCCCATTTTCAAGAAATGAAATGCCCACTCACCTTTGATGCTGACAGTTTGATAAAGTTGCAGTTTATAACGATCCAAGTCTTTAACGAACTAGGCTTGCTAGGTAGTTTCAACACTTCCAGTCTGGCTGGTGATGTTTTGGCCCAACAATGCATAGCCCGTACGCTAATCGCCATTTTTACTGCTAACCCTCCTTGTCTATCACCATCAATGGCAGGCAATCACTCACTCACTCACTCACTATTACATTGCCTTCAGTGACTCTGGACAATTGTTAAGTGGTCAGCATCACTAATTCAAGCATCTGAGATGCCATTGGGCTGTTAGCATCCTTATATTACACATGGCTTAATTTTAAAAATTAATGGTAAATGTTGAATTGAGAAAATTAAAACGTTTTTCAAAATAAATTTCGTTACTTTCAATCGGGTCGTACCGTTTCTCTAGTTGTGGGAAGGTAAACAAGGATTGTGAGGTGAAAAAGGGAACAGAGCAGAAAGTTGAAGTTCTGTACATGTAAACATCACACTTCCACTGAGTGAAACGAGGCTGAGCAAGCAAGCAATTCAGTTAACAATCCAATTAAAAAAACGACCATAGGAGAAAAAAAAACATCAATGCTTGCAAAGCATCGTAAATAATAAGCAGTTGGCCCGACTGTGAATTTGTATCCTCATTTAGGGTCAGGAGTGTGCTGAGGTCTACCCAAGGTTACTTTGGGGGGCTGGGTACACTGCAGACTGGTCACCAGTCAATAGCTGGGCACGTATACAGTAGACAGGCATTTAGTACACTCACATTCACACTAATGGGCAATTTAAGAGTCTATTCACCAAAGATTACTTATAGGTGAAAGGCATTGGGTACACCGTGGATCAGTCCTTAGTCAATCTTGCTTTTACACTCACCCATGTATGGACAGTTTTGAGTCTCCAATGAACCTAGAGTAGCATGCTTGTTGTTGGAATGTGAGTAAACAAAGAAAACTCACACAAGCACAGGGAGAACATGCACACAAGGAGGCTCAAGCTGAACGTAATCACGAGAAAGACTCTGAGACGTGCTAAACGTTAGTCCATTGTACCGCAGAAAAATTATGAAGTCACAAATTCAACCTTTAAGTGCTGGCATTTGTTCTTAAAGTTTGTGATCACTCTTCCAAAAACACAGCTCACCTTTTCCATCATTATGTCCCGACTTATTTGATAAAATAAACGACTGGAAAACAATAAATAAAGGTGTTATTTCTCTTTGAGGAATGCGAATGGATGCATGATGGCGGCCAGGATACATTTTGGAATGTGTACTTGCAGCAAACACTGTCGGACATTGTACAAAGCCCCCAAAACAATAAACACACATTTAAAAAGATCACAACGCTGATTACACAAGCTTTCGTCAGGAGGTGGAGTTTACCGGTAAAACCTTTTTCTTCTGAATAGCAAATTACAACTAGGCAAAGATTGTCCTTTGCTGGTATTTGTTGTTTTTCTGTTTATCTTAATAGAGGGAGACTAACATGTTCTCACTTGAAATATGCTCTCATTCTATTTACTGGACCAACACAAATGCTTAGCACAGGGGTGGATTAACTTTTGTGCTCAAGGGCCACATTACAGTTCGCAAACTGATAGATCCACGAAGTAACAAAAATAAAATTTAAAAACGTTAAAATGTGTAGGTATGTATAATTAGGAGAAAAAAAAAACACACTGTATACATATGAATTTTTTTTTTATTATTATTAATAATTCATTTACCAATTAGTTCAATGTATAAGTAAAATATATAATTATAAATAATAATAATGAATTTATAATTTTATAAATGTATATTTTCATTTGACTATATGCATTAAATATATTAGCTAATTATTGAATAAAATAACTGAATAAATAAAGGACAAACATATTGATGCAAACTTGGTGCTAGGTGGGCCAGATTAATGAAGAGAGCACGCCATGTGGCACCCGGGTCATACGCGTATTTATCCCACACCTGGCTTAGAACCTTTAAAACCTGATTGCAGCACAGTGACAAACGAGTCACATGACATCATTGCTCCCAAACACCCAACCCCTTCTCACTCTTTTTTTTCTTTTTTGCATATTTGTCAACAAATTAAAACAAGAAAAAAAAACATTCTTCACAGTTCAAATCGGGAATGTTCCACAAAAATTGCTCAGCCCTCACAATGTGAGACTGCCTGATGTTGAGGGAACATTGTGATTATCAGCTGCATTGCGTAAAAACAAAATTAGAGCAATAAAAACAAGTGCGATTTGCACCACATGCCTTCAATTCCAACACAAAATTGCAAAATCGGTCAGAAAAAAAGTTGCCTTTTTAAACTCCATCTGTCTGTACCTCAGTCTAAGGTTCTTTTTTTTTTTTTTTTTTTTTTTTTACGGTCATTCTTGTAAAAAAAAAAAAAAAAAAAAATCTATAATAAACACCGAGAGTCACCAATTAGCCAAGGCAGGACCTTAATTTACTGATTTGACCAAGCTTGCTGTATGAAAACAGTACAGAATACGAGGTACTTTACTGTCAAGCCACGCTCCAAACACTGATGCTGGTTTTGATGAATGACTTCAATTTTATGTTGAGGTAATTTTCTCCTTCATCCATTAATTTTCTGTACTGCTTGTCCTCAGTAGGGTCGCAGGGGTGCTGGAGCTTATCACTATCATGACCAAGCTGCCAGTCATTCCAGGGCACATATAGACAAACACAATTTCACACTCACAGGCACACCTATGGCCAAGAGTGTTAACCGACCAACCATGCATGTTTCGTTAGAAGTGAGACGACCTGCAGAAAACCCACATACAGTGCTGCTCAAAAGTTTGTGAACCCCCTCAACATTTTGGAATTTTCTATTATTTCAACCTGATTTCCTAATCAATCAATTCAGTAGTTTTTTTTTTTTTTTTTTTAACAGTTGTGTTGTCGAGACTAAATTAAAAAGAGTTTTCATCAACTGATGTAGGTGCAAAATTGAACTGTTTGGTCACAACCAAAACCGCCATGTCTGGCGAAAAGTCAACACTGCATACCACCAAAAGAACCTTCTCCCAACAGTGAAGCATGGAGGTGGGAATGTCAAGATCTGGGCTTGCTTTTCATCCTCAGGACCTGGACAACTCCACATAGTCCAGGGAATCATGAATTCTGAGGAATATTGTCAAATCCTAGAACATAACCTGACACCATCTGTTTTGAAGTTAAAGCTTGGCAGAAGGTGGATCATGCAACATGATAATGATCCAAAGCATTCCAGCAATACAACCAAGGAATGGCTGAAAAAGAAGAAGATTCGTGTTCTGGACTGGCCCAGTCAAAGTCCTGACCTAAATCCCATTGAAATGCTGTGGCGGGACCTGAAGCGAGCAGTTCATGCCAGACGCCCATCAAACCTCTCTCAACTGACTGCGTTCTGCAAGGAAGAATGGGCAAAAATCCCCCAAAGTAGATGTGAGAGGCTGATTAGTCACTACAGAAACCGTTTGGTTGAGGTAATCTCTGCAAAAGGAGGCGCAATATCCTATTAACTGAAGGGGTTCACATACTTTTGCACACATGATATCTGAGTTTTTCTTAAATCAACCACTTTTGTTAAATAAAGAATGACAATATAACTATTTCTTTTGTTTCAGTCCATTATTTGGAATGTCAGTATTGTGGATTTGGGTATAACTTAACATTTAATATGGTTATTTTAGTTTTTTTTACAAAAAATCTGACCATCGCTTTGGGGTTCACAAACTTTCGAGCAGCACTGTAAGCATGGGGTGAACAAGCAAACTTCACAAAGGAAGTCTGTCGCCCAGAATTAAACCCTTGGTTTCAGAACTTTGAGGCAGATAGATATGTTAAGCAGTCATCCACCATGCCAGAAAACTAAATCAGTGTATTGAGATTCTTGATAAATTAGAAGTGAACATAACAAAGGCAAACACACAATTTTAACATGTTAGCCCAAGAAGGAAAAAAAACCAAGTGTGGCATTTTCATTTTAAACAACAAAAAGGCTCGATTGTTAATTCCAAGCGTCGCTTGTTAGCACGGATTTTGTTAGCTGATTCGTTAGAGCCAGTTATCTTAGTATCTTTTAGCTTGTCTTAGCAATACCAAATGATGCATATGATCCATTCCTTCCATGTGGGATGTTCCATGTAGTATGTAGTATAAAAACGTCAATTTCAATGAAAGAATGATTTTATGCCTAGCTGTGACCAGTGACGACATTGACATGTTAACTCCCTGTAAAACGTATACACGTTGCCAATTAAAAGCTTGTTGTTTCCGAACAAAAAAGAATGACAACCAGATATAACTCGAGACTGCTCATGACCTGATCCAGGCCATGTTAAGTAGAGCTCATACATACGACTTAAAATAATAAGTGACATCCACTGACGTGGTCAACTTGCTGACTCCAGTAGTTGTACAATGAGTGTACAAAAAATGTTTGCTGTTTCTTAAATAAAAGAATACAACTTTAATCGAAGCTAACTCTCCTCGTGACAAATCGAGACTGCTATTTGACTGATCCAGACCAAGCTAATTGAGTCTCATGTGTAAGACAAAAGCCATTACCGACATCCAATAACTTAGTAAAATTGCCGACTAGCTGTGCGATGTAAAAACATTAAAGTTGGACTTAATCTTTGCTTTTTTAAAATAAAAAGATACAATGTTAAGCTAACATCCTCCTCGCAACAAATTGAGGCTGCTCATTAGCTGACCAAGACAAGAAACGTTAGTCCCACAGCCAATAACGAACACATTGCGACTTTCTGCCTAGTCGGCGGACCAGCCAAAAAAAACATGTAACACAAGAAAGCTTTTGGTGGTCCCTCGTTGTCGCTGTTTGTGAGGTCTCGCGTGTGTCGATGGCAGAAGCGCCGCCTCTCGTTTTCAGCAGCAATCCAAATGCTCTTCTCTTCCTCTGGAGGGCGCCAGCGAAAAAGAGCAGGAGCCTTAGGTCCACCGAGAAGCGACGAAGGAGGTCCGAGGAGTGACGACCACGTTAGAGTGGGAGGTAATAAAGGAGTAGTCATTAGCATTTAGCACACACATACACATCTTCATCCTTTTTATCCTTAGCTGAGTATTTACAGCATTGGGGCAGGAAGTAGATGATTGAGGTATTTCCCGCTCTGGTCTACAGGCGCCCGAGGTGCATATGAAATAGCAGGGAGAGGACCAGGTAAAAGTGCTTCTATGTACAAGCCAGCGTGTCCTAGAGAGTCTCATTGCGGGGTGTGTGTAGGGAGGGCATGAGGCAAAACGCTTTTACTCGGAGGCTCGCGCTGATTGTGATAGGAACGGGATAACCTCCTCAAGCTACAAGTGCTAGGCGAAGATTTCACACTTCTTCCACATTTCATTCGGGTAAGGAGTGCATGCGTGTTTGCTCTTCAGTTCTGCTGCAGGATGAGGCTCTCCAACTCGTCAGCAGAGCGCAGGAGGAAGGCGGCCGACTCCCGGTATCCGGCGATCAGCTGACGAACAGCCGCAATCTCCGGTTGGCTTAGTTGCGCTGAGGCCCCACTGCTGACGCCCCGCCCACCCAGACAGTGGTTGGCGCCTGCCATGTTCCCAGATGAGAGCGACTTCATGCTGAGGTCTGTAGGGCCTGGTGAAGAATGAGAAAAAGTCTGCAAATTGGACCTTAAAATAACTAAGATGTGAATACAGTGGTATGAAAAAATATCGAAACCAATGTTGAATTGTTTGGGAGTAACACACAGCGTCATGTGTGAAGGAAAAATGGAGCAGCTCACCAACATCAACACCTCATCCCCACCGTGAAGCATGGTGGAGGTAGCCTCATCATTTGGGGCTGTTTTGCTACCTCAGGGCCTGGAAAACTTGCAATCATTAATGGAAGAATGAATTCGAAAGTTTATCAGGATGTTTTGCAGGAAAACCTGAGGCCGTCTGACAGATAGTTGAAGCTAAAAAGAGGATGGATGCTGCAACAAGACAATGATCCAAAAGACAAGTAAATCAACTTCAGAATGGTTTCAGAAGAGGAAAATACATGTTTTAGAGTGGCCAAGTCCAAATCAAGACTTTAACCCCATTGAGATGCTGTGGCATTACCTAAAGACAGTGATTTGTGCCACACATCCCAGGAATCTGACTGAACTACAGCAGTTTTGTAGCAAAGAATGAGCGATGATGAGTCCTGATCGATGTGCCAGACTGATCTGCAGCTACAGGAAGCATCTGGTTGAAAATATTAAATGTGATGGTTTGCTTACTTATTTTTCCCCTTTCAGTCATTGTTTACATACTATCCTCATTAAAATATGAAAACCTATAAATGTTTGAGTGGTTTTAGTTAAAGCAGACACTGTTTTTCGTCTGTGTGATTTTGACAAAGATCAGATTACATTTAAAGGTGATTTTATGCAGAAATGTGAGAAATTCCAAAAGGTTCAGATACTTTTTCATACCACTGTATTTTGTATTAATCCTCCTTTCAAATAATTCAGTCAGTCAATGAATTGTCGGCCTTTAAATAACTGTTTTAGTAAAAACTAGCTCTGTCCTCCTCAATTCTCACCGTTGCTCTGTGCGGCGGCGGTCGTCAGGGAGACGGGATGCTGCACAGTGCTGCTCAGTCCCAGGTATCCACGGTAACCATAGCTGAGGCCAGCCCCGTTGATGTAGACCTGTGGCTCCTGGTTGGAGAAAGTGGACGCGGCAAGCGAGAAGGCGGAGGAAACGAGCGACGCCGGCTCCCTTGGCGCAGCGCTGCCACTGGAGGGTTTGTCCAGCGAGATCTGTTCATCCTGAAATCGCCGAACAGTTATTTTATAATTGCTTACTTTGTTGATGATGAGAAAAAAAATGTCTGTGTACAAGTTCAATATGAGTTACTGTCGTAGGTCCCAAATACACAGAAGAGAGACTGCAGAGGCGGAGCTTGTGGGAAAAGACTCAGTGCTCTTGTACTTTTTTGACAGCGAAGACAATGCCGCACATGCTTTGAAATTTGGTACGCCAGTCTTTGCCTATTGTCGTACCAGCATGGTGCTAGTGATTTAGCAGACACTTGTTGAGAAACTATGGTTTAAGTTTGGATGGCATAGAAATAGAGCCCGATGTGTGAATTAATATGTAAACCGTTAACGGGTTATGAATCTGTATTGTCCGAAGACACAGTATTATCCTGTTTTTTCATGGTGATTTATGATTCTTTTTTTTATTTTATACTCTGTGTGTTATATGGCTAAAATGGCTCTAGGTTCTCGTTGAGGTGTACTGCACCAAGGTAGAGCCAGACCATCCATACAGTAGGCTAGTTGCCTACTCATTTATTTGGAATAATAGGCCTAGTGGGTCTAAAATTATGTGGACACAAGCCGTGATGCCGGACTGCTTTGAATCTGTGTTGTGCTATGATTAGGGGCCTTATAGCATATTATTTCTGTTCTCTTGGTTCGTTATCCACCATGTTCATTGGATGGACTTCAAAATGACATAGTTGATCTCTGTGGTGCTGAAGCTTGTCAGCCCTGCAGTTGAGAACGTGTGAATGATGTGAAATTATGTCATGATTATCTTTATTATTTGGGTTGAAAGGGCACGGTCATATTTCTTGCCCAATTTTGTCCTGACACTGGGACACTTGTATTCTTTCTGAACCAAAAAATGAATTTGAAAACATTCCATTTTTAGGTTTTTTTTTTTTTTTTTTTTTTACAAGACATTTTCTCTGGCACCCTATTGTTTACAAACATCATCAAATGGTCTAGAGACTTGTCACTTGTGATGAAAGGTTGATGTAGAGTATGCGTAATCGTGGTGGCTCACGTGATAGGCGTCCAGGCGCATCCTCTTGGCAGCGTTGCGCGATTCGCTCTCGCAAGCAGCGGCCAGGATGTTCTCTGCCATAGCGGATGTGAGGTGAGGCGGAGTGGGCCGTGTCTGTGGGTGGATGATGTATTAAATTTTGCCACCAGATGGCAACAAATCTTTTCTATGACCATTAATTTGAAACACTTGTCCTGACAATATTTTACTGATATGGGTGTTGTGCAGCATTTGAAACAAACTGAAACAGCACCCCTTCAAAAACATAGTGTAGCGTTGTGGTAAAGAGGTGTATATACAACAACAAAAATAGCATAAGTTGCCTAAATTTCATTTTATTGCATACAATAAGTGACAAATATTTGCATGAAAACTCATACGTTCAATGAAATCATTGAACAAGTTAGTAAATTATAATGACATATGTTTTTTTTTTTTTATATTTATTTATAGCACAAAAGTAATACAAATGACTTAATGGCCTCCCATTTGTTTGGTATTACGTCTTGCTGTATTGGGCCCGTTTTTTTTTTTTTTTTTTTTCTGTATCGGTATAATTCTCATGAAACACCTTGTTTCTCTAGTATTTTCACTTGTGTGAATGACTTTTAAGAAACATTTTGGGGTACAGTAGAAGTACTATAATCCTGGTGTTAAACCAGATACGACACTTTTACGTGCTGCTGGTAGCTGTGGGGTTCCTAGCCTACATGGTGCGCCTGGCGACAAGAAATTAAAAAAAAAAAAAAAAAAAACGATTTTCAAACAAAAAACAATGGTTCACCCACAAAATGCAGTTCATAAAGTATACTTTGCACAACTCAACAACCAAAACACAGTATTTGCTAATAGTGTTACATTTATTAACACTATCAAATCAGTTGAAAGTGCACAACAATAAATATGTGCAATAGAATATTAATTTAACACCACAAACATTAATTGAATATTAGCAATAATAAAGAAAGTGTGGAAGGTTCTACTTGTGAATATTTGGCTCAGATGTGTTGACCAGTACAGGGGCTCGGTTAGACAGGACAGGAGATAAAATCAAATACTTTTTGGGCTCATGTGCAGGTGTGCGTACACGTACACACATTTATTATCTGGTGAATAACACATGCATATCATCCATATTCACAAAGCTCTTAATGTGTTTACCTTATTAAACATTAAATCACATTATTTTAACTATGAACCAACTATAGTGAACATTTGTACGCGATCTCCCTTCAAATCACTATATTCACTACTCACATTAATTATTTTTGATATGATGCTAACAGTCGTAGCTGATAATTTTTTTTTTTTTTTAAACTAACAACTACGAAATTACGAGTGTTAATGATAAAAAACAAAAAACAGACACAAAATCACATTTAACACAACTATTCCTCCACCTACCATTGTGAGGAATGTTCACAATCTATGCGCAGCGCCTTTAATTCACTTTACAAGGCATACTCGAATCATCATTGAAGGAGCAGACGCACGAGCAGTTTCCAAAACAAATGTGCCGCTCTAAAAAAAGGTAACTTAATTAAACTATTATACGACTTCAATAATTTTTAACAGAAAGAATAAATACTTTCAATTACTTGGTCATATATTCAAATTTAAAAATAGATTCTTTCCACATTAAGAATCAAAGTCAACCCTAGGTGAGTGACACTGTTAACTGATCCAATCCACCTCCACCTTCTCCTTGAGGTGTTGCGTGCAGAAAAAACTGCTGTCTGCAGGGGGCGTCATTGCAACGCTAGGGGCGCCAATTATAATAGTGGACAATCACTCTTCCCTGGCAATTTGCAGCCCTGGACGACCACCTAACCTAACTTTGTCAGGAACCTCCATCAGCTGGTAGCTGAGGCTTAGGACACGTCACGAACGCATGCATTCATCGCCCACCAGATGCGATCCATTACGTCAAGGGGGTCAAACAGATTCCACAAAAGGCGGCAGTGGGTCCTGGTCTTTGTTTCAACAGATCCAGCACAGACAGTTCAACCAATGAGGTTTCTGCTAAAATAAATAGCACCTGACTGCAATCAAGTGATTATACTTGTAAGACACCAGATTGGTGAAAAGGTACTCATTTCGTTTGGTTGGAATGAAATCCAGCACCCACTCTGGCCGTTTGAGGACCGGTTTGATACCCCTGCTTTAAGTTGTGTTCACTGCCATTATACAGTGGCCCTATAGAAAAGCCGTGTACAATATACAGTGTCCAGTAGTAAGCCCGATGAAGTACCTCCATGCCGTTCTTCTTCATGCGTCGGCAGGATTTGAGGTAGGTGCGAATCCGCTTGCGGGCCCGTTCTTGGAATTCTGGAAATTGTCTGCTGCAGGACTCTATTATGGCCTGGATCTTCTCTTTGGGCTGCTTGGAGATGGGTACCATCCTGTCGAGGTTCTCATCCACAAACAGGCGCACAAACATCTGGAGAAATGAACGACAGATGGCAATGTTCTTGGATAAACCGTTATCATTGTGGTACCATGTAGCTACACCCACTGACATTGAAAGCCTTCAGCCTCTCTGGGTCGACGCCCTCTGTGTCATTGATCTTGTCACTGTCATCGTGCTCGTCATGTTCATCGTCATCATCATCGGGGGCAACGGGGCCTCCGAGACGGCCGGCACTCAGGTCTTCGGCACTCACTTCCATTTTAATGCTGTCGTAGCTGCCACCAGAGCTGTATACAGGTGACTAGGCATGCACACACACCACATTAACATTATAGTAGTGCTGTATACAGGTGACTAGGCATGCACACACACCACATCAACATTATAGTAGTGCTGCAAGGATTAATCGATTAACTCGAGTATTCGATTGGAAAAAATATTCAAAATAAATTTTGATGCTTTGAGTATTCGTTTAATTAAAGTGGCGTTGTAATGATATATTTTGAAAGTGTTTGCATCTAGTTTTACTGATTTGGGTGGATACACTGCCCTCTAGTCTGCCTCATTTCACGTGGCTGAATCCAGCTGCTCCATGTTAAGACCAACCAAGTTTTTGTTTGAGCTAATGTTTTTTTTTTTTAATGCATTCGTTATTTAGTTTACAGGTATATTTAGCAGTTTTTTGTAGGAATGTGTGTCCGAACCATTTGTTAAGAGCATTGTGGGGGGAAAAAAACATTTGCATTTTAATAGCATTTAAGCTAGCGGACTTTGATTTAGCCAATTGTTCTTTTGTTGTACATAGATAATTTTTTTTCTTACCGTATGAGGCTCAGCTCAGGTATTTTAATTTTTCATGTTCCTTATCCGATTACTCGCTTATTCGAACTAACTAGTTCATCTATTGATAAACTACTAAAATAATCGATAGCTGCAGCCCTATATTATAGTAATACCTTATTGAATCAGTATTCAACACAAATGCATGCGCACTACATTAAGGTTAGTCAGGATTAGCGAAATTATTAAATTTTGTTAAATACCACAGTCATGAGAGTGAGAATTTCTGAGAGTTGTATCTTATTTTCTTTGAGGTCAAAAATTTACATGAGTATACAAAAAGTAAAATGTCTTTAAGAGGCAGCTGAAGAGCTTTTCGGATTTCTGTGTAATTTTACGAATATAAACTTTGTACAAGTTCGTCAAAACAACGAAGGCATTTTAACACATAACTGCGAGGATAATTGAGGTTTTTTTTTTTTTTTTTTGGTGCACTCCTTTAATCGTCCGTTCCCAAATCCAGAAGTGTGACGTAAATTTCTGAACACAAACGAAGACTATCCACAGCGAGCACAGCAGCAGCAATGATATCAGTGATATTTCCACCAAAGGTAACCATTAAGGATCGCTCTTTCGTGATGCTTACGGTGGCAAAGGGTCCCAGGAAAGATTATCTACAATTAATCCCTACATGTTTGAACCTGAGGCGTCAAATGATGACTTACTCGCCACAGCAGATGTTGGTGATTACGCTGGTTGGGAGCTCGACACTTCAGGAAAGAGTGGTAGGCATCTAACATCGTGATTTCTCTCTGAACCGGGGAGAGGTTCTTCTGCTTCACTCTCACAAAAGCGGTCCAAAACTTTGCAAGTTTTTTTGGGCCACTAATAGAGTCTCGAGCCTTCGTGTGAGCAATTCATCGCTACACATCGAGATGGCATGACAAATCTCGCGAGTAAAACCCAGTAAATGTTTGCAACATATTGTGAGGATAGCTATACTTTCGAATTAGAGTGCTGGCAGGGTCCTCAGGTATTAACGTCATCAGGTAGCAGCCGGCGGCGAGGCGCATCCTACATTGCTAAGGTGTTGCCATGGCAGTAATTAAAAAACTACACAGTCAATTAAATATATGTATATATATATATATATATATATATATATTTTTTTTTTTTAGTTTTGAGACAGCAAATTATGCATTTAATACAATTTAACGGAGTAAAACGCTCAAGAATGAAATCTGAAAAGCTCTTCAGCTGCCCTTTCTGGAACATGGGGAGTACAAGTCATGGCTTTGGAAGCTCCTGATAGGTTAACTGACAAGCCGAGTTAATTGACGGCACTCCTAGGGATGTATTTAAGGCCACAACTAAAACATTTTTCTTCCTTGTTTGCAATCATGGGAAAATCAAAAGAAATCGGCCAGAAAATCGGAGAGAGAATCGGGGAGCTCTACAAGTGTGGTTCATCCTTGGGTGCAATTTCCTGACGCTTGTGTGTGCCACATTCATCTGTTCAAACAGTTATATGCAAGCAGACACATTAGTCCAGCCACCGGTCATGAAGGAGACAGGCAGACAAAAAATGCCTTTATTTGTAATTGTGGGTCCTAAGAAAATGAGTGCTGGAAAGACAAAGTAAAGGTACCATTTTATTATCAACTCTTTGGGGGTTTTACTTACTTTTACACACTGTATATACCCTTTAAGATTTTTTGTCAGGTAGTGGGAACATATTATAATGTAAAATGAGTGCTTTGGATTAACTTTCTTCTTCTTAGGTCGGGAAACATTGCCGGTTGCTCACCTTGCCGCCATAGTCACGATCCAGTCGCAGTTCACTTCCATGTGTGTAAGAGTTTGACACAGGCAGAGCGGGATGAGGAGCCAGTGGAGATTTGGCGGCCAGCGGGTACTTCCTGCGCAGCTCCTCGGGTACATTAGGATGCAAGGCGCCGAGCAGGGCTGCCGCCGCCGCTGACACAGTGACGGGCAAGTGGGGGGTTCCCAGAGGCGGTCTCTGAGGGGACGGGTCGCTCAGGTTCATAGGTTGATGGTCTTCAGAGGATGAGGATGTGGGCGTGCTGAAGTCCAGCGGGAGGGGGCCACAATTCCCATTGACAACCTCAACTTCCCTGACAACGGCAGCGGCAGAGGAGGATGGAGGGGTGAGGGTGGGAAGACCGCTGCCGCTCTCGGACGATGAATCGTCTGTAAAGAAAGAAAGGGAAATAAGTTATTGGTAGTGTTTTGAGTGAAGTTTGACATAAATCATTTGTTTCTTTAATTTACATTATTTTTTCCCTGGAGTGTGCATTACTTCAAGATAATCACACATTTCCAGCAGGTGGAAGCATTCTGTGATCTGTGATAGACATAGATCTACCAACACATGATATCATTTTACCACACTATAATGCCTAAAATATTGAGAAGGCTCTGTCTGGCCCTTTTTTAAAGAAGGTTTGATTGGCGTCACGTGCGTGAGGTCACAATGGCTGCGTGGCATGGTCTATAGCTAGCCTGATTCATAACCCTCACCTCAACCATGCCCGTGTCTTACAAGTCATGCCCCCACACTAACCTCAACCAAGCCCCATCTTGAATCATTGCTAGATACATCTAGGATGATATGCCCCGTTTTGCAAGTCACACCACTGTTTTTCAGGCCACAGACTGATACAATTTAAAGCATTTGCTCACCTCCTTGACTCACTTATAATTTTAAGTGACATCGCATTCTTTATGTAAAGTTTTAGTATGATGTCAGCCCGTCTATTATAGCTAGAACAGTCTCAACTATTCTGGAAAGCTTTCTGCTAGGTTTAGGAGTGTATTTATGTGGATTGTTTAATCATTCTTTTAGAAACAATTTGCGAGGCCACACACTATGTTGGAATGAAAGGCCCTGCTCACAGTTTCTGCAGTAAATGCATACCAAAAGTGTTCTGTCAGGTTGATGTCAGGATTCTACATGGCAGTTAAGTTCATCCATATAAAAATGTGTAATCCATGTCTTTATCATGTTGGAACATGAATGGGTTCTCAACACACTGTTCCCACAAAGTTTCCGAAACATGAAAGTGTCTAAAATGCTGAAGAATTTAATGTTTGTTAATGCGGATGGCCTTTACCTGTACCTGTTCTAAAATAACTTTGCATAAGTGTAAAAACTACGGTAATTACGTGGATGAGATATGTTGGGGGGGCGCAGAGGGATGCCGATGGTGGCACAAGTGACCTCGGGGAACATACTTTTTTGCCGTACTAGAATAAAGTGGGTGGCAGGGGCGCTCTCATTTTCAGAGTGTGCGCAGTATTTTTGAACCAAACAAGAGCATATAGCAAAGCGCACTGGAGATATGAAGAGCTAAGACGAGGAAATATGAGGAAGCGTATCTAGTGTTTGGCTTTTGGGTTTGACTTTTAATACAGTGGGAGACACGGAAAGACCAGTCTTATTACAGTGTCTAAAAATGTTTGCAGCAGACATCAGGAAGCCAGATCAATTAAGACTATTACTGTCCGCGCCCTACATGATTGTTTTTCCCTTCTGCATTCCCACAATGAACCGACAAAGTGATCCGAAGTAGTGGCTGATTGGTAGCCCTCTGGACAAGTTCTCCCCCTCAGGTGTTCCCACACATGGGGAAGCCTTGAGATATCTCCAAACCCTTTGCGATCCATCGAATGCTTCATTGCGGGAAGCTGCCAGACTGCATGGAACCCCCACAAAGGCTGTTCTGTCATCAAAAAAGTGAATACTGCGCAAACTGTCTGGAACTTAGGGGTGGGAACCCCTTGGTACCTTATGATACGATACGATTTGCAATACAAAGCTCACGATAACGATCTCACGATATGGCGATACAACAATTATCGATACATTGGTTAGGAAATCCTTCTAGGACATTCTACAAAACAGCTAATAAACAGAAAAACAAGCTTTCTTCATCCTTCTGCTGTACATTTATCACAACCAATAAATTTTAACTGAGAGGGTGGCAGTGAATGAACCCCTGCCCTTTTCAAATGGGCCCCTCCTACTTCTATGGCCATCAGTGGCAGCCAATGCCAGGCAACGAGGTCACCTTTTTATTTTGGGTCACTTCATGTTGCTCGTGGGACATTTTGTGACCCAGGAAAGCATTCCTGGGTCACTTACTGTTCTGTAACCCAAAATCAACACGAAGTGACCCAGGAATGCATAGGCAGTGACTCAAACGTAATAGGAAGTGACCTGCAAATGCTCTAAAATGAACAGAAAGTGACCTGTAAATACTCCAAAAATGGGAAAGAGTGACTGTGCATGCTCTGGTTTCGAATGAACGAACGTTCATTCGCCATTCTCGGTTTTAAATGATTGGGCTTCGAGCACCCTCAATGGCAGCCATAGAGTTAACCGAAACACTATTATGGTTGAAGATTTTGGTAGCAACTTGTTGGGTCCTTATTGTTGTGTTTTTTAAACATTGACATCTCGTTAAAACGATATCTCTATTCTTGGCATGAGTGTATCGATAAACTTTTGGGAGGCAAAGCTTAACGATATATCACCGTTTCCATATTTTGTCCCACCCTTACTGGAACTCCGACGAAGGTCGCGCTGTTGTTGGAGGAGTAAACAATGTCAAAACGCGTATTTCTGTTTTCATTTTGCTTTACTTAGTTGGTAGTTTATTAGTTATCCCTCACTCTGGGGGCAACGTCGAGAGAGCGGTCACTAGTGGACAACTTGAGGGCTTTGGCGCGGACACCAATTAAAGGACTATGAACGTGAAATTTTGTGTACTTATTATTATCTAGGAAATGAATTAATATAACCTTGTGGAGAATCAATTTTCCAAAGTTTATTTTTTTGAACCAGTCTATTTTATGGAAAAATAAAAAATCGGCGTCTCGTCCTCTACCAGAGGCCTGGGAACTTGAGGGTTCTGCGCAGGATCTTAGCTGTCCCTAGGATTGCGCTCTTCTGAACGGAGACGTCGGACGTTGTTCCTGGTGTCTGTTGGAGACATCCACCCAGCTTGGGGGTTACTGCCCATAGTGTCCTGAACACTACTGGTACCGCTGTTGCCTTCACTCCCCACATTTTCTCCAACTCTTCCTTCAACCCTTTATATTTCTCTAGCTTTTCGCGTTCTTTTTTTCTGATGTTGCTATCGCTCGGGATTGCTACATCTATCATTACTGCTGTCTTCTGATGTTTATCCACCACCACTATGTCAGGCTGGTTGGCCATCACCAGTTTGTCTGTCTGGATCTGGAAGTCCACAGGATCTTGGCTCGGTTGTTCTCGACCACCTTTGGAGGTGTTGCCCACCTTGACTCTGGGGTATCCAGTCCATACTCGGCACAGATGTTCCTGTAAAC
Organism: Corythoichthys intestinalis; assembly: GCF_030265065.1. Classification (NCBI taxonomy): domain Eukaryota; kingdom Metazoa; phylum Chordata; class Actinopteri; order Syngnathiformes; family Syngnathidae; genus Corythoichthys; species Corythoichthys intestinalis. Next base: position 56,370,134 of record NC_080396.1, read on the forward strand.
TATGCATACTACCTGGTTATGTCGTTCCATGTATGCCTTGCCTGCCAGCATCTTACACCGTGCTGTGATGTGCTGGACTCTTTCAGGGGCCTCTTTGCATAGCCTGCACCTGGGGTCCTGTCTGGTGTGATAGACCCAGGCCTCTATTGATCTTGTGTTTAGGGCCTGTTCTTGTGCTGCCATGATCAGTGCCTCCGTCCTGTCTTTCAGTTCGACCTTTTCCAGCCACTGGTATGTTTATCCCATGTCAGCTACCCCCTCAATTTATCGGTGCTTCATACCATGCAGGGGCTTGTCCTTCCATGATAGCTCCTCAGGGTCCTCCTCTTACTGGGCTTCTGTTGCCTGAGGCATTCACCGAGCAGGTCATCACTGGGGGCCATTTTCATGATGTACTCTTGGAGGGATGTAGTTTCCTCCTGGATAGTTGCTCTGATGCTCACTATTCCTCGGCTTTCTCTTCCGCTTTGTGTAAAGCCTCAGGATGCTGGATTTAGGGTGAAACCCTCCATGCATTGTAAGGAGCTTCCTTGTCTTGATGTCAGTAGCTTGCATCTCCTCCAGTGGCCAGGATACGATGCCAGCAGGGTATCTAATTACTGGTAGGGCAAAGCTGTTATACGTTGTACCTGTGCATGTATTGCTCCAGGTGCCTGCTCATTTTAGCCGCTATGATGCCTGATAGGAGCTTCCATGTGGTGCTGAGGCAGGTGGTAGGCCAGAAGTGTGATGGTACTGTTCCCTTCTAGGGGTCCTTCATGATGAGAACTGTCCGACCTTTGGTTAGCCACTCTGGATGAGTCCCGGACTTCAGCAGCTGGTTCATTTGTGCTGCTAGGCGTTCATGTAGTGCAGTTAGCTTCTTAAGCCAGTAAGCATGAATGTTGTCGGGCCCTGGAGCTGTCCAGTTTATATATATGTATAGCCAAACCATAGTGTGTTTCCTTTAAATTTTGGGGGGGTAGGGTTAGTTTATGCAGTATACTATGTGCATGCATGCATGCATACCTGTACTTACATAGGTATGTATGCATAGGTCAGAGGTTGTGCTAGACTTTTTCGTTGTCTGTCATTTTGACTGACAGTGTCATAAAAATCCGGTCATAATCTATTTTTACCCGTCACTTACATTTTAAAAATGATAATAATTACATGTTCAATAGTATTTAGTTTTCATTCATTTTTAATTAATATTCCGTCCGAACAAGCTTAACAAGAGGCAAACAGACAGCGGAGTGCACCAATCAGCGACGGGCAGACGCGCCGTTAGCAAAGCGACAAGGGCAGGACGAGGGACTTGCGTGCGGAAGTAAACATACGAGGAGAACGGAGTTTATTCAACATGGCTAGTGCGAGACAGACTGTTGTCAATGACTCGTGTCGATGTGTTTTAGCTCATTTAAAACTGAATTTACCGCGGATTGGAACATATTCTCAGCTCTCCCGTCGCCATCCGTGTTGATGTAGAGACTACTTTCGGCGCACAAGAGTGACGTTGCTCATGAAGAACACGTCACGCAAATAAACAAATCTGATATGTTGATTGATTTTGTACCTACTCGAGAGGCTGTGTCCCAGACTTTTCTCTCAGTGTTTGAAAAATACAGGGAGAACAGTCTGGCCGTGCCAGGCAAACACTCAGTTGCCTTGACATTTTTCCGAGTAAGGCCAACGACGTCATGCATCAAGAGAGACAATAGCTAATTAATATGCTCACTCGCCACCCTGTGGTCTGGGGTGTGAATTGCAACCTGTCAAAATGACGGATGGACTTCAGTTTTTTCCATCACCGTTTTAAAAAACCGGTCAACGACGGAAAATATTCGGTTAACGCGACCCCTGGCATAGGTATACTATGCACATAGATACATACATACACACATCTGCTATATATTATCTGCTATTCAATTAGACAACAGCATCCACATCCTGTTACATTCCATCACTCATCCCACACCCTGTTCTTTTTTATACCACCGCCATAATGCACTTTAATGGGCATACTGTAAAGCCTTCGTGGTGGATGAATGGAATGTCAATGGATGCTAGTAAGAGATGGATGAAGGGATGACGGATGTGAAGAGTGGACCACTGAAGAAAAGGACAAATGGATAACAACAGATGACAGCTGAGTGATAGAAAAATAAGTGGCATGATGGCTAGAGAAGGAATGTATGGCGATAAAAGATGGCTAGTACTTTAACAAATATGCAAGTACCATACAATTGGAATAGCGCTGCAACTTTTGCTATTTAGTCATACGTACATATTAACAAATATGCAAGTACCATACAATTGGAATAGCGCTGCAACTTTTGCTATTTAGTCATACGTACATATTGAAAACTAATTACTACTTCTACTAGTAATTGCACTGTTACAGTATATTTGAAGTATCCAAGAATGTACTAGTAATGTTCTGAGTACTCCTCTTGGCATCTGGCACATGACCCTTACACATCATATTAGTAGTACTCTCATTAGTACAATAAAAAGAACAGTCACTTATTGGTTTTCATTACACAGCGAGCACAAAATGAATTGTTATTGGACGACGACGCGTCTACAGTATGTTGGACCATAAGAGATGAAGGATGCATAATTTTGTCTCAAAATGGTAACGAAAGGATGCAGGAAGGAGGAAGGGATATGGAGACTAAAGATGGACTGCTGGGGTGGGGGGGCAAGGGAGGCAGAGGAACTAGCAAGAGAAAGAGGTCATGCGGGGGTGGGAGGGTAGCTTGGAAGAGAGGGGTGTCACGGCTGACTGGGGAGGAGGTTGCGAGATGATGATGGGGGAAGGGTGGAAAAATTAATAAATTTATACGTATATATAGTACAGTATAAAGTACATATGTACTATACTGTACTATCTACTAGTAGTTATGCGTGTGTGTGCGCGGTTGTGTGTGTGTGTGTGTGTGCGCGGTTGTGTGTGTGTGTGTGTGTGTGTGTGTGTGTGTGTGTGTGTGTGTGTGTGTGTGTGTGTGTGTGTGCGTGCGTGTATATATAATATGTGTATATATATATATAATACACACATGTCGTCAAAAAAAATTGAACACTCTTCTCATTTTGGTGATTTGTATACCTGTGATTCATCATCACTGGTTAATTTGAAATAAACATTTGTATGTGAGATTATAAAGCCTTCAAACCTCATAGAAAGCAGCATGCAATTATGAGAAAATTAATTTAAGGTTGCCAATTGCATGGTGTGTTCGAATATCCAGTGAAGAGTGGCAACATTGAGGCCTCAAAAGAGCTCTCAAAAGGCCTGGATGAAAACATTGTCAACATCACGGTTTGAGGCAAGGCTACAAAAAGCAATCTCTGACATTTCAGCGTTCAGTTTTTACCTTGAGTAACAAAATGAGAAAGACCACAAACACCATTTCTTTTATGGCCTGAAGTGGCAGGGCAAGAAAAATAGAAATGCCAAGTTGGTAGATGGTGTGAATGATCATTTTGCTGCAGATGGTGTCACTGTTGATTGAAAAACAACAACAGAAAAACAAAAAGAATGGAAAAAAATAAAACAGTAATGATGATTATAACAGAAATATTAACAATACATACATGTGTAGCTCAAAAAGGAGTGGGAAGAAGCCGAGCTTTTTTTTGGGTCCCACCCGCATTTCACTCCAAAAATTCCATTGGAATGCAGTCACTTCCCTACAACAACTGCACTAATCATAATGATTACATCGATAATAATAATAATAGTTGCAGTCATCATAATAACACCAATATATATATATATATATATACAGTATATATATACAGATCAGTAATAATACAGATGAGTAACTATCACATGTGTACTAATTATTGTTATTATACTGTGCATCGTTCTACAATTCAGCGCATTTTGCACAATGAGCATTTGGCTGTTCAGGATTGTGATGTGGTAGAAGCCTTTTCTGCACACATGCCACAAATAGACTCGTTTGAGGTATGAAAAAGTATACAGTATTTGGATAAGCTGACAGATGAAACAAAGATTTAGTTATTTCGTGATAACAAGAGTGATGCATGGTCATGAAAGAGTACTGCATCCATAGACTTCATAGCCTAGTAATGATGTCTATGCTGCATCATAAGAATTTTGTTAATTTAGTAACAGATCCATCATGCTGTGGGGCTGTATGGCCAGTTCTGGTACAGGGAATTTCAACAATACAACAACCCACAACATACAGTAGCTGAAAATCAACACTGACATTCATACAAAAGAACGAGTACTATGTTCTAGGAAGGCCACCCCAGTTTCAAGGCCTGAATATTGTCGAAAATTCGTGGGAAGATCTGGAGCGAACAATCCATGTATGGCAGCTATCAAACCTCATTGAACTGGAGGTGTTACTTTGGCAAAAGGAAGCTCTATTGAACATTCTTTTTTTTTTTCTGTTGGTGTGCCCAAATTTCTGTACCTGTATTATTTCTTTGATTAAATTTATATACATATAATAAGTTTTTTTTTTCTACCAATCAAGTATGGTAACGCATCAGTGCAACCCATTTATCTCCCAGCTTCACAATTGCCTGTTCCACAGCCTCCAAAACTCATTAATATTGGGACAAGTAGATACAAATATTGTGCTCTATTAACTCTATTTCACTTTTATTTAAAGTTTATCTACTGTAATGTGTGTTTTTGTGTGTCTTGACGGGTGGTTGTATAACCTGTAAGTCTGTATATGTAGGAATATGTATTTTCTCGTTTCCCAGATAACAATTATAATACGGTTGGTTTAAAAAATTAGGAATTGATGGCGGCTGTAAAACATCTGCCACCCCTAAACAGTGTGCCTTTCTCATCAACTTCCTGGTTGTCACATCCCATAGCAAAGCAAAATTGAAGATGAGATCTTGTTCATGTCTCATTTAAATCACTGAGAAATGAATCAGCAATAATCGAGACCAGAGTGGTTTTCTCAGTTTTCTCATATTTGTCTCATGAGAAGTAAGTCTCATAGTGAGCATTACATGAGAAGGTCTTGAGAATAGTTCTACTGGCATTTTTCAATAAAGTCTCACAGTTGTCTCAAGATCTCACCAAGAGACAACTATGAGTACTTGTGTCGATCTCAAATGCGTCTAAATTTTATCTCCTTACTTGGAGTCACGATCTCAGTAATGTCTCAGTAAAAAATATGGATGAGCAAAGTATTTTATTTCTTCAACTTGCCTCAAAGCTGCCTCATTTACTGATCTCGTGGAGCAACCTTACGTTGTGCCAGTCACAAATTTTTCTCAATTTGATCTCCTTCCAGTCTGAAATTGCTCATTTTGGGTTTTCAAAATTCTTTCATTGCAAAAAAGAGTTGTGTCTGCTTTGACCTGTCCAATCACATCTTAATTCATCTCATGCCAAAATCCGAGAAAATATTATAATTGGTCAAATAATTAAATAACATCTGGTTCATTTGGGTTATCTTGTTCAATGTAAAAAGTAGCGATGTGACCGAAAATTTGCCGCCGAAAACTATCGATCGCTACAAATGCATGATCAGTTTTTGGTTTCGAAGACCGAAAGTTTACCACAAAATAGTGTGATGAACCTTAGTCCTCTTGCTTGATGATGTAATCAAAACAGGCATAACTATTGGCTCACAGGCAACATGTCTGCAATTTGGAAGGGTTTTTTTTAAATATCAAAGAAATATATAAATTATTAAATGAACCAAAATATAATCAATTTTCTTCGTCGTTGCTACACGCTCTTTCTGAAGTTGCTTTCCATTGATGTGCCGCGTCACATCGAGCACAGAGCATCTGAGCCCGTGCGTGGCTCAGTGGTAGAGAAGTTGTTCCCCAACTCAGAGGTTGTGAGTTCAACTCTCTGTCCTGATGAATTCATCTAAGTATCCTTGAGCAAGACCCTGACCCCACATTGTTGCGTCCCCAACAGGTAGATGAGGATATAGTGTCAAAGCGCTCTGAGTGCCTGAAAGGTGCTGTACAAGTCTAAATCCATTTTTAATCAAGAGAATTTCTCTTCTCAAATATTGCTCAAATCCGGCTTTCTCAAATCAATCTCCTTTGCTCATTTTGACTCATCACTTGCTCCTAAGGAGCACAAACTCAGAAACAAATAAACAAAGAATGAGATAAATTTGAGATGATCAAATTCGTCTCACGAGACGAGATTAAGCAACAGATGAGTAGCAAATTTTTGCTATGGGATGGTACCCAATACAGTACTTTACACGTAGGAGAAAGGATGTGACACTCTGTGACCAGGCGGTGGCGCCAGTGCATGCACACAACTTCATCCAAAGAACACCTGTCGTGCTCTTTTTAAAGCGGCCCTGAGTGAGGACTTAAAATGTCACACAAAACATTAATTCAATTAACGTTTTTAGCAATTAACTAAATTGCTAATTATAAAGACATACATTTTCTATTTCCCAATAAAGAGATATGTATTTGATGCATCCAAGCGCAATTGGCAAGGAGGTGGTTGGCAGTTGTGGGAGCTATCCCCCCTCCCCCCCAGCCCCCCCAACATTAAGGAAATATCACAACCTCAAACAGAGGTTATGGTCTCAGAGGTGGAAGCAGGCAAAAATTACTAACCCCACCCTTATTTCCAATGGATGACTGTTTCCTAATGTGATAAAATGGGAGGTTGCAGTGTTTTCAATGGCCTTCACATGTATGCGTTCCACCGTCAACTCATATTTTATGATACACACTCAATCAAACACATGCCATGGTCCTGGTTTCTCCTTGCACAACCATTGCGCACACATGAAAGTGTCACAACAGCTAATACTCAGCATGGTCTTTGCCACAATTTGTTGACTTACCTGCAGAAGATGGCTTTTAAAGCAATGGTCACGTTTTAGTATAAATGATCTCCATGTGAAAGACTAATCTAAATATGCAAATAATAACAATAATAATAAAAAGGAATTTCTTAAAACTACCATAATAGAGAAAATATGGTTAAATACAGAAAATGACACACTCCTAGGAGCTGACATTTTGGGACAAGCAGTGGATTTAGCGTCTTCATTAGGAGAAGGTGAGTTACTGAGTTTTTTTTTTTTTGGTCTATTATCGTACAACACTAATTTTAGTTGAGATGCATTGTTTACCATGCTTTCTTGACACAATTACCGTTCTACTTTCCTCTTCTAACAGGGCTTTAGTGGCATCTTGTGGCAAAAAGAGGAAAAAAACAACACATGCAGTTGAGTTTTCGGTAACAGTCGAATGTACGTCCCAAAGAACCAAATGAAAACTGAAATATTTAACTGTGAATATAATAGGGGGTTAGTCACTACATGGACACTCACATGATGAAAAATTTTCATCTGGAAAACCCCACTACACAATTGCACACACACACAGTGATTTACAACTGGAGTCTTGGCCTCTCAGCAGCACAATATGACGTGTGTGTGTTGTGTGTTGTCTGTCTATATATGTATGTGTGTGGGTGAATAGGACGCTCTGTGTGATTGAATGGCGAGCACATCATATGACCTCGCCCTCTGAGCACGCTAGCATGTGTGTGCGTCATGCCATCACAGGGGCGGACATTGTGGTGACCTCCAGATCTAAGCATCTGCACACTAGAGATCCTTGAATTTAAAATGACAGACAACACATTTCTTAAAATATCAGCATTGCCCTTGCCACATCACCCGAAAGGCCATGAATGCAGCATCACATTAAAAGGGGAGTGCTAACATTTTTACAGGAGGAATTCAGAGAAATGGCAAATCACAGATGAAGTGGTGACAGAAAGAGAAGAGATGTGGGTAGGAGAAAGGGATGAAAGCAAGGATGGAGAAATGAAGAGAAGAAAGAAAATATGAGGGGGAAAATATAAAGATAAACGCAGGCAAAGGGGAGAGAGAAGAATGGAGGGATGTAGGAATGAGAAGGATGGATGCAAGACCAAGTGAGATTTTAAGGGATGGAGGAAGGAATGTGGTTAAGGTGTGAAAATGTAAGAGATCAGGATGAATGCAGTGCAAAATGATGGAGGGCTACAACTAAGTGAAGATTGGAGGGACGAATGGAATAGGAAGGAGAGGAGAATGGAGCAACGTAGGGATGAGGGGGATGGATGCAAGGTGCAAAAGGAAAGCGGGGTGGTGGAAGAAATAATGAGGGAAATGAAAAGAAGGGAAACGGAGAGGGACACAGAAGATGTGAAGGATATAGGAATATGTGCGTGGATGATGTGAGGGGGATGCTCGATTGGGTCATCCGTCCATCATGCTTCATTTGAGGCTTCCCCCTGCCCCCCGGCCCCCCTTGGAGGGGGTGAGAGTGTTAACAGATGCTAATTCCTTCACTGCTCCCCCCTCCTCTCCGCCTCTACCTCTGCACATCCCGGGAGATGAGTACCGGGAAGGAATGGCGCCTCCCCCCCTCCTCAGCCCCCCGTCAGTCCTGCCCCTAACCCCCAACGCCAGCTCGGGATTACAATGGATTATCTCACTAAGAAGCAGCACGAGCTGCCGGCAGGCGCTCAGTGGGTCCACCGTGCCACACCCTTGCCTGCTTGGCATCGCCATGGCAACAGAACCCCCTACACCCCCACCAGCTCTCTCCTCTTCCCTCATCCACACTCATAGTCAATAGGGCCAAGGAGCGGGATGGTACGTAACAAACAAAGAAACTTCTTGTCTATCACTGTTAACGTATCAAACAAAAGACATTGTAAAATTAGCTATTCCTTCCACAGAACATGCATTTTAGGTTCATTGTCCATTGTTTGGCTATGTGTACCAAGATATTGACCTGCGACCAGTACATTGTATGTAATGTCTCTATGCAATCTGACATTGAACATTGAGAAGTCTATGCGTATGTCGTGAATTAAGAGGAATCATAGATACAGCTCCTAAGAAAACTTTTATCATGAGAAGCAATTTAAAAAAACACAAAAGAATAGACTTCAGTATAATTTGTAATTTCTGGGGGAGGGGTTAAATGGTTCACACTCAGTAAGTACAACTTTAACTGAATTGGGACAGGATTATTTCAGTACACATGCGTTGTATGATATTTTTGTTTGGTGGTTACTGTTAGGCCTATCTAATTTAAAATAGGTTAGGTATTATTAAATAACTTCATCTTTATCTTATATGACAAAATCATCATCTTTTTGCTTTAAACACCACCACAATGGATTTGAAATGAAACAAAGAAAGGGTGCTTTAGCTGCAGACTTGGAACTTTATTTCAAAGCAATGATAAATTTCTGTAGTAGCGAGTTGTCCAGAGATCTTGCATTTGTAAGGACTAGGTACAGGTATCTTCGGATTATGACAAAATATTATAATTATTGAGTCGGAGTGACTACAAGACTCTACTTGTGAGGTGTGTACTATACATATATATATATATATATATATATATATATATATTCTGTCAGATAATGCTCAATTTCTCCCAGAAAATTATTGCAATTACAAATGCTTTGGTAGTAATATCTTCATTGATTTTGCCTGCAATGAAAAAACACAAAAGAGAATGAAAAAAAATTAAATCATCATTTTACACAAAACTCCCCTCAAAAAAACGTAATACTTGGAAGCACAACCTTTAGACAAAATAACTGCGAACAACGACTTCCAGTATCCATCAATGAGATTCTTACAACACTCTGCTGGAATTATAGACCATTCCTCTTTGGCCAATTGGTCCAGGTCTCTGACATTTGAATGATGCCTTCTCCAAACTGCCATTTTCAGATCTCTCCACAGGTGTTCTATGGGATTCAGGTCTGGACTCATTGCTGGCCACTTTAGTACTCTCCAGTGCATTCTCTCAAACCATTTTCTAGTGCTTTTTGAAGTGTGTTTTGGGTCATTGTCCTGCTGGAAGACCCATGACCTCTGAGGGAAACCCAGCTTTCTCACACTCGCCCCTACATTACGCTGCAAAATGTGTTGGTAGTCTTCAGACTTCATAATGCCATGTACATGGTCAAGCAGTCCAGTGCCAGAGGAAGAAAAGCAACCCCAAAACAGCAGGGAACCTCCACCATGTTTGACTATGGGGAGCGTGTTCTTTTCTTTGAAGGCCTCGTTTTTTTCCTGTAAACTCTATGTTGATGCCTTTTCCCGAAAAGCTCTACTTTTGTCTCATCTGACCGGAGCATTCTTCCAAACATTTTTGGCTTTCGCAAGTAAGTTTTGTCAACCTCCAACCGGGCTTTTTTATGTCTCTGGGTCAGAAGCGGGGTCTTTTGGTGTCCTACCATAGAATCCCCTATCATTTTGACAGATAGTACGGGTTGTCACTGTTGTACCATCAGACTGCAGGACAGCTTGAACTTGTTTCGCTGTTAGTCGAGGTTCTTTATCCACCAGCCGCACAATCTTTCGTTGAAATCTCTCGTCAATTTTTCTTTTGTGTCCACATCAAGGGAGGTTAGGCACAGTGCCATGGGCTTTACACTTATTGATGACACTGCGCACGGTAGACACAGGAACATTAAGGTCTTTGGAGATGGACTTTTAGTCTTGAGATTGCCCATGCTTCCTCACAATTTTCCTTCTCGGGTCCTCAGACAGTTCTTTGGTCTCCTTTCTTTTCTCCATGCTCAATGTGGTACAAACAAGGACACAGGACAGAGGTTGAGTCAACAATAATCCATTTTGACTGGCTGCAAGTGTGATTTAGTTATTGCCACCACCTGCTATGTGCAACAGGTGCTGTTAATCACACAAATTAGAGAAGCATCAAATGATTTTTCAAAGGGTGCCAATACTTTTGTCTGGCCCAACTTTGGAGTTTTGTGTAAAATAATAATGATTTTTTTTTTTTTTTCTTCCATTCTCTTTTGTGTTTTTTCAGTGCAAGCAAAAAAAAAAATGAAGATATTACTACCAAAACATTTGTAAATGCAATCATTTTCTGGGAGAAATTGAGCATTATCTGACAGAATTGCAGGGGTGTATGCCTAATTCCTTCCAAGCTTTACTAAAAACACCACATTAAATTTGCTGTAATTTCCTCTGATTGTCTCACTTTATTTGTAATGCTTTGTCACGCCTTGGTGGCACTTAAGTGTCCTTCGTTTGTTAGGCTCATTATACAGGCGGTATCACATGACTACTCGAGCTCATAGCAAACATGGAGTGCTAAAAGACGAGCTAACTTTGGCAGCCATTGCTTGCTATTTCATCTCGCTGTTTGTGCCTTGATAAAGCATTGCTTGTAAGTTATATTATTTTGTTTCATATACAGTACATGAGTATTGTGTAGCACATTGTGGTGTGTACATTTCGCTTGTTTACATTTTTAGTTAAATGTAGTTGTGGTGTTAGAAATTAGAAATGCATTACACAGCATGCATGGGGCCACGGGATGTAATATATAATGAAGTGTACGCTACATTGCGCGACTGGCAGAGTGAAAACAACACTGTTCATTAAAGGTTTGAGCATGATTCTCACGTCTCATTTGCTTATTAGAAAAATAAGACAGACAACACAGTAGTTACAGTGGGGCAAATAAGTATTTAGTCAACCACTAATTGTGCAAGTTCTCCCACTTGAAAATATTAGAGAGGTATGTAATTGTCCACATGGGTATACCTCAACCATGAGAGACAGAATGTGAAAAAAAAAAACAGAAAACCACATTGTTTTATTTTTAAAGAATGTATTTGCTAATCATGGTGGAAGATAAATATTTGGTCAATACCAAAAGTTCATCTCAATACTTTGTTATGTACCCTTTGTTGGCAATAACGGAGGCCAAACGTTTTCTGTAACTCTTCACAAGCTTTTCACACACTGTTGCTGGTATTATGGCCCATTCCTCCATACAGATCTCCTCTAGAGCAGTGATGTTTTGGGGCTGTTGTTGGGCAAACACGGACTTTCAACTCCCTCCACAGATTTTCTATGGGGTTGAGATCTGGAGACTGGCTAGGCCACTCCAGGACCTTGAAATGCTTCTTACGAAGCCACTCCTTTGTTGCCCTGGCTCTGTGTTTGGGATCATTGTCATGCTGAAAGACCCAGCCACGTCTCATCTTCAATGCTCTTGCTGATGGAAGGAGATGTTCACTCAAAATCTCTCGATACATGGCCCCATTCATTCTTTCCTTTACTCAGATCAGTTGTCCTAGTCCGTTTGCAGAAAAACAGCCCCAAAGCATGATGTTTCCACCCCCATGCTTCACAGTGGGGATGGTGTTCTTCGGATGCAATTCAGTATTCTTTCTCCTCCAAACACGAGAACCTGTGTTTCTACCAAAAAAGTTCTATTTTGGTTTCATCTGACCATAACACATTCTCCCAGTCCTCTTCTGGTTCATCCAAATGCTCCCTAGCGAATCGCAGACGGGCCTGGACGTGTACTGGCTTCAGCAGGGGGACACATCTGGACGTGCAGGATTTGAGTCCCTGACGGCGCATTGTGTTACTGATAGTAGCCTTTGTTACTGTGGTCCCAGCTCTCTGTAGGTCATTCACTAGGTCCCTCCGTGTGGTTCTGGGATTTTTGCTCACCGTTCTTGTTATCATTTTGACGCCACGGGGTGAGCGCTTGCATGGAGCCCCATATCGAGGGAGATTATCAGTGGTTTTGTATGTCTTCCATTTTCTAATAATTACCACAGTTGATTTCTTTAAACCAAGCATTTTAGCTATTGCAGATTCAGTCTTCCCAGCCTGGTGCAGGTCTACAATTTTGTCTCTGGTGTCCTTCGACAGCTCTTTGGTCTTGGCCATAGTGGAGTTTGGCGTGTGACTGACTGAGATTGTGGACAGGTGTCTTCTATACCGATAAGGAGTTATAACAGGTGCCATTAATACAGGTAACGAGTGGAGCGTCGTTAGACCTCATTAGAAAAAGTTAGACCTCTTTGACAGCCAGAAATCTTGCTTGTTTGTAGGTGACCAAAATCTTATTTTCCACTCTAATTTGGAAATAAATTCTTTAAAAATCACACAATGTGATTTTTTCCCCCCCACATTCTGTCTGTCATGGTTAAGGTTTACCCATGTTGACAATTACAGGCCTCTCTAATCTTTTCAAGTAGGAGAACTTGCAGAATTGGTGGTTGACTAAATACTTATTTTTTCCCCACTGTACATTATTGTAATGCTGCAAATAGGAATCATCTATTACAATACTTATTATCACTGGTATGATTAATATATATATTTTTTAATTTTATTATATTTTTTGAAAAACTTTCCGTAAAATTAATTTTTCGTGTACCAAGTATGAGTATGGCCTAACAGTGACTTGCAAGTCACGACCAATCCATTGTTTTTTCTTTATGATCCCGGGCATTTACCAATGACCAGTCCAGGATTAAGGCTGATTTGCCTTCAGCCAGAGGTTATCTGGGCTAGATCCCAGTTCATCTGCAACGCTAGTGAGGAAGAGGATAAGACAAAAAGAATGGATGTGTATTTTAAAGGGATACTTGAGTGATATTGATGACTTGTTTCGATGCATTGAATATGTTTGAAGATAAATGCTAAAAACGTGCACAAGCTGAGAACAATTGGGTGTTGTATCTCTGAATCCGTTTTTTTTGTGTGCGGGCTTAAAATGGGGTAGAGTGACGTCACCTAGAACTCCTGTCTTCTTTCCCGCCCCTTCAACTGCATAACAATTCAACGCGCTGTCTGTGAATTTTTGCCCAGCACAATTGGAGCTTTCCCACTTATTTTGCCATCAAGCTGTGCCGCAAAATTACAGCCCCTGATCCCTCAAATGCACCTTTTCTCACAGGTATATGTGTTTCATGTTATTTAGGCTTCATCAAGGTGAGACAAAGGGCCATCATCAAAAAAAGTGACAAAATAAAACATATAATAAATGCAAAAGCATGACAACATGACTCCACAATCACAATGACAACCCGCAATATGCTGCTTCATTTTTACAATACAAAACCATGACAACATGGCACGGCGATACTACATAAGAAGGGGCTCCCATGACAATTTTACAAAGTAAAAGTGAAACAGCATGAGACCATGAAAACAACATGCACCATCACATAACACTATATCATAGCGGCAATGTGACAATCGACTGCATGTAGGCAGTGCATGATCTCCAATGAAAAGGCTATTATTGACATCAGTCTAAATAATATACAATAATATTTATTTCAATATAAATGTGGCCTTCTGGAGCTACAGAACATCAAGTGTCACTCATCTCATGAATGCAACTTTTGCTGTCACACATGCACAAGCCACACACGCACACAACACTACCATTTCTTGAACCTACTGTATGTGTCTCCTATTTGTGGGTGTGCTAAGCTGCTTGCACAAGTGATGTTCGACACTGCCCTCCTGACCTACTTCACAAGCAAACTGAGTGTGCGTTTGTGTATGACTGTATTGTGGATGTGTGTGTTTGTGTGTATCACTTTCGGACAAGGTACCATCTGCTACATGACTTTCAGACAAAATGAATGATTTCACTGGAAGATAAAAGTAGTTTACACTATCACTGTATTTTGCATGAACAGCACTTTGTGCTTCAAAATAAACAGTGCCGTCCTTTGCATATAGATTTAAATATTTTATCATCATCTCTGCCAAAATCTCTAACCTACAACCTTTCTTAAAATGCCAAAAATTCATTCGGGTGACTTAGAATGAAGTCCCATCATGTTACTATCTGAGATTAATCGTGATCAACAACATGTAATACCAGAGGTAAAAATGCAGGGCACAACAGCCATGTGAAAATAACGTTTCAGCAATATTGGCAACAAGTGTATTGTAGAAACCTGCCAGAAAAACGTGAGAGGAATTCAATTGCCGGCAACATGTCAGCACCGCAAAGTTGGCAGAAGCACAACAACGTATGAGCAATATTCTGGCAACGCAGACAGTTTTTCTGTAACCAGTTAGCAAACAGAAGAATGAGCGTGCCAGCACGAAAGGAAAATATTGCAGTCATGTGGCAATATGACACCAGTATTCAGCAGCAGCAACAGCATGGCAATAATACACCAGCCCCTTGGCAAAAATAATTTTTGTACCATGGTTATAAAACTTTGCAACATGGCAAAAACTATTTAGTTACATGGTTTTGACTGTTAACGTTTTCACACATGCAAGCATCAGTGTGACAGCAAGCCAGCATGGAGATTACATTCAAGCAATGTTGGTTATCATTTGTCATCAAAATTGTGGACAATTAGCAAAAAAAAAAAAACATAGAAGCAACATTGGGAAGTGAACTAGCATGGTGATAACATGTTAGAAAGATGGTGGTTACAAATAAGCAGTAAGATAATAAAGACAAAACCTGGGCGGTGCTGCTATGAATCAGAATCAAATTTATTGGCTGAGTAAGTTAGAAACATGCATAGAATTTGTCTCCAGTTTGTAGATATCAAACAAACCACAACGTTAGCAACAGTACAATTACAATTTAACACAGAAATACAAGATAAGTTCAAGAGAGCAATTTAGCCATATAAGAGTAGTGCAAAGGTGCTTTGGAATGACATATGTGCAATGGACCTATCGCTAAGCCACACCCCTTGGAAAGCTGTCAAATTCTTTCAGTGACAGTGACTGAGTGAACGAGCAATTTATGGATGACGGCAGGAGTTCAAATTTCTGAATTTGCACTTCCACATCTGGCAATAGAACTGTTTTTTTTTTTTTTTTTTAATAATGAAGTTCGTCTAGAAGCAGACAGAGAGGGTTGCAGTAGACAGAGGAGCGGTATGTCAGTGGTATTACACTTTACAGAGAGGAAACCATTATATCTATATGCTATAACGTTAGCTAGTTAGTAATGCTATGTCATGTGTTCTGTCAGATTTTGCTCCCGAAGCTTTTTGTGGCAATGAATAAGCAGTCTTTTATGTTCAGTTGGATTCTCAATATTATCCAGATGTGCTAACTATACAACTTACATCATAAACATACATTTGCAACATGAATACGGCATAAAAAAATGCTCAAGGCATTAACAGTGAGAGATCGGCGTGCAGTCGAGTTGTCCGCAGCCACATTTTAGGTGTGTGTAGGAACTTTCCTTCGTGTGCGTCCGTGACCAAGCGCAAGTTCATATTCCTTTCTTTATAGAATGTTTGTGGTGTTTACTTAGGTCTTTCGGTGCTTGGATCTTTACAGTTTAGATTAGTTATATATGATTCTATTCTTGTAGGGACAGTTTAGTAAACAAGTAGGCAGTCAAATGTTAGCAAAATAACGTTAATAGTTAAGTTTAAGTTTCTACCACATGCTATAAATGTTTTGTTTGTTTGTTTGTCTTTAAGAAATCGATCAGTAATTTGCCTTTGATCGAGCACCAAGTGTCCTTGGTGATTGTCTAGACATTCAATTGTTTATGGTGTCAATGACAGAGCTTTATCCATAGCTTGCATTTGGCGAGCTTTGTTTTAGGCCTTGAAAAGAGCACCAAAAAATCCTCTCCTCAATCTTTCAGGGAACCTGGTGTTGGAATTGTGTTTAATCATCAGGTTTTTGCAATTTTAAAGTTAGAAAAAAATGTTTTGATTGGCGATAGGTCCATTGATATGCTAAGACGTTACAATAGTTGGAATTTACCATTTCAGTTATAGCTAGTTTCTACTTCATTTTGACAATCTGATTTTTTTTTTTTAATTCAGTTAGTTTTTGTTAGTTTTTAGAGTAGATATATGAGTACTTTTTGGCCCAAAAGGAAAAAATGGTTTTTGTTTGCTTTTCATCATGAGGTGTCACAGTATGTGTTTGTTTCATGCAGGTCAGGCTATTCGACGGAGGGCCACAGTGAGCACAGGATTTCATTTCAACCAAACAAGATGACACCTTTTCACCAATCTGGTGTCTTACAAGTGTAATCAATTGATTGCAGTCAGTTGATGCTTGTTTTAGCAGAAACTTGTTGGAACAAAAGCCAGGGCCCACAGTGGCCCTTGAGGACTAGTTTGGAGAACCCTGCTTTAGTATGTTTTGGTTTGGTTCTGTTCCTTAGCTCTTAATGTGGTCTTGTCTTGTCCTTGTGATTACCAGTTTATGTCACATGTTGTTGCCTACTCCTTGTGTGTCTGCCAATCAGCTTCCCCTCTAACTTTCATGATCACCAGCGCGATCTCGTCTCATTAACCCATGTCCCTGTATTTATGCTTCCGGTGTTAGTTCGGTCCTTGTTACGTCATTGTCAATACCTCGTGTTGTTCTTGCTTGGTTTTGTGTTTAAATTAGTGTTTACCACTTTGTTCTTGGGTTCATGTTGTAAATTTTTTGAATGGGTTCTTGTTAAATACATTCACTTTTAGTTGTTGCACCAGCTCCCCTATATATCTGTTTTGTTTTGTTTTTTCGCTTTTTCCTGTGAATGGGTTCACCACTTCTCGTTCATTCCAATCCCAGCTGACGATATACAGGGTGACCCAAAAAAAAGTTTACACTCAGTTGACTGCTTGTTTAAAAGCCATTGAAAGATATCTAAATAGGTTGTCATGCTTAAGTGATGCATTAAGGTCACTCAATGCAGCTGGTAATTTCTCGTCTCTACAATTCCTGTGCTTCTGCTGAAAATGAAGAAAACTTTAGCTGTACCTGAATTGCTGCGTGCTGGTCTGACACCTACTGAGATTGCAGCAAATCTGAGAATATCCAGATGTGCAGTCTACAAAGTTAAAAAGAAGCTGAAAGATACTGGAACAGCCTCACGAAAACCTGGGTCTGGAAGTGACGATCTGTGCCGACCAAAAAGTTGATTGACAAGGTGATATGTGGC
Source organism: Corythoichthys intestinalis (assembly GCF_030265065.1). Taxonomy (NCBI): domain Eukaryota; kingdom Metazoa; phylum Chordata; class Actinopteri; order Syngnathiformes; family Syngnathidae; genus Corythoichthys; species Corythoichthys intestinalis. The sequence goes on from NC_080396.1 coordinate 56,387,861, forward strand.
CACCCCGAGTCCAGATCTCAATCCCCTGGATTATAGCATATGGGCAACTGTGGAGGACAGTGCCTGTAAGAAGCCACAAACGTCTGTGGCAGCCTTGGAGAGGTCCATTGTTAGATCTTGGGAAAAGATGACAGCATCCTACATAAAGAAGCGTTCCGCAGGCGCCTGGAGGCTGTTGTGACACTTAAGGGAGGACACATTGAAAAATAGAGTGTACTGTACATGTTCTTTACAATAATGTATAATTTGTGATTAAATTCTAATTCTAAACTGAATAAACATGGCATTTAAGTTGTATTATGGCAGTGTAAACTTTTTTTGGGGGTCACCCTATATATAATATATGATTGCCCGTCAATCGCAGGACAAGTTGCAAATAGTATTGTGTAATGAAATGGCACCACGGATACCTACACTACTGGCCTAAAGTATTGGCACCCCTGCAATTCTGTCAGATAATGCTCAATTTCTCCCAGAAAATGATTGCAATTACAAATGCTTTGGTAGTAATATCTTCATTTATTTTGCTTGCAATGAAAAAACACAAAAGAGAATGGGGGAAAAAAATTAAATCATTATCATTTTACACAAGACTCCAAAAATGGGCAGGACAAACGTATTGGCACCCTTTGAAAAATAATGTGATAGTTCACTAATTTGTGTAATTAACAATACCTGTTACTTACCTGTGGCATATAACAGGTGGTGGCAATAATTAAATCACACTTGCAACCAGTTAAAATAAATTAATGTTGACTCAACCTCTGTCCTGTGTGTTAGGTTTTGTGTTGGTTTCTCCTAGTGTGACTCGTCCCTGTGATTACCCATTGCTCTCACCTGTGCGTGTTCTCCCAGTGTATCCTGCAATCTACATCCACCTGTGTTACCCAGCTGTTCCTCGTCTCGTTACCCCTTGTCTGCGTATATAATGACCCAGTTTCTTGTCACTCCTGGTTGCGTCATTGTCTATGTCTGTCCTTGCCAAAGTCAAGACCCGTCCAAGCCCTCGCGTACCTGTCCATCCGTTTACGTAAGTTTTGTTGATCCATAGTCCTTTTGTTTAAACTTTGTGATTTTTGTTAGTTATTATTAAAACGTTTTTTGAGTTCACTGCCTTGCTGCCTTTTTTGTTTCCCTGCATTTGGGTCCACACCACCTGCCTGTCCGCTCATTCCTGACATAATGACGCAACCACTTGTGGACCCAGCGGGAAAGATCCGGCACCGGCGTGCACGCCGACGTTCATCCGCCCGTTCCCCTGATTATGTTCTGCCTCGCCACATTTTTTTAGATTCCGATTTTTCTGATTTTGAAGAATATCACAGTTCATATGATTTTCTTTCTGACACCGACTCCTACCCAGATTTTGATGCCATGCCCTATTCTTCACCCTCTCAGCTTTTGTCACGCCTCGGTCATACCACGTCCCCTTCCCAGCCTTTTTCCCTGGACCCTTACCTGGGTTCCCGTTTGGCTAGCTACACTGGACCTCCGCGTGGTGGCCAGCGGGGGCGCCCAGGTAAGGGCCGTGGTTCCTACTACCCTCCTTCACCATGTAATGTGCCACCCAGTCTGCCACAGAACATCGTCCGGAAGCCTCAGCGTGCTCGTCCACGCCGACGGCATGGACCCGCGCCGGCTCCCCGCAGTCAAGTTCCTCCCGCGCCGGCTCCACGCAGTCAAGTTCCTCCCGCGCCGGCTCCACGCAGTCAAGTTCCTCCCGCGCCGGCTCCACGCAGTCAAGTTCCTCCCTCCCGCGCCGGCTCCACGCAGTCAAGTTCCTCCCGCGCCGGCTCCACGCAGTCAAGTGGCTCCCGCGCCGACTCCCCGCAGTCAAATGCCACACGCGCCGACTCCCCGCAGTCAAATGCCACCCGCGCCGACTCCCCGCAGTCAAATGCCACCCGCGCCGACTCCCCGCAGTCAAGTGCCTCCCGCGCCGACTCCCCGCAGTCAAGTGCCTCCCGCGCCGACTCCCCGCAGTCAAGTGCCTCCCGCGCCGACTCCCCGCAGTCAAGTGCCTCCCGCGCTGACTCCCCGCAGTCTTGTTCTCCCGCCAGCAGTCTCCTGCGACTCCGCTGCTGTTCCGCCAGCAGTCTCCTGCGACTCCGCTGCTGTCCCGCCAGCAGTCTCCTGCGACTCCGCTGCTGTCCCGCCAGCAGTCTCCTGCGACTCCGCTGCTGTCCCGCCAGCAGACTCCTGCGACTCCGCTGCTGTCCCGCCAGCAGACTCCTGCGACTCCGCTGCTGTCCCGCCAGCAGACTCCTGCGACTCCGCTGCTGTCCCGCCAGCAGACGACTCCGCTGCTGTCCCGCCAGCAGACGACTCCGCTGCTGTCCCGCCAGCAGACGACTCCGCTGCTGTCCCGCCAGCAGACGACTCCGCTGCTGTCCCGCCAGCAGACGACTCCGCTGCTGTCCCGCCAGCAGACGACACCGCTGCTGTCCCGCCAGCAGACGCCTAAGTTCCTGGCCCTCGCCCCGACGATGCTGCACTGCCACTGCCTCGTCTGGGACGCCCACCTGATCGGCCCGTGCGGTCGCCCAACGTCTGGCGCCCTGGACGCCCTCCAGATCGACCCTTGCGGTCAACCCATGTCTGGCGTCCTGGACGCCCGCCTGACTGGCCCTGACGGGCTGGTGTTGCTCCCTCCTCTGAGCAACCTTCTGACTTTTTGTTTCTTCAGGACGTCTGGGATCCGTCCTTTGAGGGGGGGGTACTGTTAGGTTTTGTGTTGGTTTCTCCTAGTGTGACTTGTCCCTGTGATTACCCATTGCTCTCACCTGTGTGTGTTCTCCCAGTGTATCCTGCAATCTACATCCACCTGTGTTACCCAGCTGTTCCTCGTCTCGTTACCCCTTGTCTGCGTATATAATGACCCAGTTTCTTGTCACTCCTGGTTGCGTCATTGTCTATGTCTGTCCTTGCCAAAGTCAAGACCCGTCCAAGCCCTCGCGTACCTGTCCATCCGTTTACGTAAGTTTTGTTGATCCATAGTCCTTTTGTTTAAACTTTGTGATTTTTGTTAGTTATTATTAAAACGTTTTTTGAGTTCACTGCCTTGCTGCCTTTTTTGTTTCCCTGCATTTGGGTCCACACCACCTGCCTGTCCGCTCATTCCTGACACTGTGTCCTTGTGTGTACCACGTTAAGCATGGAGAAAAGAAAGAAGACAAAAGAACTGTCTGAGGACCTGAGGAGGAAAATTGTGAGGAAGCATGGGCAATCTCAAGACTAAAAGTCCATCTCCAAAGACCTGAATGTTCCTGTGTCTACCGTGCGTAGTGTCATCAATAAGTGTAAAGCCCACGGCACTGTGGCTAACCTCCCTAGATGTGGACGGAAAAGAAAAATTGATGAGAGATTTCAACGAAAGATTGTGCGGATGGTGGATAAAGAACCTTGTCTAACATTCAAACAAGTTCAAGCTGTCCTGCAGTCCGAGGGTAAAACAGTATCAACCCATACTATCCGTCGGCGTCTAAATGAAAAGGGACTCTATCGTAGGATAACCAGGAAGACCCCACTTCTGACCCAGAGATATAAAAAAGCCAGGCAGGAGTTTGCCAAAATTCACTTGAGAAGGCCAAAAACGTTTTGGAAAAATGTTCTCTGGTCAGCTGAGACAAAAGGAGTGCTTTTTGGGAAAAACCATAAACATAGAGTTCACAGGGAAAAAAACGAGGCCTTCAAGAAAAGAACACGGTCCCCAGAGTCAAACATGGCGGAGGTTCCCTGATGTTTTGGGGTTGCTTTGCTGCCTCTGGCACTGGACTTCTTGTCCGTGTGCATGGCATTATGAGGTCTAAAAACTACCAACAAATTTTGCAGCATAATGTAAGACCCAGTGTGAGAAAGCTGGGTCTCCCTCAGATGTCATTGATCTTCCAGCAGGACAATGAACCAAACACACTTCAAAAAGCTGTCACGCCTGGGTGTGGGTTGTCATGTCTTGGGATATTGTTGTCTCTTCCTGCTTTATTTTGAAAGCTCAACCTCCTGTTTCCACCACTCACCCTTCCTGCTGTCTCACCTGTCTCTGATTATGACTAGCTATAGACCCTACTCACGTGACGTCACAGCCACGCCCCCGCGCCATGTTGTCCGTATACTCGTCATGTTAATGCATTAGCGCTCCGTAAATTCCTCCTATTATGGCGTGTTTTTCTGCTCGTTAACATTAATAATCAAAATGGTGAAGTCGTGTGTGGCGGTCGGTTGCAAAAACAGAGAAGATAGACGGAGAGACTTGAAGTTTTACCGTATTCCGAGAGACCCGGAGAGGAGACCGAGATTGACTGCTGCAATTCGACGAGAAAACTGGGCTCCAAACGACTACCACAGATTATGTAGTAGTCATTTTATATCTGGTAAGATGCATTTAATATATATTTAGAGGGCTTTGGGCTGACAACCTCAATTAAGATCATTGCTAGGCTAATCGCCGACAAAATACACTCAGACGTTGTGAATGAACTACCTGAAAATATATAATTATAAGGGGATAATCAGACAGTTGTCATCCAATTAATTTACAATTTCACTATTGAGGTCAAAAGCCAAAAAATAAATTCAACTAGGGACAATCTGGAGTAGTGCTATCGTACTTCATATTTATTACATATTATATACAGTGCCTTGCAAAAGTATTCGGCCCCCTTGAATCTTGCGACCTTTCGCCACATTTCAGGCTTCAAACATAAAGATATGAAATTTAATTTTTTTGTCAAGAATCAACAACAAGTGGGACACAATCGTGAAGTGGAACAACATTTATTGGATAATTTAAACCTTTTTAACAAATAAAAAACTGAAAAGTGGGGCGTGCAATATTATTCGGCCCCTTTACTTTCAGTGTAGCAAACTCACTCCAGAAGTTCAGTGAGGATCTCTGAATGATCCAATGTTGTCCTAAATGACCGATGATGATAAATAGAATCCAAATGTGCGTAATCAAGTCTCCGTATAAATGCACCTGCTCTGTGATAGTCTCAGGGTTCTGTTTGAAGTGCAGAGAGCATTATGAAAACCAAGGAACACACCAGGCAGGTCCGAGATACTGTTGTGGAGAAGTTTAAAGCCGGATTTGGATACAAAAAGATTTCCCAAGCTTTAAACATCTCAAGGAGCACTGTGCAAGCCATCATATTGAAATGGAAGGAGCATCAGACCACTGCAAATCTACCAAGACCCGGCCGTCCTTCCAAACTTTCTTCTCAAACAAGGAGAAAACTGATCAGAGATGCAGCCAAGAGGCCCATGATCACTCAGGATGAACTGCAGAGATCTACAGCTGAGGTGGGAGCTTCTGTCCATAGGACAACAATCAGTCGTACACTGCACAAATCTGGCCTTTATGGAAGAGTGGCAAGAAGAAAGCCATTTCTCAAAGATATCCATATAGTCTCGTTTAAAGTTTGCCACAAGCCACCTGGGAGACACACCAAACATGTGGAAGAAGGTGCTCTGGTCAGATGAAACCAAAATTGAACTTTTTGGCCACAATGCAAAACGATATGTTTGGCGTAAAAGCAACACAGCTCATCACCCTGAACACACCATCCCCACTGTCAAACATGGTGGTGGCAGCATCATGGTTTGGGCCTGCTTTTCTTCAGCAGGGACAGGGAAGATGGTTAAAATTGACGGGAAGATGGATGCAGCCAAATACAGGAACATTCTGGAAGAAAACCTGTTGGTATCTGCACAAGACCTGAGACTGGGACGGAGATTTATCTTCCAACAGGACAATGATCCAAAACATAAAGCCAAATCTACAATGGAATGGTTCAAAAATAAACGTATCCAGGTGTTAGAATGGCCAAGTCAAAGTCCAGACCTGAATCCAATCGAGAATCTGTGGAAAGAGCTGAAGACTGCTGTTCACAAACACTCTCCATCCAACCTCTCTGAGCTCGAGCGGTTTTGCAAGGAAGAATGGGCAAGAATGTCAGTCTCTCGATGTGCAAAACTGATAGAAACATACCCCAAGCGACTTGTAGCTGTAATTGGAGCAAAAGGTGGCGCTACAAAGTATTAACGCAAGGGGGCCGAATAATATTGCACGCCCCACTTTTCAGTTTTTTATGTTAAAAAAGTTGAAATTATCCAATAAATTTTGTTCCACTTCATGATTGTGTCCCACTTGTTGTTGATTCTTGACAAAAAAATTAAATTTTATATCTTTATGTTTGAAGCCTGAAATGTGGCGAAAGGTTGCAAGGTTCAAGGGGGCCGAATACTTTTGCAAGGCACTGTATGTATGTAGTGAGAGTGCTATCGCTAAACCATATAAACATTAAAAGCCCTAGCTCCATTGACAAATGACATGAAATACATTAGACTTGACAGTGAATGTTAGCAAGAACAAAAGATTTTGAATTGAAAATTTCGTAACTCACCTTCCTGAGCACATGATAGATTCCTGCCGAATTTTCGTGGACGGGGGACCTTTTGTGGACCCTCGAGAGAATTCCACTTTACTTCAGGTCAATTGCTTTTATTTGTAACTGTCATGTATACTGTATTGGCCAGACATATACTAGTATTTATTTATCATTAATGCAACTTAAAATAGTGATTTGGTCACGTGAACAAAAAGATTAGAACAGGCACTAGACAATAAGTAGCGAAGGGTTACAGACTGAAGTGATAACGTCACTGAGTGACATGAGGCGTAATATCATAGTGCGATGCCAACTGGCGGGAGCTGTGTACAATGGTACTACCTAATGACTGTACTAATGACTACATAATGAACTACAACTTCCAAATAAGTGTTCAAATCTAAACACATTGAAAGTCAACCTTATCATTTTATGAAAGGAATGATTTGACAAGGATTAAAACAAACGTTGCTTTAAATATGCCTGTTTTTTTTTCTTCCCCAATCATGATTCTTTTTCGTTTTAATTGACTATAACACCTTGAAACTGATTGATGTCAACTCTGTGGGCTTCACGAGGAACCCAACTGAGTGAAATATCAACATTGACTCACTTTTGTCTCAGATCACTCCTCATCCCACACTCTCAACACACGGACTTTGTGTTAGGTGTGTCCCCCAGGTACAGTTTCAAATGAAATGTGCAGTCTACGCCAGTGTCATCCCTGGCTTTAATAGTTAAAAAACTTCCAAATGAATGTTCAAATCTGAACACATTCAAAGTCGACCTTATCATTTTATGAAAGGAATGATTTGACAAGGATTAAAACTAACGTTGCTTTAAATATGCCTGTTTTTTTTCTTCCCCAATCATAATTCTTGTTCCTTTTAATTGACTGTAACACCTTGAAACTGATTGATGTCAACTCTGTGGGCTTCACGAGGAACCCAACTGAGTGAATTATCAATATTTACTCACTTTTGTCTAAGATCACTCCTCATCCCATACTCTCAACACACAAACTTTGTGCTAGGTGTGGCCCCCAGGTACAGTTTCGAATGCAATGTGCACTCTACGCCTGTGTCTTCCCTGGCTTTAATAGTTAAAAATCAAAATGACGCCAGCACACGCACACAAACACAGTATGCAAGGAAGACAAAGACCCAGACTGCTGAGGTGCTCTCTTCCTCGACCTTGCCTCGCCACACAACTCCCACACACAAATACACAAACACACACACACATGATTCTTGCACCCACCCACACGTTTGGACCTTGAACACAACAACTTGACTGACTCGTCAGACTTGATCAATCAATCACTGAACACTTCCCGTCAACTCTCACAGTGCACACTTTCCTATATGTATGGTACTCAATACAGTGTCAAGACAAAAACATGTATACATGTACGTTTGTATTTAATGTATAACACACATGCTTTAAGAACACTATTAAGTACATCCTCATGAGACCTCTATTTCAAAAAAGTGGGTGATTCACGGTTATCAATCTGCCACAGTGCTGTCGTTCCACAAGCTTCAAAATGCTCTGACCATTCAATGTTGATGCTACTGAAATAGAAAGGTGAGAAATAGATGGTGATATATAAAGAATGAATATTCTTGTTTTTTTTTTTTTCTTTTAATAAGAGAGATGTTCCTTCAGTGGGTCTCGGTTTTGCACTGAAAAGGGATGACCTCGGAGAGAAAAAACAGCAGAGTGAGTACATTATCACTTATAGAATGGGTGTATGTGTGCGAGCGAGCAGTGTCTCACAAGAGATGGGAGGAGAGGTTTCCTTGACAACGATGTGGAGGTTACAGAGTACATCCTGGTATAGAATAGCACATTACACACTGTTGAGTTCCTACAGGACAAATAACTGCAGTACTGTGGATCAATGCGCCACAAAATGTCCACATAGCACAGCGGTACTCACATAACCAATGAAAGGAATTCAGCACATGGTTCAGACCAACAGAGAAAACAGTTTTGTACTTTCTCTGTGCTCTTCAAGGCTTCCAGTAAAACAACAGCAATAACAAATACAGTGGAACTTCGACATACAAACACATCAACATACGATCCTTTTGACATCTGACGTCAAATTTGACTCGTCATTTGTCTCGACACATGACGACATGCTCAAAATACGACGATTTACACCAGCGCCGCAATTTCATTGTTTTCCCGCAAAACGGCAGCACGGCAAGTTTTCTGTGAGAGAAATCAACATGGGTCCCAAGAAGGTTAATGCAGGTGGTAAAAAAAAAAAGGTGACGCTTACCATTGAAATTACTGTAAGATGGAATTGATAGAAAAAGCGTGGTGTGCGAGTCAGTAAATTGGCTCAACAATACGGCTGGAATATGTCTACAATCTCAATGGTCCTCATCCTCTACCTCCACCCGTCTCCTCTGACCTTCATTCGCCAGTCTTTATAAGCAGGGGTGCACATATTTTTTTTGCCCAGGTTCTCAGAGGAGGACCTGGAGATGTGACTTGGTCCTCATTGAGCTTGAGAGCCGACCCGCCTGATGTGATAAAATTATGACAAGCTTTAGTTAGAGCCAAATACCTTTAATTAATTATATTAACAATTAATGCCTGATTAACATCAACTGGCACAACAAAATTGCCATTACTTTGAAGTGAAATGTAAAGAAATAAACATAAAAGCACTCTTTCAAAATAAAGGGCATTATGCGGCTCCCACGTTAAAGCCTTTGTAAAAGTAGGATGTCCTCCTCATAAGAGCTCATTGAACATGCATGTTTAGCTTTGTGAAATGCGAGCAAAAACACGTTTGTCAGTGCATGGCGCTGCTCTTCATTAACTTTATTCCGCCACTTGGCCATAGGGCGAGTGGGGTGCTGCCTGACATCGATAGTTTGCTTAATTGCCACATGCTTTGTTTTTTTCGTGCTTTTCAAAGTTTGGATGGCTGAAATTCTTTGACCCTAAGTAAAATGCGCTGCTCTTAACAGCGAGATTTGGGATTCTCACGGCAAATTTTGTACCACATATCCGTGCGAGCATCATTTGCTTCTAGCCATGGTACCTCCTGCAGCCACTTTTCAGCAAAAGTCCTTTTTTCGGTAGCTCCGGTGACGTCTCTGTCGTCTGTCTGTCCTTTGACGGGGGTGAGGGAACACGGAAATAATTACTCAGTGGGACCTGCCTCCGACATTTTGAGAAGTGATTATCTCGTGTCCGCCGCAAATACAGTGGTCAGCCATCGGTACGCAAAAGCGTATGGAAGCCGTTGAGGGCCAGCGCGTTTGTATACGTCCAGTACGCATGCGGACTTATGAGCACCCCTGTTTATAAGATAAGTTGACAATTGTTATTAGCCAACTTTGTCAGGATTTTAATCATTTATTTCCAGAACTTGTGCAACACAACACGGCCGCCATAGCCAACTTGCCTGGCACGGCCAGACCTTTCTCCCTGTATTTTTCAAACACTGAGAGAAAAGTCTGGGAAGCAGCCCATTAACGGCCTCTCGAGCAGGTACAAAATCAATCGACAAATCAGATTCGTTTATTTGCTTTACGTGTTCTTAACGAGCAACGTCACTCTTGCGCGTCGGAAGTCGTCTCCACAACAACACAGATGGTGAACAGGAGAGCCGAAAATATGTTCCAATCCAAGGTAAAATCAGTTTTAAATTACCAAAAACACATCGACACGAGTCACTGACAACAGTCTGTCTCGCGCTAGCCATGTTGAATAAACTCCGCTCGCCTCGTATATTTACTTCCGCCTGCAAGTCCCTCATCCTGCCCTCGTTGTTTTACTAATGTCACGTCTGCCCGTCGCTGATTGGTCCACTCCGCTGTCTGTTTGCTGTGGCTTGCTCCGCCCTGGAAATTGTATCCGCTGAATGGTGGCCAGACACAATAGCTGGAACAGCGGTGAGTCTGGTGTACCAGGCAAATAGCCGACACCAACGACAACAGAACATGAAAAGAGAAAGTGAAAACTTCCCACCTATCTGCACCTTCTCACTCTCTGGTCAGTCACACGGTAACTTTAGGAACAGCATGCAAAACGCAACCACCACATTAGAACCCGATTTGTCACATTTTTATGTATTAGTTTGTCTATGTGTAATTACTATTTGTAATCTTACCTGCAGTATTTATGAAGGATTTAGCGTAGGTTTTTGGGCTGTGGAATGAAAGAATTAAATTAAAATGTATTTTTATGGGAAAATCCCGCTCGGCATAAGACTATTTCGACTTACAGAGAAGGTCTTGGAACAAATTAAATTTGTATGTAGAGGCGCCACTGTACTACATTTACACCATCTGAATGAGTGCATTTCCGTCACCACGTTCATACGTATATTGTGTGAATATTTATGGCGTGGATACTTCACAAGTTAAAAGCAGGTGAGAACAAGGTTTACCAGTGTGATCATAACAAGTGTCAACAAGTTGAAAACATGAAAAGCTGATGCAAAGATGTTAAACCTAGTTCTAACTTGTAAAAGCAAGCAAGCTTAACCCCTGTTAGATCATGCTTAACCATTGTCTACATTTTGTAACAAATATGTTTACACAAATTGATGAAAACTGTATTAGGTGAACCAAATTTCAATATGTTAAAATGAGTGGAAAAGCATTTAGGAGTGGGAACCTCTTGGTACCTCATGATATGATACGATTTGTGATCAAAGCTCACGATAACGATGATTACACTATATGGCGATACAACGATTATCGATACATTGGTTAGGAAATCATTCTACGAAACAACTAATTAACAGGAAAACAAGCTATCTTAATCCTTCTGCTGTAAGTTTATCACTAGTAGATGTCTAATCCATTTGAACTGGGAGGGTGGCAGCGAATGAACCCCTCCCACTTCAATCAGGCCCCTTCCACTTCTATAGCCGTCAGTGGACGTCAATGCCAGGTAACGTGGTCATTTTGAGCCATTTGAGGTTATTATACCTGTTGATTTTCAGTCACTTCCTGATGATTTTGGGGCATTTTATGTTTTTTTTTCGACACTGCTTATTCATACCAGGATCACTTCCTGTTCTGTAACCCAAACTCAACAGGAAGTGACCTGTAAATGCCCTAAAATAAACAAAAAGAAACCTGTAGATGCCCTGAAAAACATTGAAACCTTTTTAAAACTCGATTCTTGGCATGACTGTTGGACGATAATACTTATTAGTCTTGGTCATATTTTAGTCATCTCAAAATGTGTTTGTCTTCGTCTAGTTTTTGTTGACGAAAACTCAAGACTAATACCGTCGAGTTTTATTCAACCTTTACAGAAATGTTTTCGTCTGTAAAATTTAAACAAATTACTTCAAAAATAAATGAATAAATAAAGATTTCCAACTATTTCAAATGAATATTGACAGACAAGCACATATTGTAGCGTATATCTACAGAGACAAAGCCAACTTGATGATATTACACACTCAGCGGGAAAACGGTAAATTATTTTCAATTAATTATATCGCCTGGACACCACGAACTGTTTGTTAAAAAAGTTGTCCGAGATTAATTTAGCGCTTATCGTTAGCATTGGCCTAATGCTAAAGCGAATGCGAATGCTATGCTAACACTACGAATTCCTGTGTGTGATGATCAGTCAGCACAGACCTTCAAAGGCTAAAGCAACATTGCATATTCTCTCTGGACAAGAAAACAAATCTTACCGTGTGTACAACCCTGCATGGAGACTGGAGACGACACTCTGGTAAGTCGGGAAGGAGCACAGCACGTTACGGGTGACACAACCAGACACTGCTACGATGCAGATGATTTCATACATTGTGAACATTAGAAGGAAACTATGGCGCATTTTACAACTGGTGTTTATCTCCATATGTTTTAGTCTCTCAAAACACATTTTAGCTCGTTATCGCCTCATCATTGTCATGAAAAAGGTGTTCGTTGACGAAATATTTTCGTTGTCGCCATCGTTGACGAAAACAACACTGCTTAGCATGAGCATATCGCTAACCTTTTGGGATACAAAGTATCATGATATATCACCATTTAGATATTTTGTCACACCCCTAATTTTTAACCTGGTGGAAATCATTTATTCATTTAGCGTGCTACTTATCCTCATAAGGTTCACATTGGTGCAGCTAACTTTGAGCAGAACTGGTTGTCAGATATGCAAACAAACTTTCACCCTCACAATGACACCTAAATAAATAAATATGGTTTGTCCAATCAACCTACCATGCATGTTTTCAGGATGTGGGAGGCGACTGGAGTGCCTGAAGAAAACACATGCAGGCATGGAGAGCACATGTAAACTTCAGACAGAAACACCGGATGGAATCCTTGATTTCAGAACTGAGAGGTAGATGTGCTAACAACTCATCCACCATGCCGCCCTTGTGGCAATATATTTTGGGGGGCAAAAGGAGGGAACATTTTTAAAATCCACACATCCAATTTGAATATTATATATGCTTTCTCTCTTTTTAATACCTGGTTCAAACATGTTTAGGTTTTAAATATGATTACACTCTCGTGTGAACATAATTACCTAATGAAATAGGTGTTGAAACCAAATAAGACATGACAGACAGACAATAAAATGCTTGAAGCTGTTAAAATCAACTCCTGTGAATCTGTTAAAACTTGGTGTGAACATGTGGGCGTGTATGTGCTAGGCGTCTTGTGCTCTTTCTCTCACGGTCTCTCTCTCTCTTCTTTTTCTCTCTTTCTCACACACACACACGCGCACACACGTAACCCAAAACACTCCAGGATAGTAAATCCACAGAAATGGATAAATACAACAAGCCAAAAAAATTAAAGGTTAATGATTATTAATTTATCAGTCTGAAAATTAAATATCATGTCTTTGTATTCATTGCATTCTGTTTTTAAGTTTAACACAACATCCTAACTTCATTGGAATTGGGGTTGTACTTAATACCAAGTTCCCCTATAAAACAATTTCTAAAATTGCTTTTTCCTGTGTGAAAAAATGCTAACCAAAACAGCGGCAACCCGTGAGTGAGGTAAAACGTCGGTCCGTTTAATTCACGTGTGAAGTTGTGTTTCTGAGTGTCCATCTGTCCTTCGGATGAACAAACTAATCGAAAGTGGTTGACAGTGCCTCCGCCGTTCGGAGCCAAGTCGTGCGCTCTATTTGGAGACTTGCATCATCTTGACACAAGAGAATTGAATATTATTTCATTTTCACCGTGCACAAAACACATGTCCCTGGACTAATTTGACAATGATTTCATCCAATCCTACTGACTGCCCAGCACCCACTGAAAAACCCTGAAACCTATCCAGCCCTCTCTTCCTTCTTTAATGGACTGTACATGCTCTACCCTTCTTCCTGGCCCTCTTCATCCTCATTCTTTCCTCAATCCCATTGCTATGTGGAGGTAGCGGGGGAGGAGGTCATTTGCTGGCCGCTGTCCTACTTTCTGGACAGTACTGCAGCACGGACCCATATATACACACTTGTGAAAGGGTGAGGTATGAAGAAGAGAAGAAAAGTCCACAGGATATCAGCTTGAGGTCATCGGACTGGCATTCCTAGCAGAGAAGACCACACGTGTCCAAATACTTTTGCCAAAGTGTTTGCAAATGATGTTTCGCAACAGATGTGCTGCATTTTATTGCATTGTCTTTTTAGTGAAGCAAGGATGATCATACCTTTGTGCCAAAGAGCCTACTTTCTACAGCGGTGGTGTTCACGAACTAATCAAATCTTTTGAACAGCTCACTATTATGAACTGAGTCATGTTTGTTCAGGAATCATTCCTTTTTCCCCCTCTCTTTTTCTCTCTGAGTGTTTCACTCAAGCGCTTCTCGTCAGCCACTTTCGGACGCAAACTGTGTTTCAATAACTAAATGACATCACATTAGTTATAGGAACTAAACCTCCGAGGGTTGTGTTCTCACATGAGTCAGGGACCCTAATATGAACAGATATGGCGTTACTTTAGCGCAGTACTTCTCAAATAGTGGGGCGCGCCCCCCTGGGGGGGCACAGAGCGATGCCAGTGGGGGCGCATGTGACCTCGGGGAACATGCTTTTTTTTGGGGGGGGGGGCCGTACTGGAATAAAGTGTACTTGCACATCCACTCAGTGGGTGGCAGTGGCGCTCTCTGGACTCACTCACGCAGCGACCCACTGTCTTCTCCGGTTCTCACGTCTCCGCCCGAGAAGTGCCATTTTCAGCTTGGGATCGTCACGACGACCGCCCTCACCTACGGTTCTCCCTCGGCCGCAGAGAATGCGCTTTTTTTGTGCAGTTTGCCTTTTAGCTTTGACTTTTAATACAGTGGGTGATGAGGAAAGACCACTGTTTACTGTGTCTAAAAATAATTTTGGCGGACAGCCGGAAGCCAAATCAATTAAGACGCCACTTAAAGACATTAGACCCCAATCTCATTGATTAGCCGTTTGATTGTTTTTCAGCGAAAACGTGCCAAATATTGCCAACAATCGTCCTGCTTTGTCAGTGTTATATCAGTAAACCAGTGAGCATTGTTAGCATGCTCATTGCAAAATAACTCCACACCATTGCAAAGGAGGTGTGAGCAGCAAAAATAAAAACTGTCCTTCTGTCCAAGGACACTCTTTTTTTCTTTTATTCAGTTTAGTTTTTTCGGTCAAATTTTTTGGCATATTGTCCTCATGAGTGATTGTTTCTAATCAATTTGAATTTGTTATTATTTACTGATTTTATTACATTTTATTTTTCTGTATCAAATAGTCAAAAATGTACCTTGAGTGTATTTTTACAGTTTGGATGTGACTTTTTTTTAAATTCAGGCAAATTGATGCGCGCCAAGTCTTCTCTGTTACAAACAAAACAATGTTAATAAAGTTATACTTTATTATAAGTTGATCTATGTTACTTTTTTTCTTTATTAGGAAAAAAAGACACAATGTTAGGCAGATGCATATTTATAAAAGTAATTTTATAGACAAATGATACTCTTTACAGTGGCGGCAGAGAGTTTGGGGGGGGCGCGAAACATTTACGTCTTCCTTGGGGGGGCGTAACAGAAAATAATTGAGAAGCACTGCTTTAGCGCCACATCTACCCAATTGGAAAACAAAATTCATGCAAAGTACGCTAAGAAGAGGATGGAAGAGAAATCCAGAAGCAGACAGCATTTCTTCGTTTTATAAGTGCAACACAGACTATGATGTTTTCAGATGACATTGTGATCTGTTTCTACGACTTATTGCACGTTCCTCATCATCTGTCAGGATGTCTGGAGAAACATTTCTGTAGTTGTGCAAAAAGCTGCGTTGGAGCGATGAAGACAAAGAAGACAAACACGAAATATAGTACTAAGTGCTGTTGGTGTTACTGTTCTTTCAGGCATTGACAAATAAAGCTGTTTTTTCAATTTATTTTCTGCATCTTTGTTCATAGGATGTTATCGTTTGTATTCTCTTCATTGAGTTGCTTTTAAACACTTTGTGCTATAAAATAAACCCCATTTACAACAAAATATTAGATTATATTACAAATTAGTACTTTTAAGACTTTTCTATTGTGGTATTCTTAAGGAGACATGAGACCTGCTAGGATTGGATGAAGGTAAATATACCCCAGGATGCAATGCAAGACAATTAATTTTAAAAAGAAATTGCACAGTGAATAAGTGACGAATGTCCTGTGGCGTCTGGTGTCGGGTATTCACTGATGCAAACATCTATCCCGCTGTGTTGTGTTTTCTCAAACGGAAAGGCTGCAAAAATTGCATTTGTACATATGAGAAAAAACAACATGAAAAAGCTTAGCCTATGCGAGTTGTCGGCAATCCAAATTGTTGAAAGAGCCGTATTGGAGCAAAAAAAAAAAACAAAAGTGTCTGGAGCCGCAACAAATTGAAAGCCTTATATAAGCCCTATGATGAAGGCAACACCTACTGTATGTACCTATATTAGCTATATTGCCTACTATCAAAATGTCAAAAGTTGGCTACAAATACATAATGAGCCTTCATGATTACCGTATTTTCCACACAATAAGGGGCACCTGAACGCCTTTAATTTTCTCAAAAGCCAACAGTGCGCCTTATAATCCGACGTGCTTTATATATGGATCAAAATTTGTTAATCATGGCATGACATTCCATTTATCTCAGCTCCGACTTGTGGATGCGTAACGCAATGTCAACCACCACTACTACTACTACTGCGCCTTGTAATGCAGTGCGCCCTATACATGAAAGCGGATTTAAAATAGGCCATTCATTGAAGGTGCGCCTTTTACGCTGATGCACCTTATATTGCGGAAAATACTGTAAATGTTTATTTTCCCTGCTGTGCATCCTATAGAGAATGATGCACCAAATCACTACTCTGTTGTATGATGTCGCCTCAAGTTTAACTTCATCACAATATTAATGAATTAGACAAATGTTTGTGTCATGTTTGTCCTCCTACAGAAACCATATTAAAACTAAGAATATATTTCCCTCCCCCATCTTTTTCCATTCTCAAACATATTTGAAAATGCTCCAGGGAGCCACTAGGGAAGCTAGCTGGCTACCATTAGCAATACAATCACAAAAAGATCAAAGTAGAGTTATATAATCTAACGATAATAAAAATAACTATAATTACTTAAACCGGGAGTAACTTTGCATTTTTATTAGCTTCTGCACTTCCCCGCTGCAATAAGCAACGTTCACTGCACAACAACCTGGAAAACCTTTTTGTTCGCTACGAGCCTTCGAACAACCTTTGAATATCTTCTGTAGAGTACACAGTAATTGATTGTGATTGTGAATTAATGCACTTTGTGAAGCCTACTTCACCACTTGGAGCAATGTTCCAACGAGCTTCCTGGAAACACTGGCACCAAACATGCACAAACTATGTTTTGAAGAGATTAACAAAAACAATGGAGAAACTCATTACTGAGTCCTTCTGAGATTTTTTTTTTGTTCTGGTTTGGAGAGGGTTTTTTTGTTGTTGTTGTTTTTTGAGTGATTTTCTTAAACCTCTGATCATCTGATGAACAGTCCACTTAATTTTATTTTTTGTTTTCAATGAATTACTTTTTCAAAGTGCTTTTTGTGTGACACTCCCTTCTTGCTTTTGCATATTGTAGCTCTAGTTAAAATCTTATTAAGATCCAAATGTGTAATTTCTAGCTATTTTTTGATGAATCTTAAGATTTTGATCATGTCTGTTTGTACAAACAGTATATGTATGAATGTACCAGCTCGGTACGGGGGTCGCGGTTGGGTACAACAGGGGAAAGAAGGGGCTTTTCACAGCATCTGAAAGTTTGTTCTATTGGGTAAAACTAAAAAGCAGCTCTTATTAAAGTGTAAAATAAATGAAAGGAAAAACAAACTTCTGAATTTGTGTTTTTATTGTTCTAACATTCTTTAATTAAGTTTATGTGCAAAAATAGACAACACACTCTTTTTCTATGGAAACCTTGGTGACTTTTTTTCAATTAAAAGAAGATACTGACATTTTCATTGTTGGATTACGAGTGAACAAACACTCCTACATAAGATATTTTATTTATTTTAGTTTTTTTAAGTGCAAATCGTTCCAAAACTGAAAAAGCACCTCTTGGAATTGTGCAAAAATAAATACTCACATTGTTAAAAATGACTTCAGCCTAGGGCTAAACCAAAATAAGCATTTCACGATTTAAAAATTTAAATAAATACACTTCAAAAAGTGTTAGTAAAACTCAGTGTTGTCACAGAAATTATTTGAGAAAGTAATTTAATCACTGATTACTGATTATGCCTAAAAGTAACTATGTTACTTTAAAAGTAATCTACCAATTACTTTTTACCAATTTTTCTCTTTGCTGCCTCGAAATAAGAATAACAAAGGAGAAATGTCATCGCATGTAATTCAATTTTTCACATAAGCTTAATCTTTGAGTTAGCCGAGTTTTAACTAGTCGATGGAGTTGATTTCAACCACCATTGACTCACGCTAGCTTAGCCACTCCGGAGCCCTGAAACTAACAAATAACTGACAAACTGCACGAAATTTGTTGAAATCAACTCCAACGACTAATTAAACCCCCGCTAACTCGAATATTAAGACTAAAGTAAAAAATTCTGAAGTTCCCCTTTAATATAAAGACCTAGACATTAAAATGTTGTCTATAAAAGTTGTAAAGCAAACAACAAAAATGAATGAAATGAACAAGAATCCTACAAAGTATTTCATAATGGGTAAGAATTATTTTTTGAACTGATCATGTGACTAGCACATTAGAGATGGCTCTTTGCTTTGCTTAGCCAAAACTACACTAAGGACGAAAGATGGACATTTAGAATTTCTTTAAACCTAAGCTTTTAAAAGCTACCAACAACAACTGAGCTTGAACTGAGGATCGAACACGAACAGTGTCAAGATGTATATATATATATATATACAGTATATACATATATATATATACAGTATATATATATATATATACAGTATATACAGTATATACAGTATATATATATATATATATATATATATATATATATATATATATATATATATATATATATATATATATATATATATACACTACAGTACAGGCCAAAAGTTTGGACACATCAAGAGGGTGGATACTTTGAAGAATGTAGAATATTAAAACCTGTTTTCAGTTATTTCACTTTTTTTGGTAAGTACATAATTTCACATGTTCATTCATAGTTTTTGTATTTCCAGTGAGAATTTACAATGGAAATACTAGAGAAAATATATAAAACGAACAAATGATGAGTTGTGTCCAAACATTTCACTGTAGTTTAATGGTCATCAACATGTTTTGGCCCCCCCACCCTCCCACAAAAGTCAAACTCCGCCTATGGTTACAAACTGTAACTATATAATGTGTAAATGCTTGTTATAAACTGGAGAAGTGCTGGCTCTCTCGTCACCTGTAGGCTTTGTTTCGAGTTCTGTCATGTTGTGCTGTAATTCCAAGTGGTTCCTTTGAATTGGATGTGGAGATTTTAGCTGTCCACAGTCTTTTTGAGCCAGCGCAAAGTTTGCAACGCATGGAAATATTTTTGTCATCTTTACTGGACGAAAATGTGAAGTAATGGCTGTATTTCCAGTGAGCAAATGCAGCCATTTATGGTATCTGTCTTGCCTCTTGTTAGCGTCCTGACGAGGTAGCCAGGCTATGTTGTTTGCCTCCGCAGACACCAGACAGCGCTCGCACAGGATTGTAAAACCCTTTTTTTTTTTTTTTTTTTTTTTTTTTTTTTTTTTTTTTTAAACTACCGATGAGAAAATGTGTCGAGTGATGTCAGGAGCAACATTTTCTATCCGAAATGCTCTTCGTACATGACTACAGTATTCTTCATTCTACATACATTATGAGGCAACAAAACAGTAACTCACAGGCACTAAGAAAACTAACTTTAATCAGATTACTTGTTAGATTGCTCGTGACTGAACGAAAAGCAATCAGATTACAGTAACACTGGTAATACTGCATTTGATAGTTCCTATTTTGGCCATTCGCCAAAACTTTCCTAGTAGTGAGTTTGTCTTCTTTTTCGCACAATGTTGGTTGTTGGTTAAGACGCATTACTTCTACCACCCTATGGAGAGGGGGAGGAATGAACTCTGACATTTTTTTTTTTTAACTCAAAACGTATTCATTGTCGGACTGCGTGCACTAAACTGTGATGCCTGTACCATGAGGATACAGGACGAATACACATACCGTTACTCTTAATACTGTACATACACTTACATACCAATTCTATGTTTACATAATCTTGACGCCTTTAACTCCACCCATCAATATCTTTTCATTGTCAGTTTAATGGGAAAAATTACAAGTGTTTGAAATGAATTAAATATCTCAAGACACCACTGTATCCAGTCAGCATGAGATGCTACTACTTGTCTGCAATATCCCAGGATTAGCCCGATCCACAATCCTGCGCTCCAGTGATCGCCTCTGCTCCAATTCCACGTTAGAATCACTGGCCTGGTAATGTAAGTCATCATCCGGATTAGTCCACATTACACATCTGCACATCAGAAGGGCTGGCCATCATACAGACATCAATTCCGAACAGAACAATTGCGGATCCACATGGAAAATGTATCGTGGGAAGGGACGCAATAATGCCAATGATGTAGAACCATGTCATCTTGGAGCTGGAGAAATTTTGTTCTCAAGACTCCCAGGTTCTTCCATCTTTTCATGTTAATGTTCATGTCCCCAACCTCACCAGGCCATAATTTTGTTTACACAATGAAAACCTGCTGTATCGCACTTCATAGTTCAACTCGCCACTATATAGCAGATTTTTTAGGAGTTTTATGTTATTATGATTACAGGCTAAATGCCTGTCAAGTCACAACTCATGTTGTTGTTTATGTTGATGAGTACATTGTCATTTTAAGCCATTCCTCCTTTATTTGTCGGTGGATTGCAATGAAATTTGGTAAATATATTCTAGGTATTTATATGCATGAAGCCCTATTTTTCATTGTGGTGTCCGTGTTGTTTTAGGGCTCCGACTCATGCCAATTTAATTTGATAACAGAATGAGACACAAAACCATTAAATAAAACACAGTGAACCTGGAAAACACTGCGAAGTTGCCATTTTGGGACCGTATAGTGAAAGAAAAGAACGCAATGAGCAGTGCAGCCGACTTATCAGCCCCGGCGCTGATTACAGTGCACGGCCGCCTTATGAGTACTGATTTCCAGAGAGTCATTGCAATGGACAGCTGCGTCGGTGATACGTATGCAGGTGAAACTGATGGATTATGTCTGATGAGAAATGACAAAAATATTTACATACAGGAAGCGCTTCAACATTTATTATATTTTTAAAGCTTTAGTTTAGTCGGAAATATTTTATTTCTGTGTGAAAGTGTAAAACTAGACAGGACAGAGAGAAATGGTTCACTTGTCTTCATCATAGTTTAGAAGTTGCATAGCACAGAGAGAAGCGGTTCACTCGTCTTCCTCATAATTTGGAAGTTGCGGCTTCAAAATTATGATTATTACAGGCTGAAGGCCGATGAAGTCACCACTCGAGTCGTTGTTGTTCTTATGGACACAAACCTTGAAATTTTACTCCATCATTTTTCAATCAATCGTCTTTGTAACTTGGTAACTATATAGCATGGGCCAGTATCTATCAAATCTTGGAGCCCCAATTTTTTTTTTTTTTTTTTTTTGTATCAGGGCTGATTAAGTCATTGTGGGCTACTTGTCTGTAGGTTAAAAGTTAGCCGGTAGAGGACAGCCTATATTAGCATACTAGTGCTTGTATTTTAGCATGTGTAAATTTGGTACACATCAATGTTTATGTCAAAGATCTTGGTGTTTAAAATATTCCGTTTAATGAAATTTTGTTTTTTTGTGTATATTTAACAACAGACTGATTATGTCACATTAACGTTGCAAAAATTGATTTTAAATTGCCTACAATTCCTGTGATGTGCAACAAATTTGTTAAAACAGTGGCAGGTGTAGAAATCTTTTTTTTTTCCTGGGCACTTTTCGTTTTGCCTAACTAGTGGGTGGCGAGCTGTCAATCATCCTTTAAGCGCTTCTCCACTCAGCCCTTTATCTCTTGTCACTAATAACATTCAAAAATGCACTCAAGTATACAGTAAGTGTATAGAGGACATGCATGGCTGTGGGGGATGTGTGTGTGTGTACGTATATGCCATATTTCGAAATCTTCATGGGTCAAGTGACATTTTATGTCATATTACAAGCTAAAAAAAAAAGCGCTCACAAAAAAATAGTTAAACAGTGACCAGTTTGTAGCTTTGAAAGTGGCTTTCGGTAGATGAAGCCAAAGAAAAAGCGAAACAATCCTTCCATTGACTCTCATTGAACTAAGTTCACACTTGGGGCAATGTTAACTTACTGTAACGAAATGACAGAACAAATCCAAGCAAC
Source organism: Corythoichthys intestinalis (assembly GCF_030265065.1). Classification (NCBI taxonomy): domain Eukaryota; kingdom Metazoa; phylum Chordata; class Actinopteri; order Syngnathiformes; family Syngnathidae; genus Corythoichthys; species Corythoichthys intestinalis. The sequence goes on from NC_080396.1 coordinate 56,410,153, forward strand.
CAATTTGTGTGGAAAAGATGTTGAGATGTCGCTTTTTGGTGCTAATGTGAGGCACTGATAATGTGAACAGTCATGAATATTGAATGTCTGGATAGTTGTTGACAAATATTGACAAATGAGCTCATTAAAAATTTACAAACATTTTTACGCTCCTCCCACAACTCGGTAAGTTATTTAGTTAGTTTGGAATTTGGGAGAAAAAAAATACACCAAAGCCTTTCCTATTTGTAATTTTAACACATCTTTGACTCAGTGATGCATACAGTAGCAACTAACTTACTGTATTTGCATTGGACAATAATTATGTGATTTTGCAAAGGATCAACTGTTGTGCATAATTCTAACAAGTATTTTGGACCAAACACAGTGTTTTTTCAATTGAGTTGTTGGAAAAATGTTTTGATACAATCATTCTTAGCTGTTCTTTCTTTTTTGTTTACAAAAATAGGCATATGAACAGTCGTGTTTTTAGATCTACCTTCAACATTTCATGATGACATCAAACTCAAAAAATTTCAAGCAGTGGTTTTACACAAAGTCCTGCCTCAAAAAATACTTTTCTGTACAACTACTATATAAAAACCAAGGGAACAGAAGACAGTAAGTCTGAGCTTGTAGTCAAAAAAGGGCAGAGGTTTTGTCCATAATGGTATTTCATAATGGCATTCATTCATTCATACATCTTCCGTACAGTGGTCTTGCAAGACATTGAAAATAAAAATGAATAAAACATTTTTTAAAAATAATGACTCCATTAAAATGTGTTGCACATATAGGTTTAAATACAAATCATATCTCAATAAATATCTGAAACCCAAACAGTTCAACAGTTAAATACAACTGAACTGCCACTGCACATTTATGCGCAGTTGGAAAATGTCATGTACCAATGTACCAGGATTAGGGATGGGAATCGAAATCCGATTCCAATTCAGAACCGGTTCCTTGTGTTTCGAGGCCTCGACATCACAATGAAAAAGCCTGAACGATCCCTTTAACGATTCCTAAAGACGCATATTGTGTTGTGACGTGTTTTGTTGTCCAGACGCATCAAACTAGCATGGCGCCAAGAACCACCCGCTCCAAAGTTTGGCTACACTTCACCAGGAATGAGGGTGAAAATGAAAGGTTACGATGGTTTAGCACGAGCATTGCAGCCATAAACATAACAATGACAGCACGCAGGTTCAAACGCTCGAAAGTGTGTCTTTACTTCACAAGGAAAAATTACAACAAAACGATTTGCAGTCTTGCAAGGTGGAGATAATTGCATCGGGAGGGAAGGTGGAGATAACTGCATCGGGAGGGAATAAGACTGTACTGTCCTCACAGAGACGCTAAGGCTTAGTCCTGGCTATATAGCTAGCTAAACTCCCAAATGAGGATACAGAAGACGTTGGTATAATTTGCTGACTTTATTCAACCATCACTTGAAGAGTGAAACTAAAAATAGAAATGAAACTAATCAATTTTGTCCCCAATAACAAACAGGTTTGCATCAACGTAAATCAGCGATGATTAGCTGCTAATACAGCTAAACGGTTAGCATGCGTTCGCTAGCATTAGCACATCGTTCAAACTACTACACAACTGGATCTAAGTGTCTGATCGCGAGTGAAAGCACGCAACAACAACACAAAAGACGATACATACAAGCGTTGCCTCTGTAGATATTTTACAAACATTAAAAAAGAACGTAGGCTCGTAGCAGTGTTTCCCCTCTCTCACTAACTCGCTCACTCGCTTGGATGCGGCATTTCTTCTTGGCATATAAGCGCGCTCTTCTTCACATGAACGCGTTCTTCTTCGCGTGAGGAAGCGCAAGGGCGCCCCCACTTGAGCATGAAAGCGCCATAAAAACTAATGCATTTCAATATACTGGTAAATAATACACTTTAACAGGGCTCCCCAAACTACGGCCCGCGGGCCGGATACGGATACATTTGGTCCGGCCCCTGAACAATACTAGAGAGCATTTTTAATTTTTTTTTTTCTGCATAGTGTTATTTATTTTCTGGCCTTTTTCTGTGAAGAACTCAGAGAGGGTTATTGGGTTATTATCTATTTGATTAACAGTGTTATTGTTATTTATTATTATAATATAATATTATTATTTTTATTTTATTTACTTTTGTTCTGTAAAGAATCCAGAAAGGGTTATTTGATTGCGGCTTTCTGAAAAGCAATAATTTTTTACATTTCGGCACTCCTGCAATCGTCACACTTTTTCTGTGTTCTGTTCAAACTGACCCCGGCCCCTCATCAGTTAAAAGTTATGTGGCCCTCACAGGAAAAAGTTTGGGGACCCCTGCTTTAACACATATTGCCAACGGCAGAACAACAACCTATATGCCAATATTCATTCATTCATTCATTCATTTTCATATTTTTTTTATTTCTATTAGAAAAAAGTTTCAGTAAAATGTTACACATTCTTGTGCATTTGCCACTTATTGCAATATTGAGGCTTTGGGCCTCTTTTGACCTCGTTGTGAGTTTGTAAGGTTGTGACTTCTGATTAAACTCGATGCCAATCAAAACGTTTGTTCTTCTTTTTCCCCAAATTAGAATCGATCAGAGAATCGATAAAGAAACAAATCATTAAGCAATATCGATAATGGAATCGGAATCATAAAAATCCTATCTATTCCCATCCCTAACCAGGATATTGCATTAAACTCATGCATCACAAAGCTTCCATCGCAAAGACTCTGTACTCTTTAATATGTTACAAAGAACAACTGAGAACAGTACATAAGGCATGAAAATATAGCATTCGGTGTCAGGTCGTCAGCGATTCAGCATATGTTTGCATGCCAACTAGCCATTATCGCTTGACCTGATTGTTTTCTTTGCCTGTCAACATCAATAAAATCCTGTGTCTGCGATACGCAACTGTTTCCTCCGTCTAGTACATGACAGGAAAATTTAATTCAGCGATTGTTTCAAATACTACTAGATTGGGATGTCCATGCATCACAAGTCAGATAATACTCAGAATATTACAGCTCCCGCTATTATCAACACTGATAGAACAAAAGCTCTTGAATTCGATCACTGTCAACTTTCTGATTTGATATGTGTTGCTCCCATTTAGGTGGCTGACTTTTTAAGGCCAGAATTAACTGCACATTTTTCTAAAGAATGAAGTAGTTAAAAAAACAATAATAAAAAGATGGGAATTTGACTCTTACCATCATCCTCCCTGTTGCCAGCGATGTTTGGACTGTGTCGCATGGTCTCTGCTCTGCCCACAAGGCTCAGCTGCGACGTTGCTCCCGGGTCGGCTGCCAGCCACGAGGGCTCGCTCATGTCGGCCTCGTCCTCACCGTTCACTGATGCTTCATCCTAGGTGGATGCACACAAAGAGCAAGTGGTACCACTGAGTAAAAACAACAAATGCACATTGTCGAACCTACTTGACAATCTCTAGAATCCTTGCTGCATCATGGGAATCTGCTTTTTACTTACTTTAGTTATTTTATAATTTTTATATTTATAGTATACAGGTAGTCCTCGGGTTACGAATGAGTTCCGCTCCTACGTTGGCGACGTAACCTAAATTTGCACGTAAATCGGAATTAGCCCTTTAAGTACACCTAAATCTCAAAATAACTATTCAAACACATGTATTATACATCATTGGACTGTCCTCGCCAATACGTTGGAGCTAAGTCCTTGCTAGACAGCGAGCTAAGCTCCGAAACGACAATGTCAGATGTCCGTGTGGTTTGCTGTCTTGATTCAGCTGCTCATGATATCAACACATGCGGAATGAAACTAAAATAAAAATGAAATTAAATCAGTTTCATCTTCAATAACAGCAATTCATATTTGGGTGCATAACTAGCTGCCAATACAGCAATAACAATCCACACAAACGATTAGCATGTATCAGTTCGCGTCCGCATATCATCAAACAATCACATAAACTCACCCCTAGGTATTCGATCACAATTGAAAACGCACAATAAACAGTATCAAAGGTGTTATATACAGGCTTTGTCATCTGTGGATGCTTCACAAGTAACAAATGTGCGTGCAGGCTTGCAGCTGTAAACTATACTCTCTCTCACTCGTCTCTCCACTGCGCGTGCTCTCTTCTTCGTGTGTACATTTGCTCTTATTCGCGAGCGGAAGAACTACCTGCTCTGCGCTTCCTCCCCTAAATAAAAGCATGCATCACGAAACAAAGGTCAACATTATATGTACTTTTTTTTTTTTTAACCGACTAAAGACAAAATGGCGGACGAGACTCTGGCGTCGTAAAGTTGAAATCACGTAAGTCGGGTAAGTCGTAACCCGGGGACTACTTGTAGTTACACTGAGGAGAATAGCATATGCACAAAAATCGCATTAGAGCAATAGTGAGTCTTGGAACCTTTCCTTTACCCAGCTGAATAGTACTATCATAGTGTCATTAAAATTCAAATTAGGGCTTTTGTCTTATGCTGGGCAGCAATTGTCCCACAAAAGGTTTTCAAGGTGCATTTCAGACAATTAACCAAGGTGAAAACGATATAGTATTCGTGCCATTTAATTTAAAAATATCATTAAAACAGTAAACCAAAGCCGACATTCCGCCATATTTGCTGTTTTAATGTTTAGTAGCACCGCTGCGCACGCCCAATGTGACGTGTACGAGTGCTGACGTTATCGGTGCGGTGTCGCGCCGCGGGAGCCTTTGATATGCATGCGAAGCAAGCCCCCCTCAATCTCTCGCAATCGAATTCTTCCACTTTGGAGGCAGGATTCAGAATTTTTCGTCTTTGCCGACACCATATGCACGCGAAGCCACTCTGCAACACAATCATTGCGTCTTCGTGTTGCAGAGTCGCCATGTAAACTGCCCCCAAGTTTGCATCAATTTGCTCTCCACAGCAATTAAAGGGAGGGCTCAGCCTCTGAGTGCACACATTCAATCATACGCACACACACTGTGTGCATTGAAGGGTATTCTACAGCATGATTGTGTGCATGTTTGTCTAAAGCCGCACAGCAGCCGGATGGCACTGCTAAGCTAATCAAGTTAGCTTGTGGACAAACGGAAAGATCTTTGTCTTTGCCTCATCTACTCAACACAAAGTCCCCACTAAGGCAGGACAAAATACCCCAAAACATGCTCGCGTAATGTTATTGCTAACTTTACCTTACAGTAACAATGATTGAATAGCAGTATGATATCAAAGTCTGATATGGTTGAGTCAAAATTGCAAAAATGCAAGCATAAACCACACATCACAATATTGATATTTAATCCAGTTATATACAGTATCATAAACCATATTATTATCATACATATTCCTATACAATCAATGGATATAAATATTGCAGTGCAAGATGTAATAGTGTAGTACCTCACAATATTTCATCTAGTTCTATTGATAGCACCGTATACAATTATAAGAGACATCAAAATATATACGGTACACACCTGCCTGTTTCAGTTCTGTTGTGTGAAAGGCTCCAATACTGTATAAAACAGCATATCAATAAAGATTCAATTTATAGAGATTCCAAATCAAAATAAAACACAATATCGCAGTAATAAATTTACCATGACATCAATGTTTGACCAATTTACAATAACTTGAGTGATAACAAGACAATACAGCATGATATCAACAGTGGATTGAATTGATACTGTAGTCCAGGCAACAATAAAACATTGATATTGCTATTTGATCCACTTATACAGTACAATGAGTAAAATCAATCATGGTGATGGGTGATAACCAAATACTAAAGATTTTGATATTGTGGGGAAATGTGGATGTCTCTTTGTTATACTATGGTGGAGAGCTGGTGGACCCTAAAGCTGGCATCAAAATCACTGCTCCTAACCCGCCCCACCCCCCTTTTTACCTCCCTTCCCCTTCCCCCATGCCTGCATCCTCTCATCCTGACAATTCTTAAGCATCCAGGCCTCCTATCTCCCCTATACACACATCCACACACACACACACACACAACCTCCTTTGTCATGGTGTTGCCATGTTGCCTTAGCAACCCGCTATTACAACAAAGATGATTCAGTGCTATTTGCTATTGGGTCATATTCTTGTCCCTTTTCTTATGTGCCTGTACATGTGCACTCTTCATCCACGCAAAACCTCTTCGGACACACCCAATGTACATAACCCAATACGTTTGATTCAGCAAAATTCCAAGCTGCCTGGAAATCCTGGAGACGTTGTATTGTACTTTTATTGAGACTTGTGAATGTGATTGAAATCCATGAAAAATATCAAGTAAACTTCAAATTTGTAAACATAATTATTAAAGATGCACCGATACCGATACTAGTATCGGCAGGGGGCGCCGATCCGGCCCGAAATGGTGGTATCGGTATCGGCGAGTACCAACAAAGACGGCGCCAATACCATTTACTGGTCCATTATTATAACATTTGACCGCAGCCTTTTTTTTTTTCCTCCTGGCGCTCACTACACTCTGTCTCCGTGTTGTGTGATGACACGTGAACACCAAGCAGCTATCGCTATTGGCCTGCTCCAGACCAATGAGAACGGGCCAATAGCCATTCCTGACCAATGACAAGGCCGCTTGGCGGCGCCGACATAGCGATCGGGAAATATTTCAAAATAGAAATCCCGTCAATTAAAATCAATAGCTGCATTCAAGATTTGCGGCCTGAAAGTTTCGAGATGTGGAGTTAAATCGGCCAGTTTCAATACCTCGAACATGATAAAACATTTGAAGACGAAGCGTGAACGAACACAACGAGTTTGAGTCTGCAAAAGCAGGACTGCTATGGAAGGGCGCTGGACCGGTGCAACAATCTCTGGTCAATTCACTACGTCAACTTTACTTTGTCTTTTACTTAAAGAAATGCTGCAGTAATTTGGGAACTGTTTCCAAAGTAGGTTTGCCACCTTTCAGAAATAGAAATAAGGGACCCCCCTCCCCTCCCGAAAAAAGGAGGCTAATAGAGAGACGGGATGCTGTGGTCAATTATTATTACTTATAATTGTTAGCGTCCGCAAATGTGGAAACAAGGTTGGACCTCGAAGCGGACAACAAGCGGGGGATACGTACAAGGGTTTAATGAGTGCAAACAAAAAAATAACACGCAATCACGGGATAGTAGAAATAACAAAAGGAGTCCGTGACAGCAGGTCGACGGAGCTCAATACTACAAACTCGAAGGTTACCTAAGACGATAGGCAGCGAGCCAAAAAGTCCAAATATAAACACTCAAATACCTGCACAGAGTAGAGGTTACAAACGAGTGCAGCACACTAACAGAAAAAAAACAATGCAGGGGCGTAACAAGCAAATGTAGCGAGACTATAGTGCGAGATGTCAAATGGCAGTCAGCAAAGCAGATTTCTCGGCAGCCTTCTCTGAGCTCACCCGTGCTTAAATGCTGCGTTGATGAGCCTGTATTGGATTCAGGTGCGACGTCAGGAACGCCCCCACTAACAGCCCAGCAACAAAACACAATCTAACCAGCAGCAGAATGTGACAATAATTTCATGAAAGTTGCACTGTTTGGCCTTTGAGAGGTTTAAAAAAGTTTACTCAGTTCATTCAGAGTTTATTATTATGAACTTATTTTTACTTTCTTACTGTTGGGCTAGTATTATACTTTGTACAAATCCTTTTCCTATTTTGCAAAGGTAAGCAACAGCCTGACAAAGCCTTGATAGCAATGATTTCACATCCAATTATGTAGTTCTTTGGGGGAGAAAAAAAAAAAAAAAAAAAAAAAATTATATATATACATATATATATATATATTATCGTGTTAATGCGCGGTAATTAATTTTTTAGTTAATCACGTTAAAATATTTGATGCAATTAACACACATGTCCCGCTCAGACAGTATTCTGCCTTTTGGTAAGTTTTACAGCAAGGCTTTTTGTGCTGTCTAACAGCGAACTCTTGTGGTCGCTTTGCTACATGGTTTATTGTCTTCTTGCCAGTTCAATATGGCTGCACGACGTCTCGGGCTGACGCCTACGTTGTAATGTTGTGCTTATATGATCCTTGGACAAGATTTGTCCGTAAGTATGGTTGTTGTAAATAATGTACATATTATGTTAGTAAGCGAAATGTTATATTTTTTGTATGAGACGCTTTTTGTTTATGTTTAGTGAACCTGTATAGCGTGCAAAGCTAACGTTGTTGCTAATGCAATGCTTGTGTACTTTTTTTGTAGTTTTACGACGGTCTAAAGAGGACAATGGTTTGAGGCCATTTTATTAATAAATCAGATGAAAAAGGAAGAAGTCTGATTATTAAGGCGTCGTTCACTAGCTGTCTAGCTTTGGAAAAAAAAGACGCTTCGGAGTGAGGACAGCATAGACAGATTTAAATGACAGTAGAGTGAAATGCCCACTACAGTCCTTATGTACCGTATGTTGAATGTATATATCCATCTTGTGTCTTATCTTTCCATTCCAACAATTTATTTTACAGAATATATATATAATTTACAGAAAAATATGGCATATTTTATAGATGGTTTGAATTGCGATTAATTGCGATTAATTACGATTAATTAATTTTTAAGCTGGAATTAACTCGATTAAAAATTTTAATCGTTTGACAGCCCTAATATATATATATATATATATATATATATATATATATATATATATATATATATATATATATATATATACTGAATATATATATATATATATATATAATATATATATATATATATATATATATATAAGGGCTGTCATTAACTCGATTAAAAATTTTAATCGTTTGACAGCCCTTATATATATATATATATATTCAGTATATATATATATATATATATATATATATATATATATATATATATATATATATATATATATATATATATATATATATATTAGGGCTGTCAAACGATTAAAATTTTTAATCGAGTTAATTCCAGCTTAAAAATTAATTAAGCGTAATTAATCACAATTAATCGCAATTCAAACCATCTATAAAATATGCCATATTTTTCTGTAAATTATTGTTGGAATGGAAAGATAAGACAAGATGGATATATACATTCAACATACGGTACATAAGGACTGTATTTGTTTATTATAACTATAAATCAACAAGATGGCATTAACATTATTAACATTCTGTTAAAGTGATCCATGGATAGAAAGACTTGTAGTTCTTAATAGATGAATATTAGTACAAGGTATAGAAATGTTATATTAAAACGCCTCTTAATGTTTTCGTTTTAATAAAATTTGTAAAATTTTCAATCAAAAAATAAACTAGTAGCCCTATTCTGTCCTCAATGTGTGTGAGTACACAAATTGACAGATAGCGAACATAAGTTCCAAAAACAAATCAGACGGTGTGGCAAAGTTGCATGGGCTTTACTGAAGTCATCTCTTTTTGACAGGAGCACGTTTCTTGTATTTTTGTAAAACTGAAAATAACAAGGCAATGTGTCAATAACTTGCATAAATCACAAAATAACATAAAATGTACACACACGTGTCCATTTGAGCAGTAGCACTAGCCAATTAGCTCACAAGCGTCTAACAATGTAACTGCATTTCACCATATGTGAACAAATTCAAATACACATCATCAATAACTATCTAATGCTCATGAATACAAACAAAGGAGGAATATAACTCACAAGCGATGCATGTATTAGACACAAACAGTGTGATGGGGCTATGAGAACTGCCACTGAATACTGGATGCGGACGTTAGCTGGTCTGAATAGCGCTGTCTATTAGTGTGAGTTCGCGTCGACATATAATCACGTCAGAAAAGCGCGCCGAAACCCAAATAATCAGCTGCACTGAATCGCCAGCAGAGGGCGACATTACGCCACATAACATATGCAAGTCACACCCAAGCGCCAGCAGAGGGCGGAAAAACTCCATAAAACACAATTAACAAGTTGGCCTTTCACTGTACTGACATTTAAATCTGTCTGAGCGGGCCTAGTGCGTTAATTGCGTCAAATATTTTATATATATATTTTATATTTTTATATTAATTTAAAAAATTAATTAACGCCCGTTAACGCGATAATTTTGACAGCCCTAATATATATATATATATATATATATATAAACGGGGTGGTATCGGTATGGTATCGGTATCGGCCGATACTGCACAGCCAGGTATTGGTATCGGGGCCAAAAAATGGTATCGGTGCAACACTAATAATTATAAGCAGCTTTGTAGTCATTTCGTCGAAACGTGTCAACTGCTCTGACCGACACATTTACACTTCATTTAATTCATTAATTTATACTGTATGACATACAAGTAATGAAATGGAATTTTAAAAAAAAACAAAATGTTTTTTATGACAAAATGCATTTTTGGTGCTCCATCCCTACGTAAGGAGGTATAACTAAGCATTCTATAGCTCAGCAGTCTAGTAAACAGTAATTATTCATACTATGTATAAACCCCACTTGACTTTATATAAACCGCAGTTTCCCAATGTCCACATTGTATTACGCGACCTTTACACCAAAAGCAGGGCTCCAGACTACGACCAAATGTCCCATTTTCAAACCAGTATGAGTATTTTTTTTCATCTACTCGCACATGCGCAACCAATACGACAGAGTATTAGGTCCCCCAAAATAATTTATAAATACCTCTTTTAAAAAGTCGAACTATAACTACGAGAATAAATGTCGAATTAATAGTATGAGAATGAAAGTCGTATTATTACGCAGGGATAATGCAGCTGTATAGGCAGCTACGTACTTTATGTAGCACGTTGTCGCCTCCGTTAAAATCAACAATATTGAAAGCATCTTGTGTTTCAGAATTAGTTTTACAAATGAGGAAATCCTTAATATTTTGGGTAATCTACATCAAATTATAATCAGTAGAAGGATTTTTACTAATGCTTCGTCATAGCTCCCAGCTGACGTACAGTGAGGCAAATAAGTATTCAGTCAACCACCAATTGTGCAATTTCTCCTACTTGAAAAGATTAGAGAGGCCTGTAATTGTCAACATGGGTAAACCTCAACCATGACGGACAGAATGTGGAAAAAAAAAAGAAAATCACATTGCTTGATTTTTAAAGAACTTATTTCCAAATTAGAGTGGAAGAAGGGGTATTTGGTCACCTACAAACAGCAAGATTTCTGGCTGTCAAAGAGGTCTAACTTCTTCTAACGAGGTCTAACGAGGCTCCACTCGTTACCTGTATTTATGGCACCTGTTTTAACTCATTATCGGTATATAGGACACCTGTCCACAATCTCAGTCAGTCACACTCCAAACTCCATTATGGCCAAGACCAAAGAGCTGTCGAAGGACACCAGAGACAAAATTGTAGACCTGCACCAGGCTGGGAAGACTGAATCTGCAATAAGTGAAATGCTTGGTGTAAAGAAATCAACTGTCGGAGCAAATATTAGAAAATGGAAGACATGCAAGACCACTGATAATCTCCCTCGATCTGGGGCTCCATGCACGATCTCACCCCGTGGCATCAAAATGATAACAAGAACGGTGAGCAAAAATCCCAGAACCACACGGGGGGACCTAGCGAATGACCTACAGAGAGCTGGGACCAGAGTAACAAAGGCTACTATCAGTAACACAATGCGCCCCCAGGGACTCAAATCCTGCACTGCCAGACGTGTCCCCCTGCTGAAGAAAGTACACGTCCAGGCCTGTCTGCGGTTCTCTAGAGAGCATGTGATTGATCCAGAAGAGGACTGGAATAATGTGTTATGGTCAGATGAAACCAAAATAGAACTTTTTGGTAGAAACATAGGTTCTCATGTTTGGAGGAGAAAGAATACTGAATTGCATCCGAAGAACACCATACCCACTGTGTAGCATGGGGGTGGAAACATCATGCTTTGGGGCTGTTTTTCTGCAAAGGGACCAGGACGACTGATCTGTGTAAAGGAAAGAACGAATGGGGCCATGTATCGAGAGATTTTGAGTGAAAATCTCCTTCCATCAGCAAGGGTATTGAAGATGAAACGTGGCTGGGTCTTTCAGCATGACAATGATCCCAAACACACAGCCAGGGCAACAAAGGAGTGGCTTCGTAAGAAGCATTTCAAGGTCCTGGAGTGGCTTAGCCAATCTCCAGATCTCAACTCCGTAGAAAATCTGTGGAGGGAGTTGAAAGTCCGTGTTGCCCAACGACAGCCTCAAAACATCACTGCTCTGGAGGAGATCTGCATGGAGGAATGGGCCAAAATACCAGCAACAGTGTGTGAAAAGCTTGTGAAAAGTTACAGAAAACGTTTGGCCACTGTTATTGCCAAAAAAGGGTACATAACAAAGTATTGAGATGATCTTTTGGTATTGACCAAATACTTATTTTCCACCATGATTTGCAAATAAATTCTTTAAAAATCAAACAATGTGATTTTCTGTTTTTTTCCCCCCACATTCTGTCCCTCATGGTTGAGGTTTACCCATGTTGACAATTACAGGCCGCTCTCATGTTTTCAAGTGGGAGAACTTGCACAATTAGTGATTGAATAAATACTTATTTGCCCCACTGTACATGTATGTAAAGTGCGTAGCGTATTACATACATACCCCGACGTAATAAAACTTTTTTTCTCGTAGCAATAGTACGACATTAATCTTGTAGTCCTATTTTTTCTTCATTTGACCCGAATACTTCGTCGTATGACCAGTAACATTGCGGGTTTTTTTTTTCTTTTTTTGCTGACCAACTCCTTCACAGTTAAATCCACTAGTTGGCAATAATATAACAAGCTGGTTTGCAAGGTAAAATACAACAGAAGAAAAAGAAGGTGGGCGATGTGTGGAGCGTGTAATAATTGGGGTGGCGGAAAAATTTGACAGCACTTGCGAACAAGGGCGCAAAAGAACAATAAGTGGTTACTTTCTTTCCAACAAACCCACCGGCTCTGTTTCAAAGGAGGCCAACGGTGGGAATAAGTCCGACTCAGGTAAAAAATGTTAGTCTGGAGCACTGAAAAGACATGCTGCTCATTAGCCAGTAAAAGTCCATTATAAAGTTGCACTGGAATACGTATAAGCAGGGGTAAAAGTGGCTAGAATTTCTTGCCGGAACTCCTTACATAAAAGTTGTTGCGGAGCCAGAAGTACTATTTTATTTATTTATTTTGAGGGGGGTGTCAAACCTCCCAATATCAGCGAATTACAAAGAAAGCTACTTTTGGCCCAGTTATACCAATAACACAAAACAAAACAGGTTTTACACATGCATGAGGCTACTGCACGTAACAAGGCATATATGACAAACTAATTTTCATTCAAAATTGTATTTTTTTCAATGATGTGCAAAATAACAGCTAAGTCAGGCTGTGGTGACAAGACGGTCTCAGTTGCGAAGTACAGACAATAAAGTTTATTAATGAAAACTAAAGTTCTTCCGCTGGCATGCGGGAATGAGGAAAAGTACAAACATAAAGCACTTCAACGGAGGAATGAGTCAGAACAATTAGGATAAAAAAGTTCAAACACAAAGCACTCCAAAAGGGAGGAAAGACAAAAACATAAAATGCTTAAATGTTGGAAAAAGTCAAGATAACTAGGATCAAAAGGTTCAAACAATATACAGGATAACTATGATAGCTATGGCAAGACGCTGATGTGACTGACCTGAGAAGAAAGACACTTCTGCACAAGACAAGGGAAACTAAGGCAATATATGGCGGAAAACACAGACAAGACTGAAAAAGCAGTTTCTGCTCTTGCACTACTCTTTTAAAAAAGCTGCTGTATTTTAAGTCAAAACAACTGTTGTGTTTGATAGAACAATATGTCTATATGCTGCCATAGCAGATTCATGGCACATTAAGCCCCCAAACTATTTTTAATTTGTCCGTTTTACCCTGAAAACCCCAATTTACAGACGTCGCGCAACCGCTTTTGTTTCAATCTGGCCATAAAACGAAGTTAATTAATTATATTTATGTCTGTCATTTTTAGCTTAGAATCATTAATTGATGTCTAATATTTTGTTTAAAAAAAAAAAAAAGAAAGAAAAAAAAAACGACTTTGAAAAATGATTCACTCGCATATTCTAATTAAACTTTTAAACAAATGACGTCACAATGAAAAAAATGGTGCCTGTAAAAAAGTTACGGATATAACTATCGCCTAATTACATTTTTTGGTTACTTTCGCATTTTCTCCGATATGTCAGATTATAAATAATCGACCCAAACAAAGAAAAATTGAAAAAAAAAAACCTTTAAGAGGGTAAATATATGAAAAACAACATCTCCACCACTCCTTGATGTCTGCGATTTCTGCATCGCGACCCTTGTTATATTACAATGTTTCACCCATAAAATCCCCAAAAAATCCAGCTGTGGCCATTCACAGCTGTGCATTGACACTCAGTGATACATGCTACATGGAGTTTTTGGATCGAAACAAGGTAAGTACGCGATAATATCTCGTTAAAGTCGTGGCGTCTGTAATTCAGCTCTCGCGTGCTATCACCTCCAGATAAGGTTTTGCTGTTTAATTTTTTTTTTTTTTTTAAAGTGCCCTCCTGTTCAAAAATTTTCTTCCCCTAGAAAAGTGAGATTTTAAGCTTTCCAATGATGTATCACACATGCATATTGGACAATTTTGAAATTTGGCCAAACTGGGGGTCTCAGAGCGGAACATCAAATCACCTGAGTGTTTTCCGCCATATACACACGAGGTAATGGAGAACAGGTGGAAACAATAGGTGATTAGGTGACAAAAGGAAGGGCAAGTGCACAGACACAAGGAGGGTGAAGCCTTTAAAATAAAACAGGAAACGACACGACACAACTCCCCCATGAAGTGAAAAGCTAACAAAAAATTTAATTTCCCCTCATTTCCTCACATCTAAATGCAAAACCTCAGTTTTTAATACTTTACAACATAACTTAAGAACATAGGATGTACATTAAAACTGAAAATAATGTAAATGTTAACAGTTTTTTTTTTTATGTTTGTTACTTACATTTTTATAATTTAACATAAATAAGTATAAATGACTCTTATATTATGCACATTGAAATATATTTTAAAAGTAATGCAAAAATGCAATTTTTTACGAATTATACGAAAATAAATAAGTAACCCAACATAAATGAACAAAAATAAATCCAAATGTGCACATTAGCATGGAAGATGTTCTCAACCTCCCTATTAGAGCAAACAAAATAAAGTGAAATAAAACAAACTAAGCCTGAACTCTCTTTCTTTTAAATATCTGATTTTCCGTTGCACTGTCTTTTTTTAATCGCATTAATTCAAGTTGTTCATTACCTGTCACTACAACCTGTCTGGTTTGTCCTTTTTTTCTTTTTTGTTTGTTGTTCCAGAAAACATGTGTATTTGAACCAGTCAGAGCTATCTATCCATGCTGATCACATGTCAGTCTGTCAGCCAATTGAACGGACAACTGAGCACATCGACGTGACACGTCAGAGTCAGATACAATGAAGCCGCTCGGTAGACTCCGTGGAATAAATAAATAATTTTTATCGGTTGAAACAGATTACACTACAAAAGCACTTTATTAGGCTTGTTGTCAAAACTTGTGTATGTAAATCTGACATTAGGAGTTTGTTTCATTTCTTCTTGTAGATGCCTGGCAGGTTTTTTAACATGGAAATTTGACAGTTGCCATCATATTTGCAGGATCAAAGCACCGTTCCGCATCGTTCAGGCCCCAAAACTTTTACCGGAACGGCATACACGACCGTTCCGGCCCGCTTGCACCCATGCGTATAACCCACAGGGTTCAAAGCAGGGGAAAAAATAGTGTCTTATAGTCTGAAACTTACAGTACGTACTGTATAACCTTGCACAAATTATTGACGGGCTTTTCCTTAAATGTTTTTATTACATTCAAACAGAAGCGGGAGGGGTCTCAGACCCAGGAGCCAAATATTTTTATGTTATTTTGCGGCCACGATTTGACATCCACTTGTAGTATTAGTGTTACCTGGACATATTTTGCGAGCAATAAAAAAATATATATAACCCTAGTAATTATTAAAAATAATTAGAACAAATTGCAATAAATTAAAACAAATAATAAAGACACATAATAAAATACTGTAATTTCCCGAATATAAGGCGCACCTCAAATTTACTTGTAAAATCTAGGGGAAATTATTGTACCTGTTTATAACGCGCACCCTAATTTTAGCACCAATAAATAGAAGAATACAAGTAAACAGAGCTCGTGTACAGATACAAAAATGTCATTTCACTGACTGGTGAAACACAGCATAAGCATAGCACATTGGTAGTTCAAAACATTACCATAAACTGACAATATTTACGGTAATAATATGATTTGAAAACTTCTCCAACTTACCAGAATCTAGGAGAAAACAAAACAGATGTGACTTTTCTTTTAAAGGCTGCTGTATAACTTGCTCGTTTCATCATGTTGAATAAATGTTTCTTCCATGGATTGATACAGTAAAATGAAAGTGAGAACGTTTAAGTCGGAAATCCGTGAGAGCTCATCGCTGTCAACACGACAGTAACAATAGGAACTATTGTTATTTGGGTTTGAGTTTCCCGTCGGACAGATATAGTTGACGGACACACACAGGAAGTGTGTTGTTACGTTTGTTATGGTCCAAGTTGCGGAGCTACAATAAAAGCATTAAGGCTGAACGATATATCGTTTACACATCGCCATCGCGATGTGCGTGTGCACAATAGTCTCATCGCAAGCACGTTCGATAGTTCTTATTTTTTTTAATCCACATACGCCTTGCTTTCTGGTCTGCGCACAGCCTCAGACCTTCCCTCTCCCAGCCCTTTGTTCCTCTCAGTCACTGCGGTGCTCGCTTATTAAAGTTAACGATGGCTTTGATCTGGCCAAAGAAGCAGACTTCACACGGGCATCTGTCAATCATCGTTTAACTTGTTAAACTGTTTCTGCAAGGAAGCCGCGCTGGAATGAATGTGTGTGTGTGTGTGTGGGGGGGGGGGGGGGGGGGGGCGTTGGAGACATATAAATGCCAGAAGTGATCATGAGGAGTTTGAAATTTCTACATGTCACTCCAACGGTCACAGCTAAAGTAGATAAACAGAAGCATTTCATGAAGCCAAACATTTATCTGCTACAGTACTTTATTCTTGTTCAAAAATGATTTGGTTGGACAGTTATGTTTAAAACTTATCATAATTATGATATTTGAAGAGCCTAAAAACCATTTATTTATATCCATTTTTTAAATCACTTTGGGGGGAAAAGTGAGAAAAAAGCATGTCTTATATGTATCTCTTTCCACTGCTAAATCTGAATAAATACATTGAGCACAAAAAAAATAAAATAAAATTGGGGGGGGTGCGCTACTTTGCGGTTTTTCACTTATCCCGGCGGGTTCTGGTCCCCATTAACCGCGAAAAACAAGGGATCACTGTACACTGTGGTGATGGTGAATCATCCAAAGTGTTTCCAAACAGCTATTTAAGTAATCTTGTGAAAATGTCTTGAAAAAAATATATACAGTATATATAAATTGTTTTTAATATCGCAATATAATACCGCAATATATCGCAAACCCCCAAAAAATCGCAACAATAGTTTTTTCCAATATCATTAAGGCCTAAAAAGCATGCAACTTTTGGGGGACTTTCCATCCTCAAATGTGTTCTCTGTGCTTACAGGTTTCTGCTAATGATTGACTTGAACATCAAGGAGTGGCAGGCAAAGGCGCTTGAATCAACAGTGGAGCCTCCATAAAACACTGTTTGGTGTCAAACAGACACACACACTGGCCCAAGTTTGTCGCTTCATCGTGCATGTCAGAGATTAGCCGAATGGTCAAAATGCTGAGCCTGCCTTAATCCAGTCAGTCACAAATCTGCCTGAGGACCATTAAGCTCTTGCCCTTGCAGCACAGGACTGGATTACACCTGACAAATCTCACTGCCACACTCGATTCACATAGCCGCAACTAGCTGATAGCCGTATAAAACCACCTCTACTTTCCACTCAAATTCTTTACAATGTGTAGCACTGCATGGACAGTCCCTTGGTTGCCCGGCTCACAACCTCTTTCCTGTTTGGTCCTATTTGTTGCGTGTCTTGTAACTTCTCTACAAGGTCTATAGCACTGCAAAGTGATCGGCTCTTTGCACGAAAACTATCCAAAAGCTGCTTTTTCTTTTCTGATTTTGGGGAAAAAAAGGCATTCCAGCTGCCATGTTACAGGACTTGCCCAAACTAACCACGAAAGATGTATACATTTGTTTGTTTGTTGCTTTTAGAAGAAAAAAATATCTTTATGAAGGCTGAAACTTGAGAATATGAGTGGCAGCACTGGGAGGAAACCGCAAAAGAGTGAGCAGCTAAATCTCCAGCACACTTGACGCTACAGCGTTCTGTACAAAGAGCCAATACTCAATATTAATGCCTGGCTCTATTTTCCACTTGTTGCACTGTTTCCTCACAATGCGTAGGACCACCTGGACCACTGTTATGGTCCTATCATTAGAGACACTGCAACTGGGCTATTTCCTGTTATGTTGTATGTTCTCTTAGTTGCACCCGCCTGTCTTGTCATATCCTATTTGATCATTTTTATAACCCTGCCTCACAGGGTGTGGAGATCCACGGCTCACTTCTACTGGCCTGTCTTATTTGCATCTCATAATGTTCACAAATTACACTGCTGGCTTGCTTAATACAACTGTATCTGTCCTATCCTTTCCTGTCCATTCCTGCCCATTTTCTTACTTTCTGTGTTCCTGTTCACAGGTTGGTGCACTGCCTGTCCTGTTTGCATATCGTTGTGCTCACTTCTCACAGAGTGTATTGCATTTCCAGCCCATATATAGATAACATTAACCTCTTATATCACATTATTATTAACATTAAACATATGTTTTGTATGCAGTATTATTGCCTTTCTCCGTTCTGGCTTGTTTCCTGTCTGTCATCTGTCATACTTTATTCAGTCTGAATGAACACAAATAATTCTCAGTTAAAAGAACAACAGATGGATTATGTCAAACTAACCTGATGCATAGACAAAATGTTTGATCATAAACTGGCGTAGAGATGGACAAAAACCAAACACTGTAAGCGCTACATTATTTGTCCTCCAAAGAAATTGGACACTAAACTGGTACTGGTACTCATTGCCCCCCCCAAAAAAGTGCACCCATTCTGATTATTTTTCACCGCTTTTCGAAAAAAAAAAAAGTTTGGATGTCAACTCAGACACAACACACTGCAATCAGCTCAGTGTGAAAGGGGTAATGTAGCTTGACCACTGGGGGTCTATGAGAAACCGAAAGTGGTTTGAGTCACTTAGGTCTTTTGAGGTTTGACTGCCTAAGTGCTGTTGCCGTACCACATAAAACAAAGTGAACATCGGTCATTCAGCTGTCAAAATTGAATAGACATCGATACCTTTTTATGACGCTTAACTGTAGCTGTCTAAAAAAAAAAAACATTATTTGCATTCAAAACTTTGTTGATGCTTAATGTTCATTCTAAATGCTACAATGAATGCTTGTACTGAAACTAGGGATGTCCCAATCGCATATTTTTGCACTCAAGTCTGAGCCCGAGTCACCTGATTTTCAGAATGAGCCGATACCGAGTTTCGATCCGATACCAAGAAAAAGCAAGTGTTGTTCCAAAAAAAAAAAAAAAAAGCTTTTAACATGTTACTGTCCCACCGTGCCGTCTTCATAATGTGAATTATTTTTAAACAAGAAGAAAATGTGTCTTTATTGAATGCTTCATTGAGTGAGTAAACTCAAATCCACTCACGCTTTGAAGCTTACACGAGAACAGCCTTTCACTTACACAATGTGTTGCAACAGCACACTACCGCTAGTGTTTAACAAGCTAGAAGAAGAAGACAAAAATACTGTATATCTTTTTATTAAACCCGATCATTTTCACCCGATTCCGATCCACTGAAAAATGTCGCGATCGGCCCGATTTCCGATCACATGATCGGGACATCCCTAACTGAAACCTAGAGATTTTCTCACACATGGGGTTTTTGCAAAATGTGCTGCAAAAGCGCATTAAGAATGATATAGGTGACTGTCAGTCCTTTTCACATCAAAAATGATATAGCAGTTAATTGCACTCATCACTGGCAAATATCTGTACATGGCACCCATTAATATGTCCAAAAGCAATAGATATTGACAGATTGGAACATTCATACGCTAGGTACGTGACTCCATGGTGCACAAATTGCCAAAGACAACTCATTTTACCTGTATAACTGAGAAAAGAGCATGAAAGCTAGCAACTATAAATGAAGCTACGCAATTTGACTCTTTATTTTAAATGGTTGAACCTTTTAAACTTTATTAAGGATAGATTTAATCAGCACACTTGGCAAAAAAGGTATTTTGTTCACTAAATTAAACACTTATTTTCACAATGCTTATAGAGAAAAAAATATTTCCATAAAGGTTTCTGCAACGTAAATATATGCTTGGAAATAAAACCCTTGGAAAAGATGAATATGTAGAAATATAGCAAATAACAGAAAGGTGAAAGACAAAAGCAAAATGAGATTTGAAATGTGTCATTATACTTTACTTTCTCTATAAGTCAGCGCTTCCCAATTTTTTTCTGTTACGCCCCAAGGAAAGACATAAACATTTCACGCCCCTCCAATTCTCTGCCGCCACTGTAAATTGTATCATTTGTCTATAATATTATTATTATTATTTTAAGTACACCTCTACATAACATTGTGTACTTTTAAATATTAAAGAAAAAAACTTACAATGGAGTATAACTTTATTAACATTGTTTTGATTTACGACAGAAAAGACTTAAAGCACATCAATTTGCCTCAATTCAGAAAAAAGTCACATCTAAACTGTAAATTACACTCACGGTAGATTTAGTGACCATTTGATCCTGAAAAATAAAATCTAATAAAATCAACAACATTAACTCATGAGGGCAATATGCCAGACAATTTTATCGAAAAAACAAAAATAATTTTGAACAAAAACGACAATGTTATGGGACAGAGGGACAGTTTTTATTTTTGCCGCAGGCATTATCAGCTCCTTTGCTATAGTGTGGGGTTATTTTGCACTGAGCTATTTGGTATGCCACTTTATATGATGCTAACAGTGCTCGCTAGTTTACTGATGTAACACAGACAAAGCGGTTGTTGGCTATATTCGGCACGTTTTTGCTGAAAAACAATCAAGCGGCTTATTAATGTGATTGAGGTCTAATGTCTTTAAGTGACGTCTTAATTGATTTGGCTTCCTGTCTTTCCTCGTCTCCCACTGTATTAAAAGTCAAAGCCAAACGCCACATACAGTACGTTTCGTCATATTTCCTCGTTTTAGCTCTTCATGTCTCCAGTGCTCTTTGCTGTGTACTCTTGTTTGATTCAAAAATACTGCGCACACTCTGAAAATGAGAGCGCCATTGCCACCTATGAGTTGATGTGCAATTACACTTTATTCTAGTACTGAAAAAAGTATGTTCCCCAAGGTCACATGCGCCACCCCCAGCATCGCTCTGCGCCCCCCTGGGGGGGCACGCCCCACTATTTGTACTGCTATAAGTGAAGGGGAGATCCATTCATTTGAAAATGATGTTTGTGGGAGAAAAAAACGAAACAAGATTTTAAAAATTATATTTCTTGGCCTGATCTACAAAACAATCTTTTCAGACATTTTGACATATTTCTCCACAGCAGTCCAAACTTGATGCTTTCATATACAGTACTTGATGACTCTGTGCTGCATTGAAAAGAGTTAATGTTTTATTTTCAAGTGTGCTGCTGTTGAACGAGGGAGAAGAAAAGATCCTTGGAGGGTTGGACTCTGCACACGAGTGCTGCATGTTCACTTCAGAACAAACAGAGATTCTGTTGTCTTACTGAATTTTAAGACCTTCCATTTTGGGGGCAAAGTTTAAAATATTTTTGCATGGCAACTTGGCAAGCCCCACCTGCAATAATCTTTCACAAAGGTTGCTTACAGACTTTAAGCATAAGTACACCAAAATATTTAACATTAATAAATTGTTTCATTGTAGTTTATCAACTCATTTCTTATGACAATTCCTAACGTCAACAGTTGTTTTTTAACATATGCAAAAAGAGCACCTTGATGTGTCTAGAAATATTTTGCAAGCATATGTATCCATGTAAATATTGTATGGATGTACAGTATTTTAGGGGACCCCAACATGCCATCTGAATACCCATTCAGTGGCACGCCATTGAATGTTAGGTGTCCCACATTGGCAACAAGGATTGATAATGGATCATTTGTGAAAAGTTAATGCTGATATAATGCTACTGTAGCCAAATCCCTCCCTCATGCTCGCATACACACACGCACCCCAACAAAGTAAGAATGTCACTCATGGAGCATGATTTCATCTCCAAACACTAAATTTTACTGGCCAATTAGTGCAGCTCCCTGTTCACAAACACATTCACCACCATTGATTTGATCATGAAACCCGAATGTTGTAACAACAAGCATTAGTGTGCTACTACAGGCTGTGAAAAAAGGGGCACACGCCCTTTACATTGAGTCTGCAATTAATTAATCAGCCCTGAAATAAAAAATCAGGCTCAAGGATTGATGAATATACAGTATATAAAACATATCTACCAAATTTCAATGTGATTAATCCCCAAATAATGGAGGAATAGATAAAAAATGATAGCGTAGACAGCTGCAACAATAACAACAGCAACATAAGCAGTGAATTGATATGTCTTTAGCCTGTAATAAAAATATTTACCTCATCGTTTACTCTCACATGTGATCGGTGTTGGGCAACCCAGTGGCCATATTCTTAGGATAAAAATAGCATGTAAAACAGCCAATACAAAGGAAAAAGACAAGCAACACAAATATGACAGCAGAGCATTTTGTAGTATTCAAATAAGATAATAGTTTATGCAAATGTTTTATCAAGGGAACTCAACCCAAATATTTTTCAGCAAAATTTGGTATGTGCTAGCACTAGTTAGAACACAATAGTCTAACATTGCAAGGACACCAATTTGTTAAAAAAAACAAAAACTGCAGTGATAGGAGCAGGTTACCTGCTACCTTTTTACCACATTTGAGCGAGATTGGTTTCTTTGAAATGGAACAGTAGGAACTGTAACTGCATAGGTTGTCGGAATCATAGGTTACTTTGCAGATTCGTTTTCACCAATTAAACAGCGCGACAATATTAATGCTCGGTGACCCAGTAAGCAGCTAGCTACTTGCTACTATGCTATGTTGCTTATCGTTGCAGAATATATAACAAGATTGTGTGTTTTTTTTTTTTTTTTTTTTTTTTTTTTTTTAGAAAATACAGCAGGTAGGAAATGCCAAAAACATAATTCTCTCAACTTTAGACTATTGTGAATGTGAAAAGCCATAATCATTGCTGTCTCTGAAAGCAAGTTAAATGTATTTTGTAGTGCTGTCAAATTTATCGTGTTTACAGGCGGTAATTAATTTTTTTAATTAATCATGTTAAACTATTTGACGCATTTAACGCATGCGCGGAATGACCCACTCATGCATTACCTCAAACAGATTACAATGACGCCGATTTTTGCACATCGAGAGCTAAGAGGCAGGGAAAGGCGAGTGGACACAGGCGTTCATTTGACCGCGCCGTTTATTGGCATAAGCTTCGGCAACTCCTTCACAACAAACATAAGTATCATTTAGTGAAAGCATAACAAAAATAATATTCCTATCTCTCATAAAAAAAAAAAAATGTTTACAAAAAGAAAAGCACTCAATGCAAAGAGAACTGGCATTGCCAATCAAAATAGCTATGCAAAATAACACATAAAACTTACTCAGACTTAGGTCAAACTCTATTCAAACATTTCGTTTAGCTCAAAAAATACACTGGATGGCAATATTTACTCAAAATATACAAACTATCAGAGGTCTCGTACGCTGTGAAGCCAGCACTCAAATGACCGTGGATGGACCAGTAAACAGGGAACTACGGTGTCAGTCGAGGAAACAAACACACTCATTGGCTTGATTTCTAAGTAATTTAAAACTCGCCATTGACACCTTGTGGTGTATTTCAATCACTACCTCAAGTAGTTAAAGACACTGTGGAAGAACGGCAGAGAGCCCATGTGACGTCACCGTTCGGCGACGTCAACAATGGCGAGCTATTAATTTATTTTTTGATTGAAAATTTTACAAATTTTATTAAAACGAAAACATTAAGAGGGGTTTTAAAATAAAATTACTATAACTTGTACTAACATTTATCTTTTAAGAACTACAAGTCTTTCTATCCGTGGATCCCTTTAACAGAAAGAATGGTAATAATGTTAATGCCATCTTGTGGATTTATTGTTATAATAAACAAATATAGTACTTATGTACACTATGTTGAATGTATATATCAGTCTTGTGTCTTATCTTTCCATTCCAACAATAATTTACAGAAAAAATATGGCATATTTTAATGATGTTTTGAATTGCAATTAATTACGATTAATTAATTTTTAAGCTGTGATTAACTCCATTAAAAATTAATTAATCGTTTGACACCCCTAGTATTTTGTACATTTAAGTGAAGAGCATGAGATGACAGAGATAGGGTTGTATACATTTTTTAAGTTTTGACATTTGGGTTCAAGTGATCCTCTGACTTAAATACATGTAGGCTCTAATAAACCACAATTGTTCTCTTGTACTAAAATATGTTGTTAGAAACACATACAATGTTAAATCAATGGCAATATTTTATAATATTTAGTACATATTTTGACCGTTAGTTGGCGCCATGGTTTGCGGGCTCGCAGTGATGACGTCATTGGGGTCTTTCCAAATGTGTAGCATGTTCAACAATTGCTTATTGCTGCCTAAACTCGCGAAGTAAAATGCCACGATGTGCTGCTTTTGGATGCAATTTCCAGTCAAATGGAAACAAGGGGAGTGAAGCGAGTGGTCAAGGTGGAATTAATATTTTTAATGAATAAATGTGCATAAGTGGAAGCTTTTCCCCCTTTTTGGTCCCTGCATGCACTTATCCTACCCACCACGCGTTACAACTGGTGCCCGAACATTTTTCCTGGATCCTCAGTCAAGTAAGGGATCAGTCTATTTTCTGGATCCGACGGTCCCAACGCGTCCGCGATGTTGGTTTCGCATCTGTCCATTTTTTTGATTCGTCGGTCCCACAGCGGCTTTTCGGATTAGTCTATTTTGTGGAATCGACGGCCTGATCGCAGCTGCAACATTGCCATGGAATCGTTCTAATTCCTGGATCTTCGAGTGAGTAAAAAATGCGGATTTGGATTAATACTCCTATCTTTTTTGTTGACTATTCTTGGTGGGAGTTTTCCCCAAATCATACTAAATAATTAAAGCACTATGGCACGCTACAGTGACGACAGTGACTCTGACGTGGACCTTACAACAATGTTGGAGTTCGTCAGGGAACGCGTGTTTGCGTACAATAAATGTGCATAAGTAGAAGCTTCTCCCCTTTTTGGTACTTGTATACACGTATCCTACCTACCACGCATTGCAAGGTACAAGACATGGATTACACAAGGTGTGCTCTTTGGCCTGTACTGTATGTAAAGCACACAACAGCTCTGGATGCTAACAATCTACATAATTATATTGGGATGAGTTTGAAAACGGAATATGCTTACCTTGAATATTTGCTAATAAAACCAGAGTTCCCAACAGCATACACTCTCGCTCCCAACCGGAGTTCCCAACAGCACTCTCTCGCTCTGTTGCCATTGAGAGACACTTGCAGCGAGTGCATCACCAGTTTTGCACAACTTTTCTCCTAACAGGTATTTGCTGCATGCATTTTTCCCTGAAGCTCGTCTTGTGAACGACCGACAGTGCTGTCCTGCTCTTCACTTTTCAAATGTGGTTCAAATAGGAAGGGTAGAACTGACGACATGTTGGGAAAGCTAACGAGTGACACGCTGGAATTTCGGCAACGGGCCCGGTGACGTCACACACTGCGACGTAACAAGAATGGCGACCTATCACTTAAAATAATTTTACAAACTTTATTAAAACAAAAACATTAAGGGGGATTTTAATATCAATTTATTATAACTCATTCTAACATTTATCTTTTAAGAATTACTTGTCTTAAAAATAGAGGATCTCTATAAGTTCCCTTTAAAGTACTGATGAAACCATGCAAAATAGCCAAAGGATCAATTAAATCTGTTTGCCCTGAACTTTATGCTTCTGATCTCAAAGAGGCCAACTAACCCAAGACACAAAAACAAAGCCTCCTTTGCAACTTCACCTCGCTGTCACTGACTAAACCGAAAAAGAAAATTTCATGTTCCTCTCCCTTCTTTGAAGAAAAGGCCCTCGCACTCCATTTTTGTAGCCAAACCAGATACTCTGTCCACATTGGATAGCAGAGACAAGAAAGCTTGGCAATTTAATCTCACCTGCTTTCAGCTGGGGCACATATTGGCAAATTTTCTCTCGGAAGTTGAAATAAGTAAAAGTTCTGGAATTCGGCCAAAATGATTGCTTTCCACCAACACTGCAAACTTTCTGTTCAATTAGGGGCATGAGTTTCAGTGCTCCCTGCTATAATAGATTTGTCCACCAAATTTCATGTCAATCTGTCAGAATGGCCTCAGTATGGATGGCCTGGCTTGGGATGGATGGATGGATGGATGGATGGATGGATGGATGGATGGATGGATGGATGGATGGATGGATGGATGGATGGATGGATGGATGGATGGATGGATGGATGGATGGATGGATGGATGGATGGATGGACGGACGGACGGACAAACGGACGGACAGACGGACACGTTTATGCATATCATCTTTGTAGCCTTGTCACGCTGTCATTACGTCACCCACGTGCCAGCGGTTGGTCTGATTTGAAAGTGCAAAAGTCGAGATCCACGTCCGTTTTTACTTGAAGTCAATCGACCATGTAAAACGGTAGATGATGTCATTGGAGTTTTATAGTTTTATTGCCCTCATAAATAAACATAAAAACGCTGCATGGACCATGTGTTCATGCCCATATTTCCATCATTTCTTGTCAAAACCGAAAGCACCACAAAAAACTAAATATCCCAGGAGCCATTGTGAGGTTACGAAGGACGGACGTAATGTGAAGATCATTAATAAATTACCGAGCGAGACACCACCTAAGGAGAGGGAGGCGAGGTAGCGAGGGACGGCTGGTTGGATTGAGCAAACGACTTTGAGATGTGCGGATCGAATCGAAAACTAAATTCAGCGCAAGCTAAAATAATTAATTATTATTTCATCAACTCAAGGAGGAGGATTGGCCAGATTTGTCGTTGTTTTCTTCGGATAAGTCGATGATTCGAGAACTGACAGCCGTGCGCGAATAGCGGAAGAGTGGGCTGTGTGACGTAGTGTGTGACATAGCCCTGTATCCTGTTCCAAGGGAAACTGAGTGGCATGCCTGAAAAATTTTAACTGAACTAGTTTATCGTAGGGATGCGAAGATACAGTTAAGTCACGGTTCGGTACGATTTTTGAAACGAGGGACACGATTTTCGATTCGATTCAACACATTTAATGCTCCAAAACAAAAAATACAAGTGTTATTTTTTTTTTTTTTTTTTTTTTTTAATTTTATTTTGCTAACAAGCAAAAATAGCAAT
Source organism: Corythoichthys intestinalis (assembly GCF_030265065.1). Taxonomy (NCBI): domain Eukaryota; kingdom Metazoa; phylum Chordata; class Actinopteri; order Syngnathiformes; family Syngnathidae; genus Corythoichthys; species Corythoichthys intestinalis. The sequence continues at coordinate 56,437,735 of NC_080396.1, forward strand.
GCTATCATATAAACATGCATTTTAGTGCATAATATTTGTGTGCTTACTTCTTACTGATTTGAAGAAATTTTGTATAAAAGTGCTGAGAACAATCTTAACTGTTTGTAAAGTGAGGCGGGGCACACTGTTGATTGCTACAGCTCTCTTAGCAGTTATGTTTACTACATGAGCAAAACATCCTATTTGTGGTCCAAGTACATCATCTGTGTTTCGTACTGAATTAACAATATTTGCAGCATTAGCTATAGTCACTGGTATTGATTGATTTGGCCTGCTCAACTTCCATTCAGTCATGGCGGTTTTTAATTCATCGATGTAGTATATGATCACTCTGGGCTCACGCAGCCAATGGCATGGGATTTGGGGGGATCTAACGTAGCACATCTAGGTTACTATTTGATTATATATTGTGTGTGCGCGCGCAAATGTTGTCGGGGCATTTACTTGGGGCATTAAAAAAGTTAACAAACACCACAGAAGTCATGCCTGCTCATTACTGCACTACACCAGCATTTGACAATCGACTTTCATTAACAGGACAAGTTTGAAGTACAGCGCTCTTAATTTGCCACCCATTGTTCATCATGTAACCGTCAGTTAGCGCTCTGTGGCCCAGGGTTTAAGCTGTCTGGTGTCAAACCGAGGCTGTTGGCAGTAGCCACGTAAAGACAGTCTTTGTTAAATATGTACAAGTGGGGACAGCGTATCACTAACCCAAAATGCTGCCACACAACAGATCTGCACGATGGTGAAACCGACAAGCTGCTTGCCTGGCACCACCAGACTGTTCTCACTGTAATTTTCAAACACTGTGAGAATAGTCTGGGACCCAGATCCTTAATGGCCTCCCGAGGCGAATGAAATAATCCGTCCAATCAGATTCAATTATTTGCGTGACGTGTTCTTAATTAACGAGCAACGCGCAATCTTGCGAGTCAGAAGTCGTCTCGACAACAACACAGATGGCGAACGCGAGAGCCGACAATATGTTGCAATCTACGGTAAAATCAGTTTTAAATTACCAAAAACACATCGACAGTCTGTCTCGCGCTAACCATGTTAAATAAACTTCTCCATTCTCCACTCGCGCTAGTTTCTTGTCGCTTTATCAAAGTCACGTCCACCCCTTCGCTGATTGGTCCGCTGTCTGTTTGCTGTGGCTTGCTCCGCCCTGGGAATTTGATTCGCCAAACGGACGCCAGATTCAATCGCTGAAACAGTGGTGAGTCAGGTGTACCAGGCAAACAAGCCGCCTCCTTAAGCCTCTGTGTTTACTCACGAGCAATGGTCCTCGTGCGCCACGGCTCCCGCACTTCAGGAAGTTGGGGGGAGGAGTGGAGGGGGGCTGCTAGCAGGGAGGAGCCTTCTTATAGCTTTATTTACAAGGCAAAGATGCGACGGACATTATACTGAGAGCGACCAAAAAATTTTTTCGGAAAATAAATTTTGGGAGCTTTTTCAATTGGATCGAATGTTTTTGCGTATTGAATTGGAAGGGCGTATCGAACGGTTCAATATAAAAGTATTGTTGCATCCTTAGTTTATTGTCAATATTTTGACATTTTTTCAATGTTATATTTGATTTTCTTTCACTATCAATGTTTTTAATTTCAATATATATGGCGGAAAACCCTAACTGTATGTGAAAGCATGAGAGAGCATCATTAAAGACGCCATGGTTTTAAAGATATTATCGCATACTTACCTTGTTTCGATCCAAAAACTCCATGAAGCATGTATCACCGAGTGTCAAGACACAGTTGTGAATGGCCACAACAGGATTTTATGGGTGAAACATGGTAATATAACATGGGCCACGATGCAGAAATCGCAGACATCAAGGAGTGGTCGAGATTTTCTTTTTCATATATTTACCCTTTCAAACTTTTTTTTTTTTCTTTCTTTCTTTGGATCGATTAATTATCATCTAAAATATCGGGGGAAATGCGACAGTAACAAAAAAAAAAAAAAGTACAGTTAAGCAATAGTTATAACGTAGATATCCGTTACTTATTTACAGATATTTTTTTGATTGGGACATAATTTGTTTCAAAGTTTAAAATGCGTGAGTGAATAATTATTTAAGTAATTAAAAAATATATATATATATATATAACTAAATATTAGACATCAATTAATGATTCTAAGCTAAAAATGACAGACATTTCGAATAATAAATACAATTACTTAGCTTCTTTTTATGGCTGGGTTGAAATAAAAGCGGTTGCCGTAAACATATACATTTTGCACCTTAGGTCTACTGCATATAACCTGTTTTGACCATAAAATGTGGAAAGGACAAAAATGCCTATGACCATACCTGCTGTTTCTGTTGAATTATCAAATATAAAACTTCTCAGTCTCATTACAGTGATACCTCGGCTCACGAACGCTTAAGCTCACGAACTTTTCGCCTCAAGAACATTAAATTCGCGAGCATATAGTCTCTGCTGACGAACTAGTTTTCGGCGGACGAACCAATTCACGCGGTCGAAAAGCGCCACGAGAAGCTGACGCACGCTCACGGCGTCCCAGTTCGTCCCCTCACTTTCGTTGAGTGCGGACGTGGTTTGTGTTTGATAGAGATTTTGGAACATATTGAGTGTACTTTTGCTATTATGGGACCGAAAAAGAGTTACCTACAGTCCTTATGGAAGGTGACTCGTGTTACCAATTCGCCCTCGACTGGTAATTGGCGGTGCTTTCAGCTTCCCACCGTAGTGAGAAGTGGACCGGCGAGTCACGTTGGCTCGTTGTCGTCGGTTGTCTTCGGTTCGCCCGATTTCCTCTCCAGAAAGGTGGCGGCGTGCATACAAACACCCAGAGGCGTCGGATGGCTTTTATTAACAACCAAAAGCATGTGGTGGGCACAGCAGTGGAGTCTACGCTAACTGCGCACTTTGCCGGTAACACTCTCCTTCCAAACAGTAACTCCCTCCCTCCCTCCTCCTCCCACTCCATTCCATCAAGCCATCAACTACCATCACAAAGGTAAATAAAACGACTTTATTATACAGTACAGTTTATTTCTTTAATTATAACACAATAGCACATTTATTATACATAAAATAAGGTATATTTTTGTGTAGTTTTAAGGCTTATTTAGTAGAAAATTATGTTTTATGGGGACCTGGGAACGGATTATTCTCATTTTAATGGTTTCTTATGGGAAATAAATGTTCGGAAGACGAACTTTTCGCCTTACACACACTTTCTGGGAACCAATTATGTTCGTGAGCTGAGGTATCACTGTATTTCTGTTGAATGTTTATTCTTACAAGTCAAATAAATATTATCAAGCTTCAAATTTTTTCATTGCACATGTTTGGTTGTCAATGGGACATCAATATTACAAATTTTGACCCAAAAAATGTAGATTTTTGTTGTTGTTGTTGTTGTTGTCTTTTTAGGTCCAAAATGTTTATTATAATTGGTCATTGAGGAAAAGAACAGTTTGGACATAAAGGTTATGGTGTCCTGAAAAAAGGGGCCCAACCAGGCCATTGTGAACATTTTTTTCTTTGAAATATAAAGGCAACATCCAAGGCATGCAAATTCGGATAAAATCAGCCCAGATGTTAAAGGGTTAAACCATACACAACAACAACAAAATGTACTGGTTGAGTCAATTGACAATTGTCCTATAGGCCACGTGCTCGTGGACAGGGGTCAATGTGCACCAGGCGCCCACGCGCACACACACGCACGCCCAGAACAATGTGCAGCAGTGATGGCGCACAGGGAGCCGCAGTGACCATCAGTTGGGATGTGCGTGACGCGCGCACGCGCACCACGGTCGCAAAAAAACACGTCGCCGCGTGTTCGAAGCACAAACAAATGAACGCAACATGACAGCTGACGATGACGATGGTAAGGATGATGAAGAGTGGCGCTTACCTTTCACTCCGTTACGACGAAGGAAGATGAATGCAGACTGGTTTTCTTGATCCTCCTCTCGTTTATCTTTAGTTCCTCCACTGTTGTTTTAATAATTGTGGTGATGCATGATTGTTGTTGTTACGCCTTGGATCTACCCGTGAACGTGCTGGCTGCGCGAGGAGGGAGGATGCAGCGGCGCGCGAGCACGACCCCCAAGACTCGGCGTGGCTGTCGCGAGAGGGGGCGTGGTCACCACAGTTACGTCATTGTGGTTGAGCGACGGAGAGAGAACGATATCCTGTTTGGAGTGGGGCAGAGGGATATACTGTAAATATTTGGGGGAAATACATATATATATACATACATATATATATATATATATATATATATATATATATATATATATATATATATATATATATATATATATATATATATATATACACATACATATAGATATATATATTTTTTATTTTTTTTTTAAATCAGTACCATATTTTTGCGTCGCTTAAAGTAATTTTAAATAATATCACCATTATTTAAAACAATTTTTGTTTTTTATGGGATTCACCAAGATCCTCATTAACATGTGTATAAATATGTGCATATATAGTCGACGGAAAATATGGGAACCCTTTGGAATTTCTTACACTTCTGTATAAACAGTCAAAAATATTAAAAAGTGTAAGTTCAAACATTGCCTGTGCAGAATACTTGAAATCAATAATACAGTCATCCCTGTATAATGTAAGCTAGTGTATCATTATGTCCTGAACACGAATTTACACTTTTTTCCATTTTTTACAGTCAAACATATTAAGAAAGCGTGAGTTCAGACATTGACTGGATAGTATACTTAATTCAATGAGTGACAATGAATGTACAGTACTAGTATATTGTCAGTTTGTGTGTATCATTATTTTAAATAAATGAACTTGCGCTTGATTCGTTTTTAGAGGGCAACGCTGCTATCTGTCGGCCTGCCAAGGAAGTGCAGGGCAGTGATGCTGGCTTGTCAAATCTATTATCAAATCACAACACTCGGTGGACCTCATCATCTGAATCCAATTCCACCTAATTGGTCATAAAATTATGATTTATTTACTACAAAAAAAAAATCAATGACCTTACACTAACCCTGATATATTAATTCTTCTATGCCTCCAATCCTCACGAGGTTCGCGGGGGTGCGGGAGCCTACACCAGCTAACTGTTTCAGTGTGAGCGCCATTGTTGCCTTTTTAATAATATGTTTTTATATTGCATTCAATCAAAGCATAAAGTAAACAAGATATACCATGCGCAAAAGCAACACTAAGTGCTTTTCATAATAAAAAAGAAGCAAAAGCTGCACACACCGCATGTGCACACATAATATACACAAGTTTTCCACTTTTTTTTTTTTTTTTTTTAATCACATGCATATATTCATTCATTCATTTTCCAAGCCGCTTTTCATCACGAGGGTCACGGATGTGCTGGAGCATATTTTATAAAAAAAAAATAATAATAATAATAAAATGTCATGAAATATAACGAAGTGAAATGAAAACCAAAATTCTCCCTTTGAAGTAAAAAAATAAATACCAGTATATGGATATAATATAAATAATAGGGATGTCCTGATCCGATCACGTGATCAGCAATCGGGCCGTTCAGGCCACTTTTCAGATGGGCGGAATCGGGTCCAAAGGATCTTGTTTTTAGTTTATGCTATTTATAATTGTTTTTAAAATCCTATTGTGCTGGCTTGAGTCGCCATGGTTTAGAGCCAGTTAACATTTTACAGTATGTTACTGCTCCCTTGTGGTCATAATAATTCAATGCATCCACCGTGTGATGCAGTTTGGAATATATGCTCATTCAGTTTTACAGGACGCAGCCTGTAGGTCCCATTGCCACGGTTGAGTGCGTTGTTTTGTATCTGCCTTGGAAACTATATGTCTGTAAGTATTTCACACCTATACCAACCTGTTAATATTCAGTATATGTGTGTTTATGGAGAAAACCTATAAGAACGAAATTTCTTAATAAGTCCTGATGTATGGAAGCGAACCTATACTTATAGCTTGTAGCTCAAGTGACGGTAGCTCAAGACACTGTATTTGTATACCGCCATTACGACGTATATTGTGCAGTTGTGTTGAATGCATGAATGTTTCTTTGTTACAGTTTCACAAACATAAATTACCTCATATAAAAACAAGAAAAGACCAAGCCTTGTGTTTTATTGGAGGACATACAATGTTAGCTGGCTGTTGGGCAGTGCACAAAGAAACACAGTTTTGTGCAGTACACTTAGATTTTTTATTTATTTATTTTTAAGAACTAAAAACTAACATGTAATCCAGAAATGCAATAGCATTGCCAAAGGTAACAAAAATACATACGCTTTATCCTCAGCAACACTCCCGGAAAAAGAGGAGGAGGAAGTACTGTAAACAGTGCAGTACCCTAACATGTTTGGAACTTTTGTTCAAATTTGAAAAAAAAAAAACAACTTTTTTTCCGGTATCGGATCGAGACTGTATCGGCAGATTGTCAATATCTGTTGACTCGGACTCAGGTGCAAAAATTTGCAATCGGGACACCCCCAATAAATAATATTGATAATCAGATAAATACTGAAAGGTTCCATTTGTGGCAAAAGAGCAGTTTGGTTCTTAATCTGTTTAATCTGTAAAGTACCCTAAAATAGCTGTTGTTAATTTGCCTTAACAGTATATAACTAAAATTGAATTGACTATTCCTAGTCATACTTATCTCTCAAAGCAAAGGAACAATGTGGTGAACATCAAGAGTGTCTACCAAGCCTGCCCGCCCACACACAAAAGCAACACATTGAGTAAACACACACACAGAAAGGAAGCATGGCAGCTCATTTCCTCCCCTTATTAAATTGGGATGGGGGTGCAGATACAGGGAGAGGTGGAAAAAATGGCTTGGGTTGACGATGTCTGCACTAATGGACAAAGCTGTGTGCACATTCCAAATGTGACTTCTGCAAGCCTGGTGTTTTGTAAGGAGGTTGCATACGCTAAGTAAATCAATCAATAATCAAATCAATAAATAAATCAAATCAAATATAATAATTGTTTTTCAATTTTAACTAAGCAAGTCATAAATGCCAAATTTAACATTTTTAGGAACCAAACTGATATATGATTATGTCTGAAACTTTATTGAAGAAATGCTCAATTGCAGTTTTGTTGTTACATATTTAACCTAAAAGGCATATTTTTGCATAAATATTGATGTCAAATCAAATGTCAATAAAATGTTTGATTTATAAGGCGTTATGTTTAGAGGACCACTTTCACCAAATTTTGAACAAAAAAAATTTTTTAAAGGAAAGAAACCCATAACAATAAAGAAAAAAAGTTTTAAATGCCAGATGACTTAACCAAATCAATGTCACAATTATTTTTTTATATTAGGGTTAATTATATGAAATCCACAATTAAATGTTCCGATCTTATGTACAGAATTTGTGAGTATGCAAGTGTGAGTTCTTAAGAATACAGACTTAATGTATCATATGTGTATAAACATCTGTTTATACGATGAGTATGTTGCACTGTGTCGTATGTGCATTTGAGTGTGTGCCCATGCATACTATGTGTGTGTCTCTTGCTAATTAACCTGACTCTCAGCGGTATGACTTAATTGGAAACAGTCTGTTACATTGACCATTATCTTCACAAACACATACACTGACAGTTGAGTGACAGTAATATTAAGGACCTTGCTGGCTTGGTTTCCAAGTTACAAAAATAATGACAAACATGCCCCTGCACACAAGCTTTTTCATAACAAATATTCAAAATGATTATCAAAATGTGATAACTTCTTCTTTGATCAGCAAAATAATGCTAACAACTCCCTTGTTAGCTTAAATTGCTAAGTTAATAATACAAAATTGAAGAATGCTGGCTAGTAGGAGTAGGAACCTCTTGGTACCTCACGATACGATACGATTTGGGATACAAAGCTCATGATAATGATGATCTCGTGATAAGTCGATACAACAATTATCGATACATTGGTCAGGAACTCATTTTATAAAATAACTAATGAACAGGGAAAAAAAAGCTATTTTCATCCTTCTGCTGTAAATTTATCACTAGTAGTCCATTTGAAATGGGAGGGTAGCAGCGAATTAACTCCTCCCACCTCAAACGGGCCCCTCCCACTTCTATGGCTGTCAGTGGCAGCCAATGCCAAGCAACGTGGTAATTTAGGGCCATTTCAGTGTCCCCTCCTTATTGATTTTAGGTTATAGAACAGCAAGTGACCCAGGAATGAATTAGCAGTGACTCAAACTCAACAGGATGTGACCTGTAAATGCCCTAAAATTAACAGAAACTGACCAGTAAATGCCCCGAAAATCGTAAGGAGTGACTGTGAATGCTCTGGTTTTGAACGAATACGAACGTTCTTTCGCCCTTCCAGGTCTTAATGGATTGGGCATCGAGCACCGTCAATGGCAGCCATAGAGTTAAATGAGACACGATGGTGGAAGATTTTGGTAGAGATTTTCTTTTTTTAACATTGAAACCTTTTTAAAACGTTATCTCGATTTTGACATGAGCGTATCAATAACCTTTTGGGATGCAAAGTATCACGATATATCAACATTTCAATATTTTGTCACACCCCTACCGGCTAGGGTTGAAAATCATTGGCATAAGGCCGATTTGATTTGTATATAGATACTCAGGTTGTGATTCGATACAAAAACGATATTTTCAAAGCCATAACAGTTCTATTATGATTTGCTTCAGTTTGGAAGCGATACGATTCGATACACTATCGGGAAACAAAGTGATAAAATTTAATAACATGGAAAAAAGTTGCATGGATTTTCTTATCTATAACCTCAATTAGTCTTGCATGCAAGAGAGTACTTCCTGATTCATCGATTCATCTTTCAGTATCGTCTTGCAAACCTCAACTGTCCAACCACTTCCCCTGTGATCTGATGTTCGAGCCAAGCGGGAAAAAGAGCTAGGAGCTTCAGACGTGACCAGGAAGCGACTATCTGATTGCCGACTGGGAGGAGACCTCAGGGCGGACATAGGACATGCTGAAGGGATTAAATCTCTCGGCTGGCCTAAGAACGCCTCTGGATTTTCCCAGAGAAGCTGGTGGAAATGGCTGGTGAGAAGGCTGTCTGGGCCTCTCTGCTAAAGCTACTTCCCTCGCGACTCGGATTCAGATAAGTGCGAGACGACGACGATGAGAAATAATGTTTTCATGAGTGTGAAAAGAGCCATCGTCCAATCAGCATCTGCATATTTATTGAAGATTCCTCCAATGCAACAGGTCTCGATTGGATCTTTCCCAGATTGATACATGAAATATATTCGTAGGAGATCTATGGAACAATCAATGTGGCATGTCAGATTACAATTACCACAAAAAGATGCCAATTCCAAAATACTAATAGATTCAAGTATTTTCAAACCGGTAAAAGGCAATTCGTTGTTTCTTCATGGCACCGTAAGAAATAACAGAATCTAAGATACACACAATGGTTTAAAAAAACAACACAATGTGAAGTCTTGGATAATTCCTAGCGTCTCAATAGGTGCACTGCTCAAAAATCGATGTATCTCTATTACCGGAAGATTTTGTATCGATTGACGAGCTGCCTATCATGACACTCATATCTCTCGCCTTCACGAATGAATATTCAATCAAATCATTTTTTGTCAACACTAGTGTCTGCCCCAAGGTAGTCAATCTACCTGTGTTAGCTATAACATAAGTGTCGTTTTGTACAATAAGTAGAGTATGCTTTACAATAAGTATGTGAGCATGTGTTCACTCACAGTGATGTTGTTGTGTTGTCGCATCAGAACATTGAAGTCAGCAAATCCTCAGGCAGGTCGTTTTCTGAGTGACACGAGGAGACAGGATAAAAAATTAGTCTTTGTGCACTGCTGACATGACCTGACAACATTCTTCCCATGATTATCAAAGATGTGCCTTTTGTTACTATTTTTCTGTGCCTGAAATGTACATACACATGTAAATGAGGTAACTTCAACTATTAAGCACCTGGGCTAAATATAGCTTCTACCTGACATGAAATGCTTGCCTCCCGTCACTTGAAAATGCTGTTGTTCTTTGACGCCAGTGTACTACTTTCTATTGGAAAGGTTTAAAATAAAAATGGTATTCAGAAAGCCTACTTTCAGATAGAACACAAGACTGAAATGGATGATTTTTTTAATGTTGTGAATATTCAACCACAAATATAGAGGTGATTCTTGTATAGTAGCCATTAGCCACTTATTTTTCATGGGGGTAACATTCCAGAAACCACCACGATAGACGAAACACTACAATAGCAAAGGTCTCCATATATATATATGGCGGAAAACACAGACATGACTGAAAAAGCAGTTTCTGCTCTTGCACTCCTCTTTAACAGAAACTGCTGTATTTTAAGCCAAAACAACCGTTGTGTTTGATAGAACAATATGTCTATATGCTGTGATAGCAGATTCATGGCGCTTTAAGCCCCCGAACTATTTTTAATTTGTCTGTTTTACCCTGAAAACCCCTGTTTACAGATGTCACGCAACCGCTTTTGTTTCAACCCAGCCATAAAACGAAAGTAATTAATTATATTCATCATTCAAAATGTCTGTCATTTTTAGCTTAGAATCATTCATTGATGTCTCAGATTTCGATTCAAAATAAAACTACTTAAAATTAATTAAACTATTAAGTATTAAAAATTATTCACTCACATATTTTAAACTTTTAAACAAATTATGTCACAATGAAGAAAATGTCGTCTGCAAAAAGGTCAGAGATATCTACCTCATAACTATCACTTAATTATATATTTTTTTGTTACAGTCGCATTTTCTCCGATGTTAGATGATAAATAATCGCTCCAAACAAAGAAAAATTGAAGAAAAAAAAAACGTTTAAAAGGGTAAATATATGAAAAAGAAAATCTCGACCACTCCTTGATGTCTGCTATTTTTGCATCGCGACCCTTGTTATATTACCATGTTTTACCCATAAAATCCCCCTAAAATCCGGCTTCGGTCATTCACATCTGTGTCTTGACACGGATGATACATGCTACATGGAGTTTTTGGATCGAAACAAGGTAAGTCCGCGATAATATCTCGTTAAAGTCATGGCATCTGTAATTCCGCTCTCGCGTGCCCTCACCTTCAGATAGGGTTTTGCTGTTTAAAAAACTTTTTTTTTTTTTTTTTTAAATGCCCTCCTGTTCAAAATTTTTCTTCACCCAGAAAATTGAGATTTTAAGCTTTCCTCTGATGTTTCACACATGCATATCGGACAATTTTGAAAGTTGGCCAAATTGGGGGTCTCAGAGCGTAACTTCAAGTTACCTGATTGTTTTACGCCATATATATGTATATTTTTTTGTTACTTAAATCATTATTTAAAAACTGCAGTAAAACTGCATGTTTCCTTTGTAAGATTTGTTTGATGATCTTAAACATTCACACATATTTTCTGGTACTCGAGACGTCACAGTGACGACCACTGTATGTGTAATTTGTGTTGGTTGGGATTTACATTGTGTACATTTTTGGGGAAGGGAAATAAAACATATTTGTAACCGGGCAGGCTTTTTGTGTGTTCAGAGTAAACAATAGTCTGGAATTTTTTTACAACACCTTAATTTTTTTTTTTTTTTTTTACTTAAAAGGAAAAAAAAAGCAGAAAGCACAAGTCTATATGTAAATGGATATGTGTTTTCCATTCATCATATACAGTACTGTTTTACACTGAGCACATATTTGTTCAACTGGTTCTTATAAATGTCTATTCATATGATGGCTTGTGTGTGTCATTTGAATTCCTTTTTGAGAAGAAATAACGTTTTTAATGGAAGTTTAATTTTTTTTTTTTTTTTTGCCAATTGTGTTATGGGGCATTTGCTCAAAGGGTTCTGAGAATGGATGGAATGCTTTCAGAAGATGTGTGTTAACAATCGAGAAAACTGTCAGTGGGAAAAGTGCAAAGAAAAAATTGACTTTTAATATACAGACAGAAAGAATGCCTCTCACACACACATAAACAGAGATAATATATTGTTCGTTCCATGCTGACTAATTGCATTTAATAATTTACCACTGAACTTTAGCATAAGTATTATCACCGTAACTGTGTGTGGCTGTATGTGTGTGCTCATGCAGACATGCTTGCATGAGTCTAAGCTTCATAATTGCCTTGCTCCCCTGCTGGGCTAAACACTCACATACAGTTGTGTCATATTTGTGTGTACGTTGATGCAAAATGATGTGGTAGTCCCATCTGTGTGACTTAAACCCCCCCAACCCCTCCCACGGTTTGGCATGCTTCCTGGCCTTGTTTCTTTATGTGAAGCTGTCAATTAGGTGGCATGGTTAATGAGGGGCTGGCTGTGCACCATTTGGGGGAGGGTCAGTTTGATGGTAGGGGGATTTCTGTTGAAAGGGAGACAATGCATTGAAAAATGTATCAACTAATTGAAAGGTTTGTTTTCTACAGTTCATTGTGCATAAAAGGTGAGGAATTCGCATTTAAAAATTATGAACCATACAGTATCAAATAATTTAAGATTATTATGTCTGCATTATAGTTAGATCCATTGATCTATTCTGCGTCCTGTCCTTCAGAACAATATACAGTATGATGGAGTGCATCCTCTTCTGATACCACAAGTCATCAGGAAACATGTCACTGCCTCTCGGGGTAGGAAGGCGTACATCTCTGCTACCTGAGTGAAGATAACAAAAAACATCCATACACACAAGAGTAATGATGCAAATCCAGCAATACGCCCTCTCGGATATTGTAGTTATTATGCAAAAGGAATAATGCATGTAAAAAAGAAAAATTATCTGAAAAAATCTTAAATGTTAAATGTCCTGTAGTGTTGTTAGCAAGTTGGCTTCATAGTTTGAGGTTTGGGATACGTTTACACCATGTTATAGAGGGGAAAAAAAGAAAGAAAAAAAAAATCCTGGCTTGTAATAATTTTATTTACGGTATGTTGCTTGTGTCCAAGTAAATAATAAAGTGCCACTAAAAAGGTAGAAGTTTGGTTTTGCTAATAATAGAGGCTATATTAAAAATGTTCAATTTCACATCCTAGTTATGCAGAAAGTATTTGTTAAATGTCATTTCTTCGTATTTCAGGCATAGGCGGAGTTTGACTTTGGGGGCACGGGGGGCACAACATATTGATGACCCCGAAACGCAGTGTCAGCAATAAAGTTAACTTACAAGAATACTTATAATAATAAATTGAAAATAAGCTTTTTTTCCCCATCATTTTGAGGGGAATTCTAAACCAGGCTGCTTAGGACAGCTATACTTTTCGCCAAGATCGTCATCCAATGAATATGGTATGCACCCCATCAGAAATATCAACTTTGTGTTAAAAATGGCCGCGAATACAGTGGTTCCGAAGTAAACACTACAAACGTTCTTTAAGTAAAGGAATATTGAATTATGTTTGATCATGGACGGACATGTAGAAAAGTTCTCCTCAGACACATCCTGCTATGTTAGCTGCACACAACAACTGCACGCCGCTCTCTCACTTTTTACGTCTTCACCATTTAGTTAAGCATTAATTTACGCCATATTCGTGCTGCACATGTATGTTTACGATGTTACTTGTTTATTTAGTATCTGTGAATAACATTGAGAGTCCAACTGAATGTATGAGGGCTTATTCACCGCCGCAACAGCTTTGGGAGCAAAATATTATAAGGGTGCAAATTTTGGCAGAACACAGGTGATGGCTCTGTTTTGTTTTATTTTATTTAACAATTGCAATTAGCGTCATTAGCAGGGCAAAATGAAACTCCGCTCACCATTTTGGCGGTGTTCTCTGGCCTTTCATGGGCCACATTTTCAATCCTTGGTTGAAAGGAGTTGTTGCCGCTTTTGAAAGCTTAGGTTTGAAAAACATGACATATATCCATCTTGCCTCTTCGTTCCTCAGGTGGTTTTGGCCACGCAAAGCAAATGGCTGTCTAAAGAGCTAGTTGTGTTACTTTGTATTTGGGGGTTTCTTGAATACTTACTGAAAGAGTTGATGATTTTTACTGACAGATCTTTAGTTACAGAACAGAAGAGAGGCATAAACATTAACTGTTCATTGGTAGGCTATATTGGGACCATGGAAAGTGCATGCAAAAAAGTCTTACTCATGGTTTCCAGTCATTTTTTAGTAATTAGCGTTTTTGTGTCCGCCTTTTTTGTGATATTTTTGCCTTTTGACTAAATTTCGAATGCGGTTTTCTCATCTTTTGTTCATCTTTGCTCGTGTCGTAGCTGGACGCGGCCGACGCCATGTTGTTTGTTTTCCAAACCATGGCAACAATCCTCGTCTCCTATTGGTGCACGTGACCTAAAACAGCTTCACACACTGACGATACTACTCCGCCATATCAATATCACTGTGCCACGGGGGGAGAAAAAAGACCGACACAAAAACGCTAATTACTAAAAAATGACTGGAAACCGTGAGTATAACTTTTTTTGGTACAATTTGCAACATATTTATATAATAAAGCAGAGTTCATGTAGATCCATTTGAGTGGAACGAACCAACACAATTCCGCTCAGCCAATACAGCCTATGGCTGGCTTTTGATCAGCTGTCTCAAGTTCGCTGCGTACAGTGCCCTCCATAATTATTGGCATGCGCATCTTTCGTGGCACGCCAGACCCACTTAGAGTGTTTGTTGCCAAAAAGCTCAATTTTGGTCTCATCTGACCAAAGCACACGGCCCCAGGCTTCAACTGGGACCGTGTGCTTTGGAAGCGAAACAGCCCCACAGCATCACTAACCCACCCCCATACTTCACAGTGGGTATGAGGTGCTTTTCAGCATGCGCATCTTTCATGGCACGCCAGACCCACTTAGAGTGTTTGGTTCCAAAAAGCTCAATCTTGGTCTCATCTGACCAAAGCACACGGTCCCAGGCTTCAGCTGGGACCGTGTGCTTTGGTGGGTGGTGGTGGGTTAGTGATGCTGTGGGGCTGTTTCGCTTCCAAAGGCCCTGGGAACCTTGTTAGGGTGCATGGCATCATGAATGCTTTGAAGTACCAGGACATTTTAAATCAAAGTCTGTTGCCCTCTGCCCGAAAGCTGAAGATGGGTCGTCACTGGGTCTTTCAGCAAGACAATGACACTATACATATGGCCAAAAATGGTTCACCAGACACAAAATCAAGCTCCTCCCATGGCCATCTCAGTCCCCAGACCTTGTTTTGTTGGCAAAAGGGGGTTGTAAAAAGTATTAACACCAGGGGTGCTAATAATTGTGACACACATTATTTGATGTCAAATAATTATTTCTTCATGTGGGATTTTTTCCCCCACTGAATAAATGCACTTGTATTGAAGGTTGGATTTTTCTCTTTTTTTCCATTAAGGTCCCATATTGTTTGAATAAAAAAAAACATTAGAAGCTAAAAAAAACACATCTTAACTAAGGGTGCCAATAATTATGGAGGGCACTGTATCTCTGACTTCCGTGTGCTGTGACGAGTAGACATTACAACTCGAACATGGAGATACGATTTACTCATATCATTACAATAGTGACATGATGTGTTCGGAAAAAAAAATTGATACATTATTTAAATTTTTTTTTTTGTTCATTTCATTTATTTTTATTGTTTGTTTTATTGCTTTATAACTTTTATAGACAATGTTTTACCGGAATTTTTTTAATTTTCAAATCATATATAGGAAAGTTAATTACATGCAATGACACTTTTCGGCCACCAGGGGGGCATGACCCCCCCCCCCCCCCCCCCCTTAAACTCTGCTTATGATTTCAGGGTAAACTAAGCCTATAAAATAAGGAGGGAAATGTACATATATTTAAAACATCATTAGAAAGTACACTTCCATGTGTTCCGCAGAGGAAAGTGTCAGCATCTGTCATCTCACTGTTTGTCAAAGATCAACACCTCTTCAAACTGATGTTATTGCATTTATAAAGGCTGTTAATCTAGTGAATGTAATCAGTCAGGATTACCAGGGGTGAAAGTGGTTAGAATTTCTTGCCGGAAGTCCCCGACGTGAAGGTCGCCACGGAGCCAGAAATTGTATTTATTTATTTACTTATTTATTTTAAGGTAAAACTACTGAAATGCAAAGAAAACGTTTTTTGGTCAGTTATTTCTATAACACATACAAAAAAATGATTTTCATTCAAAATTGTATTTTTTTGCAAAATAAAAGTTAACAAAAACAGCTATAACCCCAGCCTCCATCTCCTAATTTTTATTTTCCCTCATTTCCTCACATACTAAATGCCAAATCTCAATTTTAACTACTTAAGAACATAGGATGTATTTTAAAATTGAAGATAATGCAAACATTTACTTTTTGTTGTGTGTTTTTTTTTTTTAATAATAAAGATATAAGTAACATACATTCAGAAAAATAAGTACAAATCACTTGTATTATGCCGAGTGAAATGGGATATATTTTGAAGATCGCGCAAAAATTTACTTTTTTAAATCAAAAGGAAATGAATAAGTAGCCTAACATAAATAAACAAATATAAGTCCAAAGTGCACATTGACAGCTAAGATGTTCTGAAGCTCGCCATCAGAGCAAATAAAACTAAATATGATAAATAAGCGGAAACGGATTACGCTACACAAGCACTTTATTATGCTTGTTGTTAACACTGTGTATGTAAATCTGATTGCTGTAGATTGTTTTCTTCTTGGAGATGAAATGCATGTGTAGCAGCTGTGTATTTTTTTTTTTACATAGCATTTTGACAATTGCCGTCATATTTTCGGAATCAAAGCACCATATACTGGAACAACGTTCCGGCCCTGAATCTTATACCGGAACTGCGTTCCAGCCCTGAATCTTATACCTGAACTGCGTTCCTGACCGTTCCCGCCCACTTTCACCCTTGAGGATTACCCAAACATCCCTAAAATTTATTTACGAGAGTATTAAGCAGTTTTATCAGTAAGAATTGATTTCTTGTTCAAAATTGTCTTGAAGCAACTCAAAACAGGATTTCTGAAATACTGTATTCCAATTACACAATCGATTAACAGTAATTTTTTCAATCAAAATTAAGAATTGAAATTTGTGGTTTGAGATGTGTCCACATACAACGATATACCTTCTAATTAAAAGGGTACAAAGGGGTGAGTACAAAGTGCTATACACACGAAAGGGAATTCTTTTAGTATTTTTAACATGTGTGTTCCCATTGGGGTATTTTCATGTATACAGTGACATGCAAAGGTTTAGGTATGACGATTTAAACATTTTCATGCCACCGTATTACAGGTGAGAAGTGGATTATTTACATGAGATAGGATTAAATACTTGCAAAAACACCATTAGGAGCTTCACGCATGCAGCCGCGGATGTCTCCTTTCTCTAATTTCAACCCCGCATGCCCTCTTGTGGCATTTTTTGGAACTATCCTCACAGAAAGGTGGTTGCCAGGGTCTTGTTTTGAAGCTCACAACATGGCAGAGCCACCACTACTAAATTCGAAGCCTATGTGGTTAGTGTAGGTCACTTGTGGATGATTTCAATAATGGGACTTTTCAAAGTGATTATGGATGATGAAAATGATTAGTAATTTTGATTTTTGCCTGTTAGGTTCTTGTTTACATCTTATATTACTTGTACATGTGCCCTAAAGTGTGTGTTTGTGTGTGTGTGTGGTGGGGTCATGAAAGATCAGTCATAAACATTTAAAACGGCTGGCCATAGACTTCATAATTCTATTGACATGTCACTTCCCTCGGACCCTGCGCAACACCTTCCCGTAGGAGGCTGGACCAAATTCCGCTTCATTTAGTAGTAGTCAGTCGCAGACAGCACAGCTCAAGCCGGATTTTTGATAAAGTACAAAAGCTGTACCGCATACAAACATAAAGGATTTTCTCAGGAGTGATTTGTTCAAGGGTTCAAGGTAATTGTTATATTTTTCGTACCATGCATGCTTTTTGAAACGTTGTGGAAAAAAATCAATGAGAGAATTTAACCGCCACAGCATTGGCATTATACATCGCAACATTTACTTAAAATAACTGCCAACTGCCCGTTTTTTTTGCATTAAACCAAGAATCGAGACTGTTTTACGTCCATATCTCTAAAGAATTCCGTGATTTAAGCATTTATTCACAAAAATTTTCAACTGAAAAAGCTCTTTGTGTACACATGACGTGGGCTACTTTTCCTAACTGACTAGCCTCATAGTTCGCAATATTTACGCAAAAGAAATGCTACCTGCACTTTTTTTTTTTTTTTTTGCTTTTAACTAAGACTCGAGACTGTTTTACGTCCATATCTACAAATAATTCAGTGATTTAAGCATTCATTCACATGAACTTTCAACGGAAAAAGCTCTTTGTGTACACATGGCATGGGCTAATTTTCCTAACTGACTAGCCTCGTAGTTCGCAATATTTACGCAAAATGCTACCTTCACGTTTTTTTTGTTTTGTTTTTTCCTTTTAACCAAGAATCAAGACGGTTTTACTTCAATATCTATAAAGAATTCAGGGATTAAAGCATTTATTCGCAAGAATCATCGGTATCATTCCTGGGACAGAAAGTGGCAGAGGGAAGTCTTCAGATGGACCCTGCAAAAGTGACGGCAGTTACATCCTGGGCTGTACCGGAGAACCGCAAGAAACTGCAATAATTCTTGGGGTTTGCCAACTTCTACAGAAGATTCATCCGGAATTACAGCACAGTGGCATCTCCCCTCACAGCCCTTACCAGCACAAAGGTTCCATTCAGGTGGACCCCAGCAGCCGAAAAGGCCTTCGGGACGCTTAAGGCACGCTTCACTTCTTCCCCAATCCTCCAAATGCCCGACCCAGAGTGACAGTTTGTGGTAAAGGTGGATGCCTCCGAAGTAAGGGTCGGGGCAGTGCTTCCACAGCGCGCAGCATCGGACGGCTAGTTATATCTGTGCGCCTTCTGCTTTCACCGACTGTCTCCGGCAGAGCAAAATTCTGACATTGGGAATCGCGAGCTGCTGGCTATGAAACTCGCGCTGGAAGAATGGCGACATTGGCTTGAAGGATCAACCATTCCGTTTCTGGTGTGGACCGACCACAAGAACCTTGAATACATAAGAACAGCTCGGCGGTTGAACCCGCGGCAGGCCCAGTGGTCCCTATTCTTCACACGTTTCAATTTCACCCTCTCTTACCGCCCTGGTTCCCGGAATGCAAAGCCGGATGCCCTCTCTCCTGTATTCCAGAAGCACTAGTGGAGGAGTCCAATCCCATTCTCCTGGATTCCTGCCTTGTTGCCACGCTGACCTGGGACATTGAGGAGCAGGTCAAAGAAGCCATCCGGGATCAGCCTGGCCCCAGCGCCTGCCCCACTGATCGCCTCTTTGATCCTGATAATCTGAGGTCCCAGGTGATCCAGTGGGGCACCAACTCGCACCTGGCTTGTCACTCTGGTGTCACACGCACCATCCACCTGCTCTCCCAGCAATTCTGCTGGCCATCGTTGAGAAAAGACGTCCAAGACTTTGTGAAAGCCTGCACCACCTGTAGCCAGAACAGGACCACCAACCGTTGGCCAGCCAGCTTGCTCCAACCCCTGCCAGTTCCCAAATGACCCTGGTCCCATATATCAATGGAATTTGTCACCGGACTCCCTTTTTCTGAAGGAAACACTGTCATCCTCACGGTTGTGGACAAGTTAAGCAAGATGGCCCACTTCATCCCGCTGCCAAAATTGCCCACAGCTAAGAAGACGGCACAGGTGGTTATGGAGCAGGTGTTCCGAATTCACGGACTAGGAAGTGATGTCGTATCTGACCGGGGTCCGCAGTTTGCATCCTCCTTCTGGAAGGAGTTCTGCCGCCTCCTGGGAGCCACAGCGAGCCTCACGTCAGGCTATCACCCCCAGTCTAACGGCCAGTCGGAAAGGCTCAACCAAGAGCTTGAGACATCCCTCCACTGCATGGCTTCACGCAACCCCCATTCTTGGGCGCAACATCTGCTGTGGGTGGAATACGCTCACAACTCCCTTCACAGCTCTGCCACCGGCCTGTCTCCCTTTCACACTATCTTCGGCTATCAACCTCCCCTGTTCGCCAGCCAAGAGGGAGACGCTTCCTGCCCTTCCGCCCAAGCCTGTGTACGGAGATGTCGTCTCAAGCCCGTACCACTCTTATAAAGTCTGTTTCTGGTTATTCTATCAGAGCCAACCAATGACAGACTGCAGCCCCTGCATACCAAGTGGGCCAGAAGATATGGCTTTCTTCCTGGACCTGCCACTCCAGGTGGAATCACGTAAACTGGCACCCAGTTTTGTTGGTCTGTTTCCCATCGAGAAGATCATCGGCCCATCAGCTGTCTGACTCCAACTCCCCAGGTCTATGAAGGTTCACCCAACCTTCCATGACTCCAAACTAAAGCCAGACAATGAAAGCCCCTCTTGTCCCGAATACAGCACCTCCTCCCCCTCCTCGCCTGGTGGACGGGGGTCCTGTCTACACAGTTCGCCGCCTGCTCAAGTCACGCCGCTGGGGCAGGGGCCTCCAATATCTGGTGGACTGGGAAGGATATGGTCCTGAGGAGAGGATGTGGGTCCCAGCTGGGCGGATTGTAGATCGGACCCTCATATCAGACTACCACCCCCTCCATCCGGACCAACCAACCATCCGACCTAGAGTGGCTTGCTCTCAGCCCATGCCTGCATCTGACTCTGAACCCGACTCTGTGCCATCGGTAGTTGATTCCACCACTGGCGAGGAGGAGATTGAGCCAATGCCCTGAGTGGATGAGGCCATGGACTCTGACGGGTCGGTGGATTAGTAGCCCTTAATGGACTCAATTCTTTGGACTTCTGGAACCGTCCCTTGAGCGGGGGGTTCTGTCATGTACCAATGTACCAGCATATTGCCAGCATATTGCATCACACTCGTGCCTCACAAAGCTTCCATCACAAAGACTGTGTACTCTTTCATATGTCACAAAGAACAACTGAGAACAAGATATAAGGCACGAACACCTCGCATTCAGTGTCAGGTCGTCAGCTATCCAGCATACGTTTGCATGCCAATGAGCCATTTCCGCTTGACCTGATTGTTTTCTTTGTCTGTCAACTAGTGATGGGGCGAAATGGGCCGAGGTTCCGAAGCTTGTGTCGAGTAATGGGAGGGGTGTTTCCACGAAGCTTGTAGCGAGGCGCGCGTCATTTCAGCAGAACCCAGAAATGATGACATGAGAAGCCTCGCCGGCCGGCTGAAACTGATGATCACTTCAAAAGTGATCCGACGTTCGGCGCGCATTGCAAACACGATAGGCTACAGACTACAGTATAAATTGTTTGCCAAACGCAATGGCGATCGCCTGTTATCTCACATTTTGAGCATTTCGGGTTCCTGTGCTTGTTACATGATCTGTGCGCAACAGTGCAACCAGTGCAATCTTTTTTCGAGCCTTGTCCTTTGCTTGCGATGGAACCTGCGCGAAAAAAGCGATCCTCCCCTGTATGGGAACATTTTCATTTGATTGCTTTCAATAAGGTAAAGGAGAAGAACTACATTAATATAAATGTGAGTGTGTGTGTACCTATCTGAACCAAACATCAACAGAATGAACAATCCATTAGTGTACTGGGAGGCACAAAAGAATACCTACCCAAATTTATATAAACTGGCACTAGCTTTTATCTGCACCCCAGCTTCATCTGTGCCTTGTGAAAGAATATTTTCTAAAGCTGGTGAAATATTGTCCAAAAAAAGAAACCGTTTAAAGCCAGCCACTGTGGGAAAGCTATTATTTCTCAACAAAAATGAATAACAAATTATCCTTAGCACTTGTTGTATTTTGTTCACAAACTAAAGTACTAACATAAGCACATTCATATCTTTGTCATTATCAAATAACCATTGAATTCTTAACAATGTTGACCTCTTGGGCTTCTAGACCACTTGATGGCACCATAGAGTAAATGAAGCACCATGAAGCTTTGCTACACGTGCAAACCAATTGGCTGCAAAGCTTCATTGCTTCATGAGGCTTCATTTGGCCATCACTACTGTCAACATCAATAAAATCCTGTGTCTGCGATACGCAAGTGATTCCTCCGTCTCGTACATGACATGTATAACTGTATAATGACTATAAATGGCTATTCTATTCTATAATAAGTTGTGATTGTATATAGAATTTATTAATAATGTAATTATAAATTATTTATAATTGATTTTGCATGTTTGCAATGTTTGATTGGATTCCCTTCATTTCCAAGGCAATCAAAAATCGTTTCTCTCTGTCTCAAGAATCTGCCGAACATAGAACAACTGAGCCGTCACACTGCCAAACAAGCTACTGAAATAATAGCACGCATTTGCTGGCAAAATTTAATTTCATCAATGAGATTACTGTATGTGAAAATTCTGTAAAAATGAAACAGTGTAATATTTTTTTTATACAGATTTACCTCTGCTTCCACACGGTTTGAACACATTAAACTAATAAACAAAAACACATTTTAAATGCAAAACTACAGCAATCATCAAATGTTTTCAAAATAATATACATTTTGGACTGTCTGTGTGATTGATACAGAATGTGCCTTTAAGAGACAGGGCCTGAAGGCAGAATTTTTTTTTTTTTTTTAAAGCTGGAAAGTGCATTTGCGACTGGCTGTCATTCCCTATTTATAAAGACAAATATACATACATATATGCACAAAGGCTATTAAAATACAAATCTGAGAAAGCAAAGGAATGCAAGCGATGAACAATTACTAGTCCTTTTTTTAAAAATTAGCATATTTTGATAAAGTTCATTATTTTCTGTAATGTACTGATAAACATTAGACTTTCATATATTTTAGATTCATTACTGTAAGATGTGCTTTAATGCTTTTGCACGCTAAGGTTAATAATGTGTGTTTAAAACTAATAGTTATAACTACAGTCTTATTTAACAGTCTTAAGGCCTTACAAAAGAAAGAATGTGTCGCGGAAGGTCACATTCAACTGAAGGACAGATGCCAGCCTGACCCAGAGGGGCAGATTTCCTGTTTTAGGTTTCTCTTGCTGACCATAAAGTTTCAACACAATGAGACAAGACAAATAACTGCCCGCATTCTTTTCTCAAGATAACAGCTATTTCTCAAGATGTGAAACTCACACGTGTATGTTGAAACTTTCTCACTCTGTCAATAAAAGGCTGCGCTCTTCAGGGGAAAGGCAGATAAGCTTGGTGTGAGCCACGCGCTCCCATCAACCTTTCTCCTGACGGCGTCAGCATATCTCCGTTCGTGGTCTGATCCTCCTTCCGTCCCTTTCTGGGTCTTTAATTAATTACAAAAGTGAGTTTAGACCTAACATTTTTCTCTGGTGCCGAAACCCGGGACCTCACATCCGTGTCCATCCGGACCGTAACGGGACCAACGGGCCGTCTCCAGACAACGACGCCTTTACGTGACTGGACCGGCCGTCAGTTTGTTCCTGCGATGACCCGGATCGCCGGTGACAGGTCCCAACCGAACCAGGGAGGGACGGACGAAGGTAGGATTATTTTTGTCCAATTAACGCTTTCGGTGTTGATACGGTGCGCGGTTTGAGGTGTCAAGAATACGGGACATGACCTAAAAAGGCAGGTACGAACGATTAAGTTCGTGGTAACCGTGTCACGAAAACCGTTGAGAACCCAATTAAGGCTAGCGTGCCCGCGTAAGAAACCGTCGAAATTCAACCCATTCGCAGTTCAGGGAACTGGCGTAAAACAACGTGTTATAGTCCTGCGCGGCAGGACGTCGTGTCAAAATAGTATTTTGCGTCACGAATTAACACGTTAACGACCGAGGCGTCGTCGGAAAGCAGGTTGAGGACCCTTAAAAGTTTAAATGGACAAAAAGCGAGACATTTACGGAAAAAAACCTTTGTGAAAATTGATATGAGGCGATAAAAATTGATAAAAGCCCGTGCACGGCAAAAATTCGTAAAAGATATCAATACAAAGGTGAAAAAACAAAAAAAATTTAATTTAATTTAATTTAATTTAATTTAAAAAATAAAATAAAATAAAATACAATAAAATAAAATTTAAAAAATTAAATAAAATAATAAAAGAAATAAAATAAAAATAAAATAAAAAAATAAAAATTAAAAAAATTTAAAATGAAATAAAAGTTAAAAAGTGGGGCCAAGAGTAAACAAATAAGAAGACACCCTGACGTGGTGTTTATGCAAGAACAATTCCCAGGAAGCTGTTGTTACCTGGAAGCGTGGGTTAGAGCTCATGACTTTAACCCAATGTTGAAAGAAGTGGAAAATGTGGGAGCATTGAAGGCAAAAGAGAAGTGCAAAGAAAGAATAGAGGACGAGCTCAAAGTCCTCTCCGTGTGGGAAAAAGGTCTGAGCAAAGTGAACGAGAAGGCGAAGAGAAAGCAAGCACAAAAAGAAAGAGGAAGTACACTAGTCATGTCCATAGTGATAATTGGTGAATTGTGATGTTGAAGGTTTGAGTAAGTTGTATTGAGGACAGAGGTAACCGTAAGTCTCAGTAAAGATGGGTGGCGAATGTGTTTGGTTGTTTGGTGGATGTCCGGAGTGACAAGAAGGAGCTGAGAAAGTAGGGTTGAGAAAGTTTTGGGCGTGTGAGACGAGCGTCGATAAGCGAGGGAATTGTTTGTGAATAGCTGACCGTTTATTGTGCAAAATCGGAAAAACCTAGAAGTTTTTCAACATGAGGAGTGCGGCCCTTCGGTGGCCCCTATTTGCAACATGGGGTCCTCGACGGCATCCGCTGGGTTTTTGCCCAAATTAATGATAAGGGAAGGTTGTAATTGCAGCTGGAAATATTCCAGCCTTTCCCTTGTACTATTTAGGATATGAATTTTTAAAATTGAATCCCATTAGAGATAAAAAAAAAAATACACTATTGAGCTAAATTGAAAATTATAGAACGCTCTTAAAAGAAAATAAGAGAATGGCTTAAAGAGAAAGAAAATAGTTAATGTTTTGAAAAAGGAAAAGATCAACTGTTGATAAATAGCTATTTGAAAACAAATTTAACAGATTTATTTTAAGCAAAGAGCTAGTATATTTGATAAAAAGAAAATTAGATTGTTAGAAATGTTCTTCATTCAAGAATAGATATTGTTAAAGTAAATTCTTCTGAATTCAGGTGAAAAAATGACCAACTTTTAGATGTATCGAGCTAATAAGAACAAATGATAATATTTACTCCAAGTAAGTAGAGTAATCTGACGTATTAATCTTTGAACTAGTCTTTAACATTCAAAATAAGATGGAGAAAATTATTCGGCTAGATTTAAGAGAAATGATCTTAGTGAGACATTATTAAATTTACAATGAAGAAGGTGATTCAGAAATAGAAAAATGTACTCATTATTGGCAGATTTAAAGAGAAAAGGAATCACACATAATGACATAATAAATAGATTGACTAAATTAGATTTTGAAGAACATGACAAAATACAGTAAGAACTGTCAAAAAGACTTCCCATTAATTCTTGGGAATGATAATAGATATCAATGCAAGTCTTATAGATAAAGAGCGGTCCAAATGTTGGTTAACAAACTCCTGTTGAGGAAGGAGCAGCGGTTTGGTATATGTCACAAAATAAATAAATATTAACAGCTGATGAAAAATCAGGTTTAGCAGACGTTAGAGCAATTTTAAACTTGCCGCTTTTTAAGAATGGCAGAAATAGTTTAAGTTAGGGAAATAAGTTGTTACAGGGAGTGTATAAATAATGATAACAAATCAAAAGTTGGGATTAAACAAACGTTCTAAATTTTACACGTAAAGCAGATAATTCTACCAACCTGGAGTGAAATACAAATGGATGTTTTTTAGTGCACGAAAAAACATTCTTTGTTCTCCTCTGGACTGCTGAATTATCCTCGATTATAAATTATATGGATGTCAGTTGAAAATGATTGGAATTAAAAATGGAATTGAATGCTATAAGAGGTAGTGTTTTAAGTGTTAAAGAATAGCAGAGAAGTCATAGTGGAATAAAAAAAAATTGCTTAAAAGAGTATTGCTGTCCCTCAATACTCTCCCATGCAAATGAAAAACTTTGCCTGGGTAAAAAAGTCAGATTTTGACTTATGTGGACAACACACCGTGATATGGAGAATTCAAATTTGAAATAGAAATTAAAATTGATTACAAAATTTACCCAAAGATACCCTAGGCCTATTGAGATACTGTATTTGACTAAAAACAATTAATTGAATAGATTATAATTGCGTCGTGGAATCGTAATTTTTGGATTTCATGTTGATGAATCTTCTACGGTGACCCAAATGTGAAAAGACATTTTTGTCAGTTCTAAAGGAATTCCAAAACAAAGACAAATTCCATTTTTGTAATCTTGAGTGGAACATTGCGCGATATATTAATGCCACTGCAAAATTCAATTTACTGATTAAAATGGGAGCTGACAAAAAATTGATCATAAGCAAATATTGGCATTTGCCAAGTGGAAATTATTATACTGGGAGAATTGTAACTCTGTAACTTTGGGTTGATTGCGGAACGTAAACTGTTTTTGATAACGGTAACAGTAATAGCATGGGGTTTTAGAAATGGGTTATTCGTTATTCTTGAATTTACGATACATGATTACCATTCTCCCAAGATAAGCTTAATCTTTGATTTTAGACTTTGAATATATCACGTTTATCCTCAGTATCTTTATTTCACATTTTTATTGACATAACATTTGGTTTGTTTTGAGGATATGTTTTAATGTAGAGTTTATAAAAGCTAATTTAATTTGGTTTCCTGTTTTGAATAATGAGTCAATTGTTTAGACCGTGCTGACAAATTAGGTTAACTGAGAATTCTGCAGTAGCGGGAAAACAAACAATCTTGAATGCAGCAAAACCAAAAAAAAAAATGATGTTATTTTTAGGATTGTGCAATCACTGCCGAGCCTGGCTGTTAGATTTTGACCTCAAGCCAATGTCAATGAATGATCAATTGAATTGGAAACCTGAAGCCGAAGTACCTTTCAGGAAACTGTAAACAGACTTGGCAGGCTCCTCAGTCTTAGCACATCCAAACTACCAAAAGCGTTAACCATTTGTAAATGTGAAGCCCAAATTGATGGCCTTGATAATGTGTCAATCGAGAACAGGCTAGCAGATGAAGCAGCCAAGATAGCGGTTGTAAATCAACGCAATAAAGCTAAAATACACCTATTGGCTGAAACTGAACCGCAACAACTAATAGATAAAAAACTTAAAGGCTATCAAAACATAGCATCGCAAACAGAAAAGCAAATATGGGCGATGAAAGGTTTCTACCAAAATTATTGATCATATGGGCAGCTGAATTGAGCCACATGATTGTCAAGTGTCTACAGGGGGGAGGATTGAGTTGGTTAATAATTGGTTAATAGACACTATGACAATTGTGGCCCAATGTCTTTAATTCATATTTAAAAAACTTGGAAAAACTTGGGAAAAATTTTTTTTTCAGTGTTTACTTTGCATAAACAATGTTAAGAGAGACCAAAAAGAGGGAGGTTTCTAGAACCAACTGAACTATTTCATACATTGCATTGAGTTAAATAGAGTGTTGGGGAAAAGATATTGCCTGGGGAAAAATAGATGTATTTTCTAGATGAGTTAAGATTTTTCCTAGCGCACATGAGGATGAAAAACCAGTAATTAATGCAATATGTGATAGAATTATTCCAACATTTGGCATACCTGCCATTGTCCGAAGTGAATATGGACCCCACTTCAGAGTTGAGGGCCTAATGGAAGTGGGCAGACTGTTAAACATTGAAATGGAAAAAAAAGAGAAAACTCATTGCATGTACAGACCCCAGTCGGCTGGACTAGTGGAAAAAGACAAATTAATAACAGACTGATGCAGAAGGAAAGAACTTGCCACTTTTTAGACTTCCAGATTTAAACCCAGGACCTGTTAAAGGTTCTGGCAGCATTGCAGCTCACATAAAGAAACAGGTTGATCCAAGACAAGTTTGCGACAACAATGATCTGCCAGAATGTTCTGATCCACAGACTCTCAAGGTGCGGGTCGGAGACTTGGTGATCCTGAAAGTGTTGCAGCGTGCCTGGTGGGACAGTGAACGCTGAGTGAACGCTGGGACGGTCCTTACGAGATGGTGGGCTTCAGCCCGACTGCAGTGAAAGTCTACGGAGGCACTGGGTGAATTCGTCAGTCCCAGTGCAAGCTCTTCCGGTTGCCAGAAGGACCTAGCGACGCCAGTCCACCAGACCCTGATTCCTAAAGTCCCGACCTCACCTAAAGTCATTAAGAGCGGTGGAGGGTTTTCTGGCCTGCTGGCAGCCCGTCTGCTCTTACGAATGACCTCCCATCATTGGATGGAGGAGTCTACTTCGCATTGTCAAACACCTGCTCTCTACTGTGGACCAAAAGGTCAACACCATGTTTGTCGCCTGCTCAGCCAAATACGACCTTGTGTCACAGGTCCCCCTAGAAGAACCAGATACGGATTTGGACAGTGACGATACAGACACTATCGTCTAAAGTAGATTCCCCACGTCGGCCATCCCGACTCTGCAACCCTATGGGCTCTCGATAAATAACACGACGCGGTGATCATAAATCGCTGAAATATGGCGTTCAAAAGAGTTCCAGATTGTACCTACATTTACCAAATGTTATGATGAATTGTGTTTTTTCCATGGAGCCATGGCATGAAGCTGCTCTCGTCCCTAGCGTAAATGGGGAGGGAATAGGGGAATTTTGTCCTTAATGTTAAGGTTTTTTTCGCCCCTATCGTGGCATTTTATAACTCCTGCTAATGGATAATGGACGGGTCAGACACCGACCCCACTCTCGAGAATGTCTAACTTTGATGAAAGCTGAAAAGTTTTAAACCCACAACAGGAGGGAAATGTAAGACGTGCTTTAATGCTTTTGCACGCTAAGGTTAATAATGTGTGTTTAAAACTAATAGTTATAACTACAGTCTTATTTAACAGTCTTAAGGCCTTACAAAAGAAAGAATGTGTCGCGGAAGGTCACATTCAACTGAAGGACAGATGCCAGCCTGACCCAGAGGGGCAGATTTCCTGTTTTAGGTTTCTATTGCTGACCATAAAGTTTCAACACAATGAGACAAGACAAATAACTGCCCACATTCTTTTCTCAAGATAACAGCTATTTCTCAAGATGTGAAACTCACACATGTATGTTGAAACTTTCTCACTCTGTTAATAAAAGGCAGCGCTCCTCAGGGGAAAGGCAGATAAGCTTGGTGTGAGCCACGCGCTCCCATCAACCTTTCTCCTGACGGCGTCAGCATATCTCCGTTCGTGGTCTGATCCTCCTTCCGTCCCTTTCTGGGTCTTTAATTAATTACAAAAGTGAGTTTAGACCTAACAATTACACACAACTGAAGTAGTTCAAGCCTTTTATTGTTTTAATATTGATGATTTTGGCACAACAACAACAACAAAACAAATCAAGAAAACCCAAAAATCCCTATCTAAAAAAAGTTAGCATATGATGAAAAGGTACTCTAAAGAAGCTACTAACCTAATCATCTGAATCAACGAATTAACTCAAAACCCCTGCGAAAGATTCCTGAGGCTTTTAAAAACTCCCAGCCTGGTTCATTACTCAAAACTAGGGCTGTCCCAAACGACTAATTTCCTCCCGATTAGTCAGCCGACTATTTTTACGATTAGTCGACTGATCTAATACTTTTTTTTTTTTTTTTTTTTACTAATTTAATAATGAAATATTTGTTGAAGCTTATTAATTCACCCAAAAACATTTTGGAACACCTAAATTCTTTATTAACGTATAAATAAATAACATATCAATAATAAATCACAAACAATGAGGTCAAATGCTGCTGACATTAACTAGTGCAAAAAAAAAAAAAAGTAAACGGAAACACTGTGACTTCACCTTTTTAACAGGAGTCAAAACAATTCTTACTCTTTTTGTGGTATGTCTATATTGTTCTAAATGTTAAAATGAATTGCAATGTCCCGGACAATCATTTTCAGAATACTTTGTGTGAGTTCAGATTTTTGGGGGGAGGGGAAAAACTGTTAAATTCTTCTTTATTTTAACCTGAAAATAGATAAAGCAGAGGGCACACTGAAATATTACTGCAATTATTTTGAATGAAAGGCACACATAGTCATAGTTACAAAAAATAAATATATAGTATTAATTTTATAGTATACTACTATATGTATATACACAATGATACTTTATAATGTAACTAACATTAGTGCAGTCATGGATTACAGTAAGCAGGCCAGTGCTGTGTTCATATATATGTTTTTATTATATTATGTATATACAGGATATACAGTGCCCTCCATAATTATTGGCACCCCTGGTTAAGATGTGTACCCACGGGCCTTTGGAAGCGAAAACAACCCCACAGCATCACTGACCCACCCTCAGTGGGTATGGGGGTAGGTCAGTGATGCTGTGGGGCTGTTTCGCTTCCAAAGGCCCTGGGAACCTTGTTAGGGTACATGGCATCATGAATGCTTTGAAATACCAGGACATTTTAAATCAAAATCTGTTGCCCTCTACCTGAAAGCTGAAGATGGGTCGTCACTGGGTCTTTCAGCAAGACAATGACCCTAAACATATGGCCAAATCTACACAAAAATGGTTCACCGGACACAAAAATCAAGCTCTTCCCATGGCCATCTCAGTCCCCAGACTTTGTTTTGTTGGCAAAAGGGGGCTGTACGAAGTATTAACACCAGGGGTGCTAATAATTGTGACACACATTATTTGATGTCAAATAATTATTTCTTTATGTGGGATTTTCCCCCCACTGAATAAATGCACTTGTATTGAAAGTTGGATTTTCTCTTTTTCCATTAAGGTCCCATATTATTGGAACAAAAAAAATATATATTAGAAGCTAAAAAACACATCTTAACCAGGCGTGCCAATAATGATGGAGGGCACTGTATTTGTTCCCCCCAAGTGGGAGCTTCCATGATCCTAATAAATTTAATAATAATTAAATAAAACATTATATAATTATATATTATACATATTATTTTATTAAATAAAAAATGCACGTTGATACGACACACATAAAGGCAACTTCAATTTTTTAAAAAATCATTAGAAAGTTGTATGGACTTACAACCCGCTAGCTCGTTGTTTCTCGTCTTCGAAAATTACACCTGGGTGACGGCGCTTCAAGTGTTCGTTCATAGCCGACGTGGTACCATGGTCTGCGAGCACAGTTTAGCAAAGAGTACACACAGTAGCACCCTCCATATTTTCCTTGAAATAACTCCAGGCTCTGGCTATTCTGGTCCGTTTTTTTTGGACTTATGCCGCTTTTACCGTGTTACCAATTTTGCCCTTGTTGGTAATAGGAGGTGTTTTCAACTCCTCGCCGTAGCAGGGAGTGAATCCAGCGATTCACTTGTCTCGTTGTCGTCGGTTCATCCGATTTCCTACTCAGGAAGGCGGCGGTGTGCATAAAAACCCAGAGAGGCGTCGGATGGCTTTTTATGGATACTTTTATTGATTAAAACAAAAACCTGGGGGATGCAGCCACTTAACTCCGCGCAACCCACGCACTTTCCCAACTCTCACCTCAACTTTCACCTAAGTGAAAAAACATAGAATTTCATTTCCTATCCTATCCTATCGTATAATGGATAAACCCACAAATAAAAGCCAGGGAGGGAAAGGAGAAATACCAATTTGCCTATTTTCATTCTGTACACACGTGACATGACTGACGTCACGTCATTTTTGGGGGGTTTAACATTATTTTCTCCATTATCAGAGGTCCAAGAAATATGTGTGGTTTTCATATATAAATTTCTTGCCCAACACATGCATCACACATTACATACAGGTCATTTATACTGCATAGTCTAATGCTTTAACGGAATGAATCAGTTGTGCTGATAAATTGTTCTCAATGCAACTGAGGTAATCTGGAGTGTACTACCTGGCTACAACCAATGGAGGTACTACTGATTCACTCACAACTGAATGAGTAAGTACAGGTGTTACATTAACTGTCCATGCATCCATCCATTTTCTGCTTTGTTTATCCCGACTAAATGCATTTTAAAATCTGTCCAACAGTTAATTATACATTGTTATTGCTATTTTTGTGTTGGAAGTGGTATCTCTTGTTACCTGAACGGTGGGTTTCTGCATACATGATTTGATATTAATTAGTATTTTAACATTAAATTGTAATATTATAGTTTTATTTGTAGTGCAGATAAGTATTTAAAAAAAAAAAAAAAAAAAAAAAAAACCTAAATGACGTATTCAAAATTGTCCTATATGCATGTGTGATACATCATTGGAAAGCTTAAAATCTCAATTGTCTTGAAAATTTTTTGAACAGGAGGGCTTAATTTTTTTAAATTTTAAACAGCAAAACCCTAACTGGAGGTGAGAGCACACGAGAGCAGAATTAAAGACGCCATGATTTCAACGAGATATTATCGCGTACTTACCTTGTTTCGATCCAAAAACTCCATGTAGCATGTATCATCGAGTGTCAAGACACAGATGTGAATGGCCACAGCCGGATTTTTAGATTTTATGGGTGAAACATGGTTATATAACAAGGGTCGCGATGCAAAAATCGCACACATAAAGGAGTGGTCGAGATTTTCTTTTTCATATATTTACCCTTTCAAACGTTTTTTTTTTTTCCTTTCTTTCTTTCTTTGGATCGATTAATTATCATCTAAAATATCAGGGAAAATGTGACAGTAGCAAAAAAAAAAAAAAAAGCACAGTTAAGCAATAGTTATAACGTAGATATCCGTTACTTATTTACAGACATTTTTTTGATTGGGACATAATTTGTTTCAAAGTTTAAAATACGTGAGTGAATAATTATTTAAGTAATTTAAAAAAATATTTATATATATATATATATTTTCTTTTTCATATATTTACCCTTTTAAACTTTTCCCCCCCCCCAATTTTTCTTTGTTTGGATCGATTATTTATCATCTAACATATCGGGGGGAAATGCGACAGTAACAAAAAAAAAAAAATAACAAAGCCATAGTTATGAGGTAGATATTCCATTTTTTTCATTGTGACGTAATTTGTAAAAGTTTAAAATATGTGAATAATTTTTCTAAAGTCTTTTTTTTTAACGAAATATTAGACATTAAATAATGATTCTACGCTAAAAATGACATTTTGAATAATAAATATAATTACTTACCTTCTTTTAAGGCTGGGTTGAAACAAGAGCAGTTGCGTGACGTCTGTAAACGGGGGTTTCCAGGGTAAAATAGTTCGGGGGCTTAATGCGCCATGAATCTGCTATGGCAGCATAGATATATTGTTCAATCAAACACAACAGTTCTTTTGGCTTAAAATACAGCAGCTTTTTTAAAAGAGTAGTGCAAAAGCAGAAACTGCTTTTTCAGTCTTGTCTGTGTTTTCCGCCATATATTGCCTTAGTTTCCCTTGTCTTGTGCAGAAGTGTCTTTCTTCTCAGGTCAGTCACGTCAGCGTCTTGCCATAGCTATCATAGTTATCCTGTATATTGTTTCTTTTAAAGAGGAGTGCAAGAGCAGAAACTGCTTTTTCAGCCTTGTCTGTGTTTTCTGCCATATATATACATATATATATATATATATACATATATACATACATACATACACACACACACACACACACGTATATAGGTTTTTAACATTATTTGCAATTTCAACAGTTCAGTGAAATGTCAAGCAGCATTTAAAAACAATATTTATTTAAATTAAAAATAAATATAACATTTATTCAGATATAATGGTTTTAACTACCAATTGGCAATGCTTAAATGGTAATGTTAAAAATTAGTTGGAATTGTCAAGTCAAGCAGTTAAAAATCAATGAAAAGTTGGGGGTGGGGAGGACTATACTAATACAGAACATAAACTGAAACACTACATCCTACAAACAGAACTTTGGTGTAGCCGTTTCTGGTTCCACTGGAGTCATGCAGTGTCATGACCTGAAAGCCTGTAGACCTGATCCATACCCTGAATCAGACCCGTGCCTGCCATAAGGCGATTTAGGCAACCGCCTAAGGGCGCACCAGCGTCCAAAAAGGCGTCAAGAAAAATATTCAAATAATATTTGATGATAGCAGTATTCAAAAAATTATACAAAACAATAAAACAAAAGAACAAAACCGTTCATAATAAGTCTTTAAATAATAATGAAATCATTTATCTAGTGTGCCTTCTGCCCGTTTCACTTTTTCCTGTGATGCGATAATTTCACTACAGACCCTAGTCTCACTCACCACCCAGCAGACCAGCGAGCTACCTGAAGGTGATATTTTTAGCCTCTGCAATTGAGCGACATTACGGTGACAAGTCAACTTCATGAAAGGACAAAAGCCCTCCGGGACCGAGAAGAAAAAGAAAGAAGACAGCAAAGACGTGAAGAAAAACAGAGGTTTGTTGTGATGATTTTTTTCAACAGCATAAGCACGTAGATTTAGCGCAACTGCAAGCTAGCAGTATATACATTGAGCTTATATGACTTAGTGCTAAAGCAAAATTATACTGTATCATTAGCCAGGCTGTTGTTTTAAAAATATTTTCAGTATTCAGCCAGCTGTGGATTAGTTTCTGTTGAATTTACTCCCCCTCCAATTTTAAAGAAATTTGAACAAAGTGTATGGGAGACTAAAATTGTCTTGCTTATTTGCATGTGATGTGAACCACTTTTACCTTCTGTTAAATTGTGCTTTTCAAATCAATTTGCCTTGCCTAAAAGTGCCAAGGTTAATTAAATAAATACACCATTAAATATGGAATTAATTAAGTTCTGTGGTATGGGGGACTAAAAGTGCCACAGATTTAAAAGCAAACATTTGTTATTAAACGTGTCATTAATTCATTAAAATGGCGATCACGTTCATGTAAAAATCTATTCAATTTATTTTTATTTTTTTGCTATCATATATTATTTAATTCATTATTATTGGATAGTCCTGTGTAGTTGACGTGCTTCAAGAATTTATTTTCTTTTAACTACGCCCATCAAAGATAGTGGCCAGATCCAATAGAGCAAGTCGGACATCCGGGCATTAATGACGTCACCAGCCACAACAAAGCGTCGACATATTGAAATAGGGGCAAAAGACGAGTCACAAGCAGTTGCTCTGCCTTGCATTATAATACAAATGCGTTGAACTTTTGTCTTATTTGCGGTCTTTTTTCCGTCGGAATGACTAAAAGTTGCTGTGTTGCCGGTTGTCACACAAGGAAGAGTTTGGAGCCGCATTTGAAGTTCTTCATTCTTCCTCGTGAGAAGAAAAGGAGAAACAAATGGCTGAAAGCAATTAATCGAGGAACAGTAAAAGAAGACGGTTCCATGGACTATTCTCGCCTGTGGGAACCTAAATCCAAGCACATTTACGTTTGCAGCCGACATTTTATAACTGGTGAGAAAACTTAAATCGATTTTTTTTTTTTTTTTTTTTGCGCCAATTAGCTGCTAGGATTCAATAGACTAGGCAGTGGTTATTACCACAACCGGCAACTCGCAAAGCGTTATTTTTCTTTTGCCGTGAACTGCTCTGATTAGTCAATCGGTATATTATTGGCCTGGTGGGAATCCGTTATTTTGGCGTGACGTGTTCACAGCTAAATAACGCTTGGAGGCGAATTACCGGTTACGGCAGAAATAATCTCTCCGTATATACTACCAGTTTTCTTAGTTCCACACAGTACATATTCCACGTAATTGATAAAGGTTAACTTACTGGGTGACTTTATGAGGTACGTAGTTGTAGATCACAGGTGTCAAACCAATTCCAGAAAGGGCCAAGTGGGTGCAGCTTTGCTTTCCAACCAATGAAGAGGACATCTTTTCACCAATCAGATCTTTTACATGTGTAATCAGTTAAACTTTGTCAGGTGCTGCTTGTTTCAGCAGGAAGTTCATTGGTTAAACTCTCTTCACAGAATCGGTTGAACCAAAATCTAGCACCCACTTGGCCTTTTCTGGAATCTGTTTGACACCTCTGTTGTAGATGTTTCCGAACTCCACTGCAGGCCATTCCTTTGGATTATTCATCCAGCTATCAGCTGCGACTTTGTATGGGCAAATTGCAAGCCAATACACGGTTAATTTTAAAATGTATCGCCTCCTCTCGCGTCTGTCGCCAGTGACTCATGATAATAGTAAGCCATGTTTAAGACGTTTTTATGAAAAAAGATGCAAAACATACCCGAAATATATGAATTTCAGACGTTTGTCTACAGAATGTTCCGCTGTGCGTGCCCCCTTCGCAAAATGGCGACACGTTGCTAAGCGAGGTGACGTCATCGTGACATCACGCCGACTTCCTCCATAGACACATACAGTAGGCTGCAAGAATTTAGGCGCTATTATGGTTATGTCATGCTGGTTTCACAATCAACAGCTATTTGACTAATATAATGTAACATTCCACTTTCTTCTCTTTGTAGATGCTTTTCTGAAATATTTTCCTTCTACCTCTGTAGATCCTGGGCCATCTTTTACAGCGAAGTTATCCACATCAGCACCAAATCCAAGCCCACTAAGTCCAGGAAAGAAGTGCCCCTTCGAAAACAACTGTCATATGAAAGTGCAATAGATGCTTTTGCATCAGTGAAGCCAAGGTGAGTAAGGTCAAGGTGAAAAAAAAAAAGTTTCATTTTAAATTGTGACTGTGTCTTTATATAGGTTTGTGTGTCATATTGTAATAACAATTCTAATTTATTTAATACATTTGTTTTTAAGTGTTTTTTATTGGTGCTTTTGAGTAGTTATTACAGCATTTTTCTTTTAATTTATGCACTTGTTCGTTGTCTTTTTTTAATATGATAAATTACAAAGAGATAATGTGCTTTTTCAGTGTGAGTGTTTAAATATATGTGGTGAAAGGGGGGGGGGGGGGGGGGGGGTGCCTAGGGCACCAAATTGGTAAGGAACGGCCCTGCCCTGAATGTGGCATTCTTGTGGTTCTTCTGGTTTCCGTCCTCGTGCAAAAGAGCATGCAGGGTGTTGTTGTACTTTCACTGTCTTGGTCTTGCCGGACTCAGTGTACGTCTGCCGGCAGGTCCGCTGCTGGTCTTTGTCAAGCACAGTCCCGATGGTTGACATTATTGGACAAACGCACACGCACTATGTTGACTTCTCTTGAGGGAGGAAAGATGTGCGCGGCGATCAGTAACATGCAAGAGTATGCTGCAGGGGTCGTCTTCCCCTCACGTGAAGAAAAGGAACAGAAAGTTTTTGCTCCATATAGTGTAGGCTACCAATAAATAATGCATTGGCCAATAAGTACAATTTTAAGGGGCACCACACGAAGTAGATTGAAAATGACAACTGAAAAAAAATACGTTTTTTTCATGATCAATTTACAAACCAGATTCCCTCCAAAACTGGCACCTTATAAAAATTGTAAATCAAAACTGAATACAATAGTGTGGAAGTCCAAAATTCCAACATTTTATTCAAAAAAGAACATTGGGGGTTATGATGTAATTTGCTGTCAATGTTAGCTGTGTTCCCATAGTGTAATCAGAGTTGCGGTTGTTTTATTTACTTGATGTGCATCATTTTGCTGTGCCCTAAATTTGCGCATCCGTATATATATATATATATATATATATATATATATCTATTAGAGCTGAAACGAATACTCGAGCAACTCGAGTTTAAAAACTGATCCGAGTAATTTTATTCACCTCAAGGAATCGTTTAATTTTGCCAGCTCTAAGCATCACGTTTTGCCCGGACTAGTTTTAATGCGGTACAACACACTGACGTCACGTGCGTAGAGGAAGAAGCAATACAAAAAAAAAAAAAAAAAAAAACTTACTGCAGCCGACAGCCGCTACAAACTACGCCATCGTTGCTGAAAACTACGCCCATATGATGCTAGTGTGGTAGCAGGTAGTGTCCGATGCGTCTCATAGATATCGCATGCATTTAGGACTAGATGCCGCGTGTGGCCAGCGTTAGTAAACAGCCGCCATCTTTAAGCAGTAGACTTCTCATCGCTAATAAATAACATTACTGTCACTCGCTCACGTAACGTTAGCCCTTCGGAGGGCTAGTTTTCTATTGATTATGACCACTGTCGATGCGTGGCTAACGTGTCTTACATACAGGCTTTATTTATTCTGTGAAAACACAGCACTGTAGAGTGATGAGGGTGTAAAATTAAAACATAATAAAGCTAACTGTCAGTTTTAGCTCAGTAGTCATTGCTGAATAAAACACCAAGTAGCACTGGTCCCTAATGTGCTCCAATACAGCAGGTATCATACATTTATTTTGAACACTGCAAAAACTCAAAATCCTATCAGTACTTACAGTTTAGACTATCTTAAAACTTAACTAGAACTTAAAAATAGCTCGACACAAATGGAAATTTAATTGAAACACGTGGGAAAAACACCTAACTTTTAAGTGATTATGTGTTATCATGCGTAATGGCATTTTTAGGTAAGAATATATTTTTTATAAGATCTAAAAGATTTTTGAGTGAAAGCAGTGAATTTTTTTTTTTTTTTTTTTTTAATTCTAGTCACATCTGAGATGCAATTGTTGGCTGTTTTCAACAATGTACATCGAACATAAAGACACTGATTGACTGAAAAGGGTTCAATATTGGATTAAATGTCTTTTTTTCTCATGGATATTTTTAATTGCTCTTTATCTAAAAAAATTTTTTTTATCCGATTACTCGATTAATTGATAGAATTTTCAGTCGATTACTAAAATATTCGATAGCTGCAGCCCTATTATAAATATATATATATATATTAGGGCTGTCAAACGATTAAAATTTTTAATCGATTTAATTACAGCTTAAAAATTAATTAATCGTAATTAATCGCAATTCAAACCATCTATAAAATATGCCATATTTTTCTGTAAATTATATATATATTCTGTAAAATAAATTGTTGGAATGGAAAGATAAGACACAAGATGGATATATACATCCAACATACGGTACATAAGGACTGTAGTGGGCATTTCACTCTACTGTCATTTAAATCTGTCTATGCTGTCCTCACTCCGAAGCGTCTACTTTTTCCAAAGCTAGACAGCTAGTGAACGACGCCATAATAATCAGACTTCTTCCTTTTTCATCTGATTTATTAATAAAATGGCCTCAAACCATTGTCCTCTTTAGACCGTCGTAAAACTACAAAAAAAAAAGTACACAAGCATTGCATTAGCAACAACGTTAGCTTAGCACGCTATACAGGTTCACTAAACATAAACAAAAAGCGTCTCATACAAAAAATATAACATTTCGCTTACTAACATAATATGTACATTATTTACAACAACCATACTTACGGACAAATCTTGTCCAAGAATCATATAAGCACAACATTACAACGTAGGCGTCAGCCCGAGACGTCGTGCAGCCATATTGAACTGGCAAGAAAACAATAAACCATGTAGCAAAGTGACCACAAGAGTTCGCTGTTAGACAGCACAAAAAGCCTTGCTGTAAAACTTACCAAAAGGCAGAATACTGTCTGAGCGGGACATGTGCGTTAATTGCGTCAAATATTTTAACGTGATAAATTTTTAAAATTAATTACGGCGCGTTAACGCGATAATTTTGACAGCCCTAATACATATATCTGTATATATACATACATACATACACAGTATATTCCCCTCCGGAACACCAGCTCGTCTACACATTTCAAGTAATTTGTTTATATGCTACTGTGAATAGAATGAATAAAAGGTCTGTTGCATTGATACACTACTCTTATAACTACAATTTCTCCAAATTATTCCTCAGGTAAATGTGACTGAATAAAATAAATCTGGTGCATTACCACCTACCTGCACCAATTGTTAGTGTACATACAGTACACTATCTTTATACTGTAGGTTTTTCCCCCAATAAAGAAGGTCAATGTATTTTTCATACAACTTTATTATGAGATTAAAATGTGAGGTGGCGTGTACAAATCTGAATTTGTTTCCATGCAATTGCACTGTTATTCAATAGGAATTAACTGGTTTCATGACACACTGCTTCGGTTCTCAAGAAATTGAAAGAGTACTATTGTGTTTGCTGTATGGGTTCTCACTCAGTTTGGACTACTCGACAGAATAAACGGCACGGACGCACTCATTAGTCTCAACACACGTCTTTACTACTGCTTGCCAAGTTATAAGTAACAGGAGCATGAATGCAAACATGATTCATACTAAGGTACATAGCGGCACCTTGAGGCAAATCCGCAGTACAACATGACAAAAACATCACATCTCCTCCCTTCTTACTATGGTTCCTCTAAACAAGATTTTAAAGATTTTTTTTTCTTTTCTTTTAAACACAGAAAACATGCATATCATAACTTGAGGTTGGGAGTAGACTGTCCCAAAACCCCTGAGCCTGTACAAGGGATTATTCTGCCCTTTTTCTTGAGACAAGGCTCTTTAACTATTTTTGGAAAACAGTCTTTTTTTTTTTTCTAACAGTCCCAATATAAACAATTTTCAAGAATACAACCCATTTTAAGGAGTATATCTAACTGGTGGTTTAACAACTCGCGTTGGATATCTCTTACCAGTCTCTCGTGGAGGTGAGATGGTTACCTCTGGCAGCACCTGAGTAGATGACACACTTACGGGAGCAGGAGATATGTCCATTTCTGGTTCAACAGCTCGCCGTCCTGTATTCTCGGAAACTGGCAAATCCGGCGATGCAATCGATGAATTTTCCAATTTGCCGTGCTGTGTCAATATCTGGTCTGCATGTCGTCTCCATGGTTCCGTTGTACCAACATCAACTTCGTATGATACTGGACCAGTCTCAGCAGACACGACACCCGACATCCACTTCTCTCCTCTCTTGCTGTAGTCCCGTACCAGCACGTCGTCTCCAACATGGAATGTCCTTGCTTTTGCGACTCTATCACGGTGAGTACACTGTGCCAGTTGTGCCTTCTCCACCTCTGCTGCAACACACGGCCTCAAAAGATCAAGTCGTGTACGCAGTTGACGATGCAGAAAAAGCATTGCTGGTGATTCCTTTGTAGTAGCGTGTGGAGTGTTGCGGTACATTAGCAAAAAGGCATCCAGCCTGTGTTGGATTGGAAGTGTCCCTCTTGAGCGTTTCAGAGACTGCTTGAAGGTTTGCACAAAGCGTTCTGCAAGTCCATTTGTTGCTGGGTGGAATGGTGCAGATCGGATGTGATTCACTCCTTTACTTTTCATAAATGTCTCAAACTCACTTGACGTGAATTGGGGACCATTGTCGCTCACTAGGACCTCTGGAAGTCCATATCGACTGAATAGACCTCGCAACACTTGAATTGTCTTCTCGGTAGTAGTGGAGCCCATGATATGCACTTCTGGCCATTTTGAGTGAGCATCCAAAACCACCATGAACATGTGACCTAAAAAAGGACCGGCAAAATCAACATGGATCCTTTGCCAAGGAGATCCTGGCCATATCCACGGATGGAGAGGTGATGGACTTGGTGAGTTCTGGGTAAGTCGACAAGATTGACATGTTTTTGCAATTTGTTCAATTTGTGCATCAATTCATGGCCACCAAATGTAGCTACGGGCAACTGCTTTCATTCTTACGACACCTGTGTGACCCGTGTGTAGTTCTGAAAGTACATTTGGTCGAAGTTTTGGAGGAATGATGACACGAATACCCCACATGAGGCATCCTTGTTGGACAGTCAACTCATCCTTCCGTTGGATGAATGGTTTAAGAGATGTGTCCATGTCCTTCACTTTCGGAAAATTCCCTGTTGATACCATCCGTAGCACTTGGGCCATTATGGCATCCTTCTTAGATTCCGCTCGGATGTCTTTACAGCTCACCGGTAAGGTCTCGATGTGCTTAATGTAGAAGCTTTCCACAGCATTGACTTTTTGCACCCTGGACGTGGGCAAGGGCAGGCGTGACAACCCATCTGCATTGCAGTGCCGAGCTCCCTCGCGATATTGGATGGTATAATCGTGAGCAGCTAGCAGTAATGCCCACCTTTGCATTCTGGCAGCAGCCATGGATGGTATTGCCTTGCTGGGGTTAAGGATAGCCGTCAACGGCCGATGGTCCGTCAATAGCGTGAACTTTCGCCCATACAAATAATGGTGAAACCTTCGCACACCAAATATTATAGCCAGAGCTTCCCGCTCGATCTGGGCATAATTTTGTTCAGCCTTGTTTAGTGTCCTTGAAGCAAAAGCAATCGGTCGCTCCTTTCCATCTGGCAATAGATGTGAAAGAACGCTGCCTACCCCATACGGTGATGCGTCACAAGCAAGCCGAATCGGTAAGTCTGGATTGTAATGTGTTAAAACACTTTGTGATAGCATTTGTTCTTTGGCTTTTTCAAATGCTGTTGCACATTCAGGCGTCCATTCCCATCGTTTTCCTTTGCAGAGAAGTGCGTTAAGAGGAGCGAGAATGGAGGATAAGTTCGAAATGAACCTGCCATAATAGTTGATCATTCCAAGGAACGATCGAAGTTGGCTTACATCAGTTGGTGCCGGTGCATCCACTATTGCCTTGACTTTTCCTGGTGCCTTGTGTAGACCCTGGGCATCAATGATGTGACCCAAATATTCTAGTGAGTCCTTAAAGAAATCACATTTGTCTT
The DNA here is from genome assembly GCF_030265065.1 of Corythoichthys intestinalis. Classification (NCBI taxonomy): domain Eukaryota; kingdom Metazoa; phylum Chordata; class Actinopteri; order Syngnathiformes; family Syngnathidae; genus Corythoichthys; species Corythoichthys intestinalis. The sequence goes on from NC_080396.1 coordinate 56,480,261, forward strand.
TTTGGAGCTTTAGACCAAAATCTTTCAAACGCCCCAACACTGCACTTAAATTTTCCAAATGCTGTGCCCTGTTCCTACCTGTGATCAATATATCATCAAGGTAACAGTGAACATCAGGAAGACCTTGTAGAACTTGGTCCATGGCTCTTTGGAAAATTGCTGGTGCTGATGTGATGCCAAAAGCAAGCCTGTTATAACGAAACAGTCCTTTTGAAGTGGTTATGGTGAGATATTTTCGTGATTTCTCCTCCACTGGCATTTGCAAATAAGCATGTGACAAGTCCAGTTTGCTGAACTGCTGTCCCCCTGATAGTGATGCAAACAAGTCCTCAATTCGTGGAATTGGGTATTTTTCCACGCAGAGAACCGGATTAATCGTCACCTTGAAATCGCCACAAATCCTTACTCCGCCATTTTTCTTGACAACGGGTACGATTGGTGTAGCCCAATCACTACATTTCACAGGCGATATAATGTTCTGCTCACAAAGACGATCAATCTCAGCTTCAACTTTGTCTCTAAGAGCATATGGCACAACCCGAGGTTGACAAAAACGTGGTTGTTGATCTGGTTTGATAACGATGGAGGCTTCAATTCCCTTCAGCAGACCCAGCTCTTTGTCGAAAACTTCCTTATGTCTCTTTAGGACATCCTCTAAAGTCTCCAGTTGCATCATTTTTATCTCATGCCAATCCACTTTTAGCTTTCTTAGCCATTCTCTTCCAAACAGTGGTGGTAATGCCCCTTTTACCACATACAGAGGTAGGTGTACCTTCTGCTTATTCATTTTAACTGACACTTGGACCACACCCTCAGGTGGTATCATCTCCCCTGTGTACGTCTTCAGGATGACGCTGGTCTTTTTCAAAGGCAAGTGACACAATTTTGCCTCATAAAGCTCTTTGGAAACTAGGGAAACTGCCGCCCCGGTGTCCAGCTCCATATCTACATATTGACCCTCAATTTTTGGTCTAATATTTATGCGGGAACAATTTCCATTACGTGTCACCATATTCAGTGTTAACTCAGAATCTGTGGAGCTTTCACCACTGCTTGGCGTTTCATTTCTTTCAACTTGGTGCACTTTTTTGGTTTTGTGGAATTTATTTTTCACAGTCTGGTCCTTCACAGTGACTCTGTTCCTGCACATTTTCGAAATGTGACCTCTCTTTTGACATGTGTGGCATTTTTGCTCTTTGTAGAAACAATCAGCTTCCTTATGATTTCTTTTTCCACAGCGCTCGCACTTGTGTGACTGCTTGTTCGTTGAAATAGCATGGACCTTCATTGCGTTACTTAATTGGTGTGTTTCTCTCGCCACTGTCTCCATAGACACGGCTATCTCCACAGCTTTTTGGAACGTGAGAGATGCCTCAGTCAACAGCCGTTTTTGAATGGCCTCTGTATTCAGGCCGCACACAAGCCTATCCCTCAAAGCATCTTGCAAATGTGACCCAAATTCACAATGCTCAGACAACTTTTTAATGATAGCTATATACTGTGTAACTGACTCTCCTTCCTGCTGATTTCGTTTGTGAAAGCGAAACCTTTCAGCAATAACTATTGGCTTTGGAGAGAAATGTCCTTGTAACACGGCCACAATATCACTGTATGCTTTCTCTCCTGGCTTTTCTGGAGCTATTAGGCTACGTAAAAGTCCATAGGTGGAAGCACCCATTACACTGAGGAAAACAGCCACAATTCTACTGCCCTCGATGCCATTTGCAGTAGCAAAATGTTCAAACCTTTCGACGTAGGTCGTCCATTGTTCACTTGACTCGTCGAAGGCATCCACATGGCCGATGTATCGATGAGCCATGATTAGCTTGCGCTAGGTAGCTCAGTAGCCCCGCACTTCCTCGCCGTCAAAGTTACTTCTGCCTCCCACTCGAGGACAATACCACGGTGGAACACAATTATAATCCAAAAAGAGGCTCCTCGTCGCCAATATTGTGTTTGCTGTATGGGTTCTCACTCAGTTTGGACTACTCGACAGAATAAACGGCACGGACGCACTCATTAGTCTCAACACACGTCTTTACTACTGCTTGCCAAGTTATAAGTAACAGGAGCATGAATGCAAACATGATTCATACTAAGGTACATAGCGGCACCTTGAGGCAAATCCGCAGTACAACATGACAAAAACATCACAAGTACGTTTTTAAATATCTGCAGTAGCATGATCAGAAGGGAGCCCAAAATCTACATTGCTTATTCTTGGCGTACAAGAAACCCCAGAACTCACCATACACTATGTGATTTAATTTTGTTGTAAAGACATAATAACAGCAGTGATTAACACATTCACTGTCATTGTCAAGTATTAATTTAACTGCTCAACTCTTTATAGGAACTCAATTAACTCATTGGCTGCCATTGACGGCAACAGCGGTCCAATCCACTGTGACTGGGAGAGGATAGCAGCTAATACTTGAGACTTCCAGAAAATTCCAGACTTCCAAAATGGATTGGCCATCTAGCGTTATCAATGGCACTGAAAGATGAGATTTCACAGCTAACTGCCTCAGTTCAAATGAACTAAACGTCTATTGTTGCAGTGACGTGCGGTGAGGTTCATGGTTGGTGAGGCACTGACTCCTTTAGTGTCAGATTTCCAAATATATAAACCAAAAAGGGTAGCTTATTCAATTGGCTACTGGTTATTTCATATCTCATCAGCATTCTTCACAAAACACGCACACACGGTACATATTATCGATACGTAAAAGTAAGAAAATAACATGCATTTGCTCTACACCCTGGTGTACAAAACCACAGAATTCAATTCTGACCTTTAGTGAAATATTCAGTTGTTTTTAAAACTTTTAATTCTGAAACTTTAATCAATTTATTACATATTGCTAAACAAAAAGTGTGAAAAGAAAAACAAAGAATTAGAATTAGTTTTTAAATATTCTATTGTATTTTTCTTGGTCTAAGATTTTTTTTTTTTTTTTTTTTTTTTTTAAATAAGATTGAAATGAAAACTGTTTGTGGTCTTGCGCCTGTCCTTCACCACAAAAATCGGTGTTACTTTGGAAGGGCATAGGTTTGGTCTCAACATTCGTAGGGACGATATAACAGCATAACCTGCATGTAGGTACACTTTTTGCTGGGGACGGGACATTAATTAGACCAAACAGATTGGATGAAGGGGGCAAAGGGCCACATTTCTTATGTATATGAACCTAATTAATTAATAGGCAAAATGATCAATGCAAAATAAATCCTTATCTACTGATAATAACTTTTACGTACATTGGTTCAGATGATACACTGTTCGATTCAAACCTTTGTTTTCAAAAAATAATATAAAAACATTTTGAAAACTTCCTGAATAAATGTCTGGTTTTTATTAGCAAACATAAACATAGTGAAAATAATTCACTTAATAATGGTAGGGTCAATTCTATCCTTACAACATATGGAACTATTGAAAGATCTAAATTCTCTATATAACTGAACATCGTATCATGCAAAAAAGGTAAGGTTGCTTAAAAGTTGGTAGGGACAATTTTAGCATGCTGAAAAGTCAATTCTATCCTTACAACATATGGAACTATTGAAAGATCTAAATTCTCTATATAACTGAACATTGTATCATGCAAAAAAGGTAAGGTTGCTTAAAAGTTGGTAGGGACAATTTTAGCATGCTGAAAAGTTGGTAGTGTTATGTCTCTACCGTCCCTATGCAAACCTACGCCCTTTTAGTAGAAGTCCTCCTTATTTTCCTTTACTTTAACAAAAAATCTCTCCGCCTTAATGGAGAGGATTGCTTCAATTAGATCGTTCTGTGTTCTATTTGACAAGCCAGAAAACACAGTGGATGTGTCCAAATGTCTAGCTAACCTTTCATCTTTCTCAGCAAAACCATGTAATCGTTCTACATATAATCCACGTTTAGAAGAGCTACACGCTCATCGTTACCACGAAATGTTAACTCCATGTTTAGCTAGGATACAGGTTGCATTAATGAGGTATTTCAAACTCTTTACCTTAGCGTTCTGGATTCTACCGTTGAGCTTCCGCTGTTCGTCAAAGCCAAATCGATCCTTGAGCTTCCAAAAGTTTTTAAAGCAATCAGGCTTTGAATGTGAGTGGTCGAGCTCTCGTGTTTGCTGAGGCTTCGTGGTAGTTTTTTAATGTCACAATATCTCGTGTTAGTCCAGACATTGGCACAAGTTGAGAAAAAAAGGCAGGGAAAGCAGCAAAGCCGATTTTTTCGAAGGACAGCCACATAGCCAGTCTTTTCGGGTGTACCAGTCCGTTTGAAAAGCGCGAGTTATCTTCTGTCCCGTAGTTTGAAGCTAACCTTTTAGCTCTGGTGTTGTTAATCGCGTCCACTTTTGACGGAAAGTCCAGTTTCACGTACGCCCCCTTTCAGTGCGGCAGAGTACTATCTGCCGCAAGCTGTGCCTTTTCACTGCGGTTTTATTTCCCATCAGCAAAACTAAATATGTCGCTAACAAAAATTAAACTTTAAGGGTTAAAGACATTAGCCAGACAGTGGAAAATCAGGTCAAATAAACGTATCTGGAAACATTATAATGGCGACATGCAGATGTACGGCAACCAGCACGCTCCAATTCCATGTATCAACCCAGTTTGTTATGGATTGCGCAATCAGAGGTGAGGCTTTACTCGTTGCTGCCGCACCTCTCGTTTCATTTCGTTATTTGAACAGGAAATGGGTAAATTCAGCGATTTTGACTATAAAAAATGTTTGAAATGAGTCATGGATAAAGAGCAATGGACAAATATTAATATAAATTTGATGCTATAATTATTTTTTTGTCATGATGACAGGTGAGGCTCTGCCTCACCTGCCTCCCCTGACCGCACGTCACTGTATTGTTGTCAATGCCAGGCAAGTAGTTAATTTATCTTAAAAGATTTTTTGCTGAATGCTATGCTATGCTATGCTAATGATACCCACAGAAATAGGAATTCTCATCACATTCAGCCCGTGTTGATGGAGGTGGCTATATTTAACACTTGAAAGACTAGAAATATAAATTGTGAGTATAATGCTTGCAAATTAGCTTAAGTGTCTTTTTCTTATTAAAACACTGCATAATAAAATCGGTGACTTCTTTTTTAATTAACTTGTATGCACTTCTATAGATGAACATACAAAAAAACTGAAAGATTACTGTACTTAAACACACATATACACAAACACACACTCAACTAATTGCGTCCATGCTGGCCTTGGCTCTCTCCATTTCATGCAGGAAGTTGTAAAACTGGGGGAGTGACAATTCTGAAATGTAGAAAGAGTTAAAAAATCAATACCATCTGGATTAAATTTCAGAAAATTCATCTTTCCTAATTTCTCGAGAAAATAAACTTTTCAGTTTAGTATGCCACCCGAAATAATCTTCAGTATTTTTTTTTCTGTAGCCATGCGTTGAGTCCCCCAACTTGCAGGTAAGTTCTCAAAAAAGTCGCGAGGTGTTATCTACAAATTTATATTTTCTTTTTTTAAATCAGAAAAGTTGCATTTTATTGGCGTGCTGTAATTAACAATCCTATAAATGCATTCTTCCTGACATGACACAGTTCTATTATAATGGGACTGTTCAAAAACATCCATAATATCCAAAATATTGGTGTGAACATTGCGATACTTTAGGTGGTTGAACTGCATAACCTGAGCAGTTATTCTATGAGGAGAGCCGATAGGTAAACGATATATGCGGCCAATTTTATTACATTTTCAGACGTTGGAGTGAGCATGGATATAGTAGTGCTACCCCAACACTTTTGAATATCAAGTAAAAGTTGTTTAATTTTGGGCAATTTAACAAGGATGAAACCAATGAATTTTATTTGGCCAGAAATATAATGATTTGCATTGTATTCATTCATTTGTCAGATTCACCTTTTAGGGTAAATTGCAAATCCATAAAAAACATCCATACAATATGAGGGATTTTAAATTTGTGACATTTCGAGAAAAAAAAAAAAAGTGCATTAGCCTCGAGAAATTATAGTCCTTTACCACAAATTCTTACCCATGTAGAGGTTTTCTGTGGAATTCCCCTTCTGGACGACCAATTTGAGCTGCAACCATTGAATACAAAGAAACCATTTGACATTGATGCAAAGTGTCAAAGTATGTTGTTTTCAGCTCAAAAAGCTAACATTAAAACAACAAAAACAATAAGGCCCAATTGTTATTTGGTCATTCACACAGTCATTTACAGTGCCTTGCAAAAGTATTCGGCCCCCTTGAATCTTGCAACCTTTCGCCACATTTCAGGCTTCAAACATAAAGATATGAAATTTAATTTTTTTGTCAAGAATCAACAACAAGTGGGACACAATCGTGAAGTGGAACAACATTTATTGGATAATTTAAACTTTTTTAACACATAAAAAACTGAAAAGTGGGGCGTGCAATATTATTCGGCCCCTTTACTTTCAGTGCAGCAAACTCACTCCAGAAGTTCAGTGAGGATCTCTGAATGATCCAATGTTGTCCTAAATGACCGATGATGATAAATAGAATCCACCTGTGTGTAATCAAGTCTCCGTATAAATGCACCTGCTCTGTGATAGTGTCAGGGTTCTGTTTAAAGTGCAGAGAGCATTATGAAAACCAAGGAACACACCAGGCAGGTCCGAGATACTGTTGTGAAGTTTAAAGCCGGATTTGGATACAAAAAGATTTCCCAAGCTTTAAACATCTCAAGGAGCACTGTGCAAGCCATCATATTGAAATGGAAGGAGCATCAGACCACTGCAAATCTACCAAGACCCGGCCGTCCTTCCAAACTTTCTTCTCAAACAAGGAGAAAACTGATCAGAGATGCAGCCAAGAGGCCCATGATCACTCTGGATGAACTGCAGAGATCTACAGCTGAGGTGGGAGAGTCTGTCCACAGGACAACAATCAGTCGTACACTGCACAAATCTGGCCTTTATGGAACAGTGGCAAGAAGAAAGCCATTTCTCAAAGATATCCATAAAAAGTCTCGTTTAAAGTTTGCCACAAGCCACCAGGGAGACACACCAAACATGTGGAAGAAGGTGCCCTGGTCAGATGAAACCAAAATTGAACTTTTTGGCCACAATGCAAAACAATATGTTTGGCGTAAAAGCAACACAGCTCATCACCCTGAACACACCATCCCCACTATCAAACATGGTGGTGGCAGCATCATGGTTTGGGCCTGCTTTTCTTCAGCAGGGACAGGGAAGATGGTTAAAATTGACGGGAAGATGGATGCAGCCAAATACAGGAACATTCTGGAAGAAAACCTGTTGGTATCTGATCAAGACCTGAGACTGGGACGGAGATTTATCTTCCAACAGGACAATGATCCAAAACATAAAGCCAAATCTACAATGGTTCAAAAATAAACGTATCCAGGTGTTAGAATGGCCAAGTCAAAGTCCAGACCTGAATCCAATCGAGAATCTGTGGAAAGAGCTAAAGACTGCTGTTCACAAACACTCTCCATCCAACCTCACTGAGCTCGAGCTGTTTTGCAAGGAAGAATGGGCAAGAATGTCAGTCTCTCGATGTGCAAAACTGATAGAAACATACCCCAAGCGACTTGTAGCTGTAATTGGAGCAAAAGGTGGCGCTAGAAAGTATTTACGCAAGGGGGCCAAATAATATTGCATGCCCCACTTTTCAGTTTTTTATTTGTTAAAAAAGTTTAAATTATCCAATAAATGTTGTTCCACTTCACGATTGTGTCCCACTTGTTGTTGATTCTTGACAAAAAATTAAAATTTTATATCTTTATGTTTGAAGCCTGAAATGTGGCGAAAGGTTGCAAGGTTCAAGGGGGCCGAATACTTTTGCAAGGCACTGTAACTCATGCACTACCAAAGACGAATATACAGTGTTGTTTTTGTTGTTGTTCAACTGCTCATAACTAAAGAACAAAAAAGAGTAGAAACAAAGACTTTTTTTTAATGATGAAAGGAGTGTAGCCACAGAACAATATTCTGTGGAGCTTGAAAAAAGGGGATGTTTTGTGACATGTTTCGTAATGAATGAGTTAACAGCCTTTTTAAAAATTTTTGTCAGTTTCAAGGTGAGCAGTGCACATGTGTGTAGGGGTGTGGGCATGTGTAGGTGTGCAGGGGGGGGGTGCACGTGCGTTTGGAGGGTTTACCTGGAGAAAGATGTTGCTCATCTTGTGGATCTCGCTCGTGCCAACAGTCACTAAATAGTCAAACATTGATACACATAAGTCTCTAATCGAAATAACATTTACCGTATGCAAGGACCAAAAATCAATCTTCCACATGGGGTTCATCCTCTTTATATTATTCAAATACATTTTTATGTATAATCCATTGTACAAAGTACAGACTTAAAAATAAATAAATAAATAAATTGTGCATCACAGTGGATGTGGCTAAGGTTGACTGTGAAGAACTACAAATACTTGGTTAGAAATGCAGTTACTGTTAATTCATTTTATTTATTTCACAAATATATTGTAGGTGTCCCCCACCAGCGTGGCATTTCTTATTGATACTTTGTTTTGAGAAAAAAAAATCATTAAAAGAGAATAAATGACTATTTATAATCATTGAGAGTCACAGGACTTGCCCCACCATGTTACAGGACTCGCCATTTGAAAATCCAGGAGAGACTTCGCCTAAATAAACTGGAAAAGCAATTTACCCTTCTAATCTTTCTTTTTTAAAAAAAGTAAAATTTTTATTTAGACTTTAAACTTTTATTTAGATACACAATAAAGAATACAAAATCCATAACAATAGAAAATACACAACACCGCAAAATCAATCCTAATATATTTAATATGGTTGACAAATTAAAAGTTTTAATAACACCTCCTGAATGCAGAATATTTTCTTTGGTGAAATAAAAACATTTGACACTAGCGCAAGCACTACAGAAGTTAGTAAAATAGGTAAATTATTTTGTGTAGACATAAGTTGTTGTTTTCTTAGTTGTACAAAGTATTCAAAATAGTATTGTTTAGCTAAAATATTTTATTTCATCCTTAAATACATTTGCCACCTCCTAATGTCGAGCTAGAATGATTGTCAACAAGGGATTTTAAAATAACGGCCCAGCTTCCAAGCAACATGATTTTGCAAGGAGACACGCAGAGACGTAGCGCGTTAGCATGTCAATTGGCATTTTAATACCTCTACTGGTAAAACAAAGCGTGTTCTGGGAAGACTTGTCATAACAACAGATTACCACCATGCTAATAATTTGTCACTGAATAAAACAAGGACCCCTGCCACTAAGGGTCCATTTACACAGAGACACTCTGACTGAATCAACAGAAAATGCCCCATTACGGATTTACGTTTACACGAGCAGAGCCCACATTTTATCTCCATTTAAACTACGTCAAGGTCCACATTAATATGATATAAAATATTTGCCAAGCAGTAGGGGCAGAGTTTTAGGGTACACTCGACTACAAAATATCAAAATATCTATGCAACCTCGAGTGGAAGCCATGTTAATCTAACTGCACATATATCTACAGAGGGGCAAATAAGTATTTAGTCAACCACTAATTCTGCAAGTTCTCCCACTTGAAAATATTAGAGAGGCCTGTAATTGTCAACATGGGTAAACCTCAACCATGAGAGACAGAATGTGGGAAAAAAACAGAAAATCACTTTGTTTGATTTTTAAAGAATTTATTTGCAAATCATGGTGGAAAATAAGTATTTGGTCAATACCAAAAGTTCATCTCAGTACTTTGTTATGTACCCTTTGTTGGCAATAACAGAGGCCAAACGTTTTCTGTAACTCTTCACAAGCTTTTCACACACTGTTGCTGGTATTTTGGCCCATTCCTCCCTGCAGATCTCCTCTAGAGCAGTGATGTTTTGGTGCTGTTGTTGGGCAACACGGACATTCAACTCCCACCTTACCCCGTGGCGTCGAAATAATAACAAGAACAGTGAGCAAAAATCCCAGAACCACACGGGGGGTCCGAGTGAATGACCTACAGAGAGCTGGGACCACAGTAACAAAGGCTACAATCAGTAACACAATGCGCTGCCAGGGACTCAAATCCTGCACTGCTAGACGTGTCCCCCTGCTGAAAAAGGACCACAGTAACAAAGGCTACAATCAGTAACACAATGCGCCGCCAGGGACTCAAATCCTGCACTGCTAGATGTGTCCCCCTGCTGAAGAAAGTACACGTCCGGGCCCGTCTGCGGTTCGCTAGAGAGCATTTGGATGATCCAGAAGAAGGCTGGGAGAATGTGTTTTAGTTAGATGAAACCAAAATAGAACTTTTTGGTAGAAACACAGGTTCTCGTCTTTGGAGGAAAAGGTATACTGAATTGCACGCTACCCACTGTGAAGCATGGGGATGGAAACATGCTTTGGGGCTTTAGGGCAAAAAAGGAGTGGCTTCGTAAGAAGAATTTTAAGGTACTGGAGTGGCCTTGCCGGTCTCCAGATCTCAACCCCATTGAAAATCTTTGGAGGGAGTTCAAAGTCTGTGTTGCCCAACGACAGCCGCAAAACATCACTGCTCTAGAGAAGATCTGCATGGAGGAATGGGCCAAAATACCAGCAACAGTGTGTCAAAAGCTTGTGAAGTGTTACAGAAAACGTTTGGCCTCCGTTATTGCCAACAAAGGGTACATAACAAAGTATTGAGATGAACTTTTGGTATTGACAAAATACTTATTTTCCACCATGATTTGCAAATAAATTCTTTAAAAATCAAACAATGTGATTTTCTGTTTTTTTTTTCCACATTCTGTCTCTCATGGTTGAGGTTTACCCATGTTGACAATTACAGGCCTCTCTAATATTTTCAAGTGGGAGAACTTGCACAATTAGTGGTTGACTAAATACTTATTTGCCCCACTGTATAAAGGACACTCTAATTGTTGTTTATTGTTGCACAAGTTGTAAATACAATGATTGCTACATTTGTCTTTGAGTTGTAAATACTGTGTTTGCTATATTTGCCTTAACTTGGCATTTAAGAGCCTGTGTACAGCATGTGTTTAATCGGAGAATAAAAGAAAATAAAGACATACAAAGTTATTTATCAATATACCTGCAATATACCAAACAATCATGATGAAATAAATTAAAAGTTTCAGACATGTCCCCATTTCCACATGCACCCAGTCTTGCAAGCTGCAGACAGCTCTTTCTCAGAGACTTCGCTGCAGTTTTCCTTTATACAGCCATGGAGAAAGCCCTACATTCTAGACTTTCAGAAAATGTTTAAAATATTCCTACATTTCCAGTCCAACAAGTACTGCATCTCTGACTTTTATCATAAACTAAGCCAATCAAAAATCAGTTGAGCAATCTATAGCTAATTCCAGGAATACGCTCAATTGACTGCAATGTTATGTTTATCAAATGGCCTGGACGTAAAACGACCGACGAGTGACAACACCCGTCACCCTGGTTAAAGTTTTACCTCTGCTGCTGAAAAAAAATATTTTTAAAAAACTACACTTACGCACGCACACCCACATACATCTACATACACCCCTGCACACACAATTTAATTCTGAACAATTTTCATATTATATTCCTTTTTTTAAATTGGCTGAAATAAGTTGTTTTTTTACATCACTATATAAATACAGTATGTTATATCGATATGAAAACAAAACAACCCACATGATAATTGGAATATTCATATCATCATAATAATTTAATTAGCATTATAATTATTCTGATTCATCTCACCACCAAACTTCCATTCCATGTCCACCAGTCTGTTGACAGTCAACATTTGCCTCGCAGCCAGTCTACAAAGTGTTGCACGATGCTCTTCCCACTGCAAGGTCGCACAACCGTCAGTTAGGTAAGGACTGGCTCTAAAGTAAATTGGGACTATTCAGCATGAGAAATAGTGGAACCTGTTCAGAAAAGTGAGCCGCCTTGTCCTCATGAAGTCCTGCAATGGCAAAAAAAAAAGGATTTTATGAATAAATGAGGACTTTGACGATTTTTTTAATTCCAAATGTGAGAAACAATATAAAATGAGAAACTATGTGGAGCATAAACATCAACGTGCACAAAATTGCAAAATTGTGGAGAGACTATATCGACCAGAACATTAATCACGGATGAAGGATGCCATCTCCTCATATAATAATTTATTACATCTTCATTCTGAGCAAATTACATCCTTTATCTGGATTTTAAAAAATACATGGTAAATTGACAGGAAAGTATATTTTCTCTACAATAGATATTATGTAATATACCTAAAGTCTGCAAATCTTCTTTCAGCTGCACAGCAGTCAGGTTTTTCTTTATTGCACCTGAAAAGTCAACATTAGCATCTGTTTGCACTTGTTTGCCACTTAAAATAAGACAGTATGACATACGTTGTAGTATGGCCAGAGTCATCCTTATATGGACTCTGTGTGAATTTACAGGCTAAAACTGGTCCTACTTATTTGTTTTTGCGTGTGTGTCAAAGTTACCCTGCGGCACAAGAATGACGCTCTTTATCAGGTTCTTTAGTGGGCCTGCACTCATTCTATTTTCAGCTGCAAAGTCACTTAGCCGCTGCATCAATTTCTCTGCCTACAAACAAACACACGCAATTATCAAGTATAGTAGTGTTTAACTCATTAGCTGCCATTGATTGTTATAGACGTCCAACTGAACTGAGAGAGGGCGGCAGCAATCATTCCATCTGAAAGATACTCAATGGGTTCATCTCGGGTCTGTCATTGCAACGTCCAAACAAGGAGTGTGACAATATATCAAAAAGGTGATTTATCGTGATATTTTGGAGCCCAAAAGGTTATCGATATGTTTCCAACAAGAATCGATATATCGTTTTAAAAAGGTGTCACTGTTTAAAAAAACTAAAGGAACCAACAGGTTGCTACCAAAATCTTCGATTAGAATGGTGTCTATTTTGGCCATAAAAGGTGCTAGACATCCAATTCATTTTGACTGGATTGGATGTCTGGCACTGTCCTTGGCACTGAAACCAGAGGCTTCCAGGTGGGTTTAACTGAAAGTGATGTACTGCTTTTCTTGCTGTGTGTATAGTGTATTATCATCACCAAGTTGGCGTTGTCCTTGTAGACCCTACAAGATGTGGTCGTCTATGTTCATTCGAAATCTTTCGAAACCGTTATTCATTTTTGGACGAAAACGTTTTAATTTTAAAGACGAAAACATTATCAGTAACTGTCAACTAAAACTAGGCGAAATTTGTATGACATTTCGTACATTAAAACCAGACAAAGACACATTTTGAAATGACTAAAATATGACTAATAAGTACTTTTGTCAAAAAGACAAACAAAAATCAAAAGGCCAACAAAAAACAACACTGTTTAAGTCAAATGTATTGAACATTGTAACACTTCAAATCCTTCAACGATTATGATTGGTTGCCATCGTGATCAAGGAACTATAACACTTCCGCAGAGGTCTTTCTATTTAAGCTAGCCTGAGGAAGCTTCTCCATACTCGTTCCTCAGCACGCTCTTCGATGTGCATTTCACTACCTGATTGCAATGGGCTACTGATTGTGACTGCACATGAGCGAAGCCTGTGTCAGTTCCATTTTGCATTTCATTTTTTTTACTTTGTTCCGTACATGATACAGCAGGTGATATTTTTCTTTCCTCTTGAGCCGTGACGTCACTGTGGCAGCGCCATAGATATATTCATGATAGAGTCAGCGATAAAAATACATTATTCTAAACTGGTAGGGCATGTGAGGCACACCTGATCCGTACAATGCATACATAAAATGAACATCAAAACATTAACCTCTATAAACTATTATGCAAAATAGATCAACTGACCAATACCCTATTGATCCTGCACGTGCACAAAATGTTTCACTTCCTATCGAGCTGCTATACTTATTTAGGGGACAAATTGAAGCATAAAAAGACCTTCCTTAAAGCAACCAGATTAAAAAATAATTTTAATGTCTGACTCCATCCCAAATATAACAGTATAACATCATAGCAGATAACTTCTAGGTCGTCTTCAGTATTGCGAGAAACCTTGCAATTGAGGGGACTTGAAATGAACCCATTCACGGCCTGTCCACGCAGTTTAAATGGATTGGACGTCTTCCATCGAAAATGGCAGCCAATGGGCTAGTACAACAAATACTGTATGTTATTCACATACTTGCTCATATCTTATTAGGAGATTTGAATAATCATCAAAAAGTTATTTAGAAATAGTACAACAAATATTTCTATTATAATACACATTAGAACACGTCACAATAGCAGCAGATTCTACTAAACATGCATGTGTGTGGGCATGCAAATGCTTACCGCTTTTGGCTCAAGCAAAAACTGGAAAAGGATTTCCACCAGACGAACAAATTGCTGTAAAAAAGAATTTGAAAAATTATTCAACGTTTGACAAGCATTTGGAGAATGAAATGATTTCTGCTTCTTTGCATTTTCGGCAGTAGATATGCCGGTGTGGCTTATTGTTGCCTTTCCCTGGTGATGTCCGTTTTTCCCTCCCTTCTTCAGTTCATATTCGGAGATGTAGTCCTGTTGTGTGTAAAAACTTTATTACTGCCCTCACAACCCTCAAACCGATACTCCCTGTGACCCAAAAGTGTGACTGTTACCCACTCTCATCACCTCAGCTATCATCTCAGTCATCTCCCTGCTGTAGAGCCTATACCCCATTAATTCATGTCTGACATTCTCTCTTGCCTAACATTCACACATCCCATCCCTATGCTAAATCCTCTCACAAGTCCACAATGGCCAAGCCTAAATCTGGTCATCATGACCTGCTCCCTTCGACCCTTCCCCAGTACAACACATTCCTGCGAAACTTCCCCTGTGTCCCATAAAAGTGCCTCCCAGTGGTCTCTACACTCCACTCATCTTGCCACCTCTGCAATTCCCATGTCCTACTCCGCCACTCAGACACCCCCAGATCCATCATCACTCCTTACTATCCCTTGAACTAAAGTCTCTTTTTCTGCCTTGTCCCCAGTATCACTCCCCTCAGCCTCCAAATATGCTGGTATCCAAAAGAACCCCACGCTACCCATGCCCTTTCCACCCTGTGCAGCTTCATCAACAGCTTAAGAACGAAGATATGGTCTGAGCCATGAAACTCTTCTAGGCCCCCCAAGGCAGCTGCTTAGTCACAACAGACAGCCACATACCTGTCAAGTTGTACGGTTTTGGCGTAATTTGAACAAGTGAGCACGGATTTTTAAATTTGTACGCCGTACATTTAAAATCTGTACGTTTTTTGTGCATTACGTTTTTTTTCTCCGTTCGGATTTTGTCACCGTTTCGGCAATGAGACAATGTGCGTTACTATGCATTACTACGTTGGTTCGTTACTATGCATTACTACGTTGGTTGAATGACGCGAGAAATTCAGAGACACGGAGAGAAGATTGTTTGTTGTGACGCTGTAGCAAACGCGATGCTAGGCGACTCCAATATTTCCTGACTGTAGCCGACAGCCTACAATCTACGCCTAGATATCACATGCATATAAAACTACATGTGATATGACAGACTAGGCGGCGTTGGTAAACAGCCGCCATTTTAAAGCAGTAGACTTCTCAGAAAGGCTCTGTTGTAGTGAACCTTCCTAGCGAAGCTAAGTAACTTTTTATCTAAAATACTCCTAAATCGGCAAAATCTGGACTTGAATCTATCTTTAAATGATGAAACAGTTTTAAAACTCACGTGTCGAAAGTACACAGAAGGGAACTAATGCAAAAACAGGAGCAATTTTAACAACTTTAACAGTTGATTCACAAAATTAAATGACTTCCAAACATAGCAAAGGTTACTATGTTTTTTTTGTTTTTTTGGGTTTTTTTTTTGTTTGTTTTGTTTTGTTTTTAAATGAAAAAAAAAAAAACATGAAAGGTAACACCAGTTACGTTGCCAAGTAACTAATTACTCTTACATTCGGGTAACTGTGTTATTAACTCAATAACTTTTTGGGAGAAGTAATTTGTAACAGTAATTAATTACTTTTTAAAAGTAAGATTAACAACACTGGTCATAAAGATGAAGTCTGCAGAATGAAAAGTGACGAAAGCAGAGATTTTATTCTGCCAATTTGTTGCCGAACACAATTTGCCCGCAACTATTGATCACTTCTCAGAATTAGCAAAAGAAATGTTCCCTAACTCAAAGACTGCATTAGTAAGTTAATTTTATCAATTAACCTTTTTAATTTATAATTGGACACACTAACAAACTACCTTCAAGTCAAACTGAATTGCGAGCTGAAGTGCCATGAAGTGCAGCCATCAAAAGACATGATAGAAATTGCCAAAAGTGCTACATACAATTATAATAAAAGTCACTGTTAAATTTTAGTAATCATGATGACCCTTGTGAGGAAAAGCGGCATGGAAAATGAATGAATGAATGAATGATGTAGCTAAAGATATTGATTGTTCTTTGATTGCACCAGGGCATAGGTCACTATTTGTAAGATTGCCAACGGCCTCGGGTTGACAGGTATGCAGCCACCCATTCCAAGTGAGCCTTCTTCACTCAGCCGGAAACACCTGACAGCCTATCAAGCAGATGGATGGCAACTCTTGTTCAAGCCTATCCCTTACCTGTCTCGCTGGCCTCCCACCTCCTCCCCAGTGCAGCTCCAGGTCCACAACTGGAGTAAATAGCTATACCTAGCCCTGCCTCCTCCCTCCAAAACCTATTGAGAAAGCACCATTTACCACCCTTGCCAGAAGTGGGTAGTAACACATTTTATTTACTCCGTTACATTTACTTGCATATGTTTATGAGAATAATGTACTTCTAAGAGTAGTTTTACAAAGCCATACGTTTTACTTGAGTAGATTTGGGAAGACGAAACGCTACTCTTACTCCACTACTTCGGGCTATACTGGTCGTTATATTTTTCCCCTTTATTGTACATATTAGATTTTACAGTATATTTTTTGCTAGCGACGCCTACACTGGTGCTACCAGTTTCACCAATGAGAAGTCGCAACAAGAATCACATGACTCCATTATACCAATCACACTCAAGTTTGCCGTTCTATGATCACGACGGCCTGTTCAATCACGTGGCATTTTTAAAGCACCGTAAGTATTTGGTATTTGACATGGAGCGCTGCCGTCAACATGACTCAAAAGCGCAGATTTTAACCTCTCTGTGTTTTTTGTTGGGCACCGACTGACCACGGAAAACCGGAGATATGATCCTTTTAGTTTCATTAGAGAAAATATGTTTTCTCCACGAGAAGGCACTCATGCTCTTTGGACAAATGCTGCTTCATTTCTTTATTTTTCTCTCCCGCCGGAACTCAATCCTTTTTTAAAAAAATAATTTCTTTGGCTTAACCCTTCACACTCCGTGCTGTACAAAGGGGGACGCCGGCGTCCCCTTGATTTCTGTGGGCCACAACGTCTGTTGTAGTCGTCATAAAGACGTTATTTTTATAGAGGAATGGCAGCTCTTTCATTCAACACCAGATAGCAGCATTGTCGCATGGTTACTAAATGAGTTTTCCTGAGGTGACTTTAAGTTAATGAGTTGAACTTAACTTCAGTGGCACATCATCAATTTTCTAGCAATTACATCAACAAAATGGAATCATAAGATAAGGCAGGGGTAGAATAGGGTGTAGAACACCAATAGAAGAGCATCCAGTCCTTAGGAGGCGAGTAGAAGCAGTGAATAATGCCAAGTCTGAAGAGGAGTCCACAGAAAGAGAGGACATAGATTCAGAGGAAGAAGATTTGATCAACGTTGTTGTCATTGATCCCCTCCAAGAAGGTAATAATAGGAAAAAAATATAGCCATTTATCATAAACATATCAAACATCAACATTAGACAAGATTTGAGCCCTCCAGGCCTACTTTGAAGAGTTACCCTCACTGCTGAATCAATAACATCTTGTATTATTGCCCATGAAAAATGAAAAAAATGTGTTTTTGCTATGTGTAAACTGCTAAATTCCATTATACACCTAATAGTTAGATAATACAGTGTTTCCCACAGGATTTTAGGAGACTGTGGTGGGAGGGTCTCTGACCATAGGATTTTTTGAAACTGTGGTGGTGGGCTGCATCGGAGTCGGACAGCCACACCATGTCATGCCACGGCGAATTTTTTTTTTTTTTCATTATTTTTTTCCCCCAAGAAGAACCATAACAACGATATATTTGAAATATTTCATTAGCTAGGCTAATGTTATAGCTCTCAGCTACGGTACATGTATGTAAAATGCATTGCTGAGTACAGCTACGTTACCCTATGTAATAATGCGCCTTTTTTTCTCGTAGCAATAGTACGACTTACATCTCGTAGTGACTCAGGGTTGGCAAGAGCCATATTTGACCCCCCCCCCCAAAAAAAAAAAAAAAAACCCTGATACAGTATGTCTGGAGCAGCAAAAAATTAAAAGCCTTGTACAAGCCTTATAATTATCAATACTAGCTATATTAGCCTACTATAAAAATGACTAAGTTGGCTAGAAATACATAATTAGCCTTCATGATTAAATGTTTATTTTCCCTGCAGTGGATCCTATAGCGCACCACGTGACTACTCTGTTGTACGATGACACCACAAGTTTAACTTCATTACAATATTAATGAATTGAAAGAATGTTTGTATCATGTTTGTCCTCCTAGAAATCCTATTAAAACAAAAAATATATTTCCCTCCCTCAACTTTTTCCATTTAAAAAAAAAAAAAAAAAAAAAAAAAAAGCTCCGAAGCAGCACTAAAGAGCCGCATGCGGCCCAAGAGCCGCGGGTTTCAGACCGCCGTCGTAGCCCTCCTTTTTTCTTTTTATTTGACCCTCATAAGTACTACATTACCACAACAATAACAGTCCTTCTGTCAACTGACCCATTTACAGGACAGGGGGAATTCTAATGGCCGTGTAAAGAGTTTTTCTTGATTCGGTGAGAAGGTGAATAGTTTTTTCCCCGTTGTTCGTGAACTAAATTTCCACACAAACGCACATCGAGGTACCATTAACTTAGCAAGGAGAGGTAAGAGAGTCATTTTTCGAGTGTCCTAGAGCTCGCGAAATTTGGGGGGGGGGGGGGGGGGGGCGCATTTATCCAACTTTCGTCAGCCATAATTGTCTGAAGTTGGCGCGTCGGTGTTGTGCCGAAAAATAGCCACTCCACGCGAAATGTCCCCCCGACGGGAGCCCCCACACGTCACTCGTACAAACAGCCTTTTCTTACCAATCGATGGACACGGAAACGACGTTCTTGTACCGTGAATATGTATCATTTTACTCTGCTTGAACTATTAAATACTTTACTGTGACCAACGCTCTGAAAATAGAGCAAGGCTTTATTTTGGGCCCCGCCTCTCCGCGCAAGTTCAATCAAAGTTTGCTTTCCGTCCAAGACGGCCGTCCACCGCTCACTTTCGCCGAAAAGTCCGATCGAAACTATTGTAATGCCCCGGATATGAGGAAGAAGGAGAGAAGTCTGTATTTGCTTACCCACTCGATTGTGGTAACAATAATAAAGAAAAACAATAACAAAATAACAGCGGGCTGCTACGACATGCGACCGCTATCTCTCGCTATCTCGCTCGTTCTCCCATTCTTCCTACTCGTTCCCCTTGCGTCTCTTAAATAAATAAATTAATTAAATAAAATACTACTCTAAAATGCTGCTCTCGCTGGCGCGGGTAGTAGAGTGGAGTGGGCTACAGCTGTGTAATCGGCTGACTGACGCATCTGATTGGTATCTTTTTTTTTTCGGGGGGGGGTGGGGGGGCGCCCAAACGAGACTGTGGCGGGCCGCCACAGTCTCGTCCATTAGTGGGAAACACTGTAATAGATTAAATGATTATATTTTACTTTTACATGATACTCATGTAGGAATTTAAAAATACGGTGTGAAAATGGCTATTCGTAAACAATAGAATATACAGTTGCAGTATACAGTATATATATGTTGTTGTTTTTTTTTTTTTTTCATTTTTCAGCTCGACCACCTGCCAGAGGTCCAAGGGCTGAGAGGGTGAGAGGTAGAGCCAGAGGCATGAACAAACACTTCCTAGATGTAAAAGATGAAGTTTTGTTTCATTAGAATGAATAGAAAACGCGATTGTTCAAGTTCCATGACAATAATGTTTATGGTTTACAAACTATTGTCAAAAGTTTTTGAGATGTAAATTACTCTGTGCTCAGTTGCTCAACCTCAATGTGCAATATGTCAAAACCTTACTGAGATTTATAGTATTTCAGTAACCAAGCAATGTGTGTTATTTTACATATTTGGCTTTGAAATTCTTCAATTTTAGCTGGTTATGACACTTTCAAAAATGTAAAAAAACAAAAAAATTTGAAAAAAGTTTCAATCATTTGATGATTTAGGAATAAAACATGTGCAACGAGGCATGTTTGAAGTGTTTTTTTGGTTTGTAAATACTCATTGAAAAATCAACCCCTAATTTCATAAAGGGTAGTAAATGTGTTTATGTAGTAGGTTATAGTCTTCCTCTTCAAAGTATAATAATAACAGTTCATAAAAATAACTTTGTACTGAGAAAAAAAAATACCATTTAAAAAAATAAAAAATAAATCAAAAATCGTAAGTAGTTACTCACAATCTTACTCATTGACTATTCTTTTTACCAAATACTTTTTTACTTGTGCTTGAATACATTTTTTGGATAATTATTTTTTACTTGAGAAATATTATTTTGAAGTAACGCTACATTTAAGTAAAATGTTTGGCTTCTCTACCCACCTCTGTCCCCTGCTACCAGCACTCCTCCATCAAAGATTCCTCCGGGTGACCAGGCACCTAGCCTGCCGTTTTGGCAATATACAGTACTGAAGTGGAAGCTTCAGCCTACACAACCTTATTAGTGGTATTTCCCCTACCTCTACCAACAACGCTGGAATTGATGACGTGCGATGCGCCCAACGACACACCGTGACTGCCATCATCTCTCTCACATACAGTTTAACCAGTGCACCCTGCGCTGCTCTCCCGTATGTCAAATTACAGTATTTGACGTCCTCCGCTAGCTTTGTTTGGGAAAAAGAGCAAGACGTCCGATAACATGTCGTGCTTTACCTCCTCGTTGAATTTGTTAAGGTTGTTGAAGTCTCCGCTGACAGAATGTGGTAAAGCATCTTTAGTAAAGTGAAGCTGCATCATTTTAAGATATTATAAAACTCTGACCGAACCCAGAAACATATTGAAATAGCTTCGTAGATACCACTTCCGGGTGCACGCAGACATAAGCACAGCCTCCGGCTTTGAATACTACGTCAACTGCCTTGCCCTTTTGGATGTGGCACAGTCGGCGCGTGGAGAGGAGAAATATGAATCTAAATGACAGTTTGGGGGATTCGGAATTTGGAAGAAATGTGAAAAAGGCGTTTCACCAGGGGGAGCCCAAAAAATTTAATAATTAAAAAATAATAATAATAAACAAACGGAAAATATATATATATATATATTAGGGCTGTCAAACGATTACAATTTTTAATCGAGTTAATTACAGCTTAAAAATTAATTAATCGTAATTAATCGCAATAATCGCAATTCAAACCATCTATAAAATATGCCATATTTTTCTGTATATTATTGTTGGAATGGAAAGATAAGACACAAGATGGATATATACATTCAACATACGGTACACAAGTACTGTATTTGTTTACAATAAATCAACAAGATGGCAATAACATTATTAACATTCTGTTAAAGTGATCCATGGATAGAAAGACTTGTAGTTGTTAAAGATGAATATTAGTATAGTATAGTATAGTTATAGAAATTTTATATTAAAACCCGTCTTAATGTTTTCGTTTTAATAAAATTTGTAAAATTTTCAATCCAAAAATAAACTAGTAGCCCGCCATTGTTGACGTCAATAACTACTTACACAATGGTAATGGATGCTGAAGCCAATGAAAGCAGTCGCACCCGAGCGCCAGCAGAGGGCGGAAAAACTCCATAAAACACAATTGACAAGTTGGCCTTTCACTATACTGACATTTAAATCTGTCTGAGCGGGGCTAGTGCGTTAATTGCGTCAAATATTTTAACGTGATTAATTTAAAAAATTAATTACCGCCCGTTATCGCGATAATTTTGACAGCCCTAATATATATATGTATACACACACATATATATGATCAATTATAATTATACATTGTTGTATATTATTATCGTATGGATTTTACATTGTTTTTTAAAATCAATTTATAGATATTTATTTTATGAATCAAATGAATTTATAAATAAATAAAATGTAATGAAAACAACATTAACACAATTGAAAGAAATTAAAACTCAAATACACACTAGGAATGGACCTCAAAGACGCTCTAAACTTTATTTATTTTAATGTCATGGTATTTTACACATTGCTTGCCATTGACGCTGATAGTCGTCCAATTGGGATGTGAATATTCATGTTTTATTATTGACTGGAGTAGACATCCAACTCATATTTAATGGGAGGGCTCGCATGGCAGCGATTATTCGTTGCCAGCGTCTCCCAGTTAAAATGGATTTGATGTCTTTCGACATCAATGGCAACCTTTGAGTTAAATGAATGCCCTATAAAGGGTTAAAGAGACAACAGGAACGCAAATGGTTGCCCTTTCCCTTCACCTGAAGCCAGATGGAATAGACTTCAACACCCAGTAATCCTTATTAGGATAAGCAATGTTGAAAACGGTTTGATGGTAATTGTCTTGCGGTTTCTTCAGTGCTATCATATTATCATTGTGTTGATTTTCAGAGAGGCAGCTAGAACACTCGGTACAGTCATTAATCACTATGCCAGAACCCAATACAGTGATCCCTTGCTACTTCGCGCTTCAAACTTCGCCCCTTCAGTCCATCGCAGATTTTTTTTTTCAATCAATCAATCAATCAATCAATCAATCAATCAATCAATGAATAAATAAATACAGATGATGCAGATAGTCTCCCTCTCCATCCTGCTGCTTTTCTTGGTCTGGCAGTGCACTGGAGTTGCTTGTTGAAGTTAAAGATGATTGACAGACATTAAGGTTTGCTCTTGCCAGAGATACTTGGAAGCCGAAACTTCAAAGCGCCGTATGCGTCAATCATCGTTTTGCTTGTTAAACAGTTGCTGTGGCAATTCATTGTGTGGAAGTGAGCAGCTTGAGTGGATTTGAGTGGACTCACTCAATGAAGCATTTAATACAGACAAACACTGTTCTACTTTATTCTTGTTTAAAAATAATTCGGTGGAACAGTAACTCATTTAAAACTTATCATAATTATTACATTCGAAGTGATTAAAACCATTTATCAAAATGTATATACATAAAAGTTTGTTTTAATTATACTTTTTGAGGGGAGTGATAAAATGTCTTAAGCGTATCTCTTTCCAATGCTAAATCTGAATAAATACATTGAACACACTCACACACACACAAGAAAAAAAAAACATTTTTGGGGGATGGGGCGCTACTTTGCGGTTTTTCACTTATCACTGCGGGTTCTGGTCCCCATTAACCGCGCAAATTGAGCTGTGCGTACATGCCCTCAACTGGAAAATTCCTAACCTACAGAAGGCTGCCCTCTACTGGCCAACTCCGATCTATAATTCAACTATGGGACTGGTTTTGTTGCCTGGTACACCAGACTCACCGCTGTTCCAGCTATTGAGTCTGGCCGCCATTCACGCGGATACAATTTCCAGGGCGGAGCAAGCCACAGCAAACAGACAGCGGAGTGGACCAATAAGCGACGGGCAGACATGACGTTAGTAAAATGGCGAGGGCAGGACGAGGGACTTGTGCGCGGAAGTAAACATACGAAGAGAGCGGAGTTTATTCAACATGGCTAGCACGAGACAGACTGTTGTCAATGACTCGTGTCGATGTGTTTTTGGTAATTTAAAACTGATTTTACCGTGGATTGGAACATATTCTCGGCTCTCCCGTTCACCATCTGTGAGACGACTTTCGACGCGCAAGAGTGACGTTGCTCGTGAAGAACACGTCACGCAAATAAACGAACCTGATTTGTCGATTGTTTTTGTACCTGCTCGAAAGGCCGTTAATGGGATGGTTCCCAGACTATTTCTCTCAGTGTTTGAAAAATACAGGGAGAATAGTCTGGCAGAGCCAGGCAACTGGTTTTGCATAAATCAGTACCAAAACACAACAAATGTGTTTTTTACTGGTGCATAAGTACCAAAACACAATAAATCCAGCAAGGTTTTGTTTGATATGTTGTGTTTTGGTACTGGTTTTGTAGGTAAAGGAACCAGCCGATGCTGGATTTCTTGAGGAATGATAGATACTGGCCCATGTTATGTGAACATACTAGGTTTAAAGACAATCTGTCAAATGGCAAAGGAGTGCGAATTCAAAGTTAGGTTCTACTCTTATAATAGGAAGAAGAACAACAACTACTTGAGTGCCACCTTGACAGGCCTTCATCCTATAAAAAGAGCTATAAGGACCACCGATAAAATATAATAGCCGGAATACATTAATTCATTCTTTGTAAAGTTATTTCAATAACGGTAAACACACAATATCAAACAGCACAAAGATAAGCAATATTTTTAGATCTAAGTGCTTCTTCTTAGGTATTGAAATTAATGTGACGGTCTACCAGAAGGATACACACTTATGAAAGGACAATTTTGCTCAAATTACCAAGGATCGTGTCATCAATAGTTATAGTCAATTATAGCTATTGTTATTGCAGTATTAATCTGTTTTAAGACTTTGATAATACTGAGACATCTAAATAGTAATTAGCAACAATGATTTAACAAAGTAATAATACATTTCAATGAGCAGGGTTTCACCCAATGCTTCACAATCCTGGGGGTCCACCAAGCTTTTCTTGCTAGCTGGTCTAAAATAGAGTTACGAAAAAAGTATACAAACGAATGCAGATTTTAACTGTGTCCGGTGATACGGTTGAAATATGTTGACCGTTTATGGTTATATGTAAACAAACTGCACAGCTCTATGCCATTGCGCAACATTTTTTTGACCTAGTGAGTGAGTTACCAATTTTTATTCCTTGGCCATGTTTGCACTTTTTTACTTTAATCTATTTTAGTTTTACAATTGACCACAAATGGATAGTTTTGAGATTTACTAGTGTTTAGGTTTAGTGAAAACTATTTATATAAATTATTATTATTAATTTGCCTGGAGAGAGCACAGTGGATGAGTGAATACTAATGGTATGTTTTTGTCTGTCAAAACTGTACTCATTCATCTGCTGTACTGTTTATCCTCACATGGGTTATTGGTTGCCTGCATACCAGACTCACCGCTGTTCCGGCGACTGAGTCTGGCGACCGTCCGGCGGATCAAATTCCCAGGGCGGAGCAAGCCCCAGCAAACAGACAGCGGAGTGGACCAATAAGCGACGGGCAGACATGACGTTGTTAAAGCGACAAGTAACTAGCGTGAGCGGAGAATGGAGGATTTTATTCAACATGGCTAGCACGAGTCATGTCGAGTCATGTTGACTTTTGTCAATGACTTGTGTCGAATTGTTTTTGGTCATTTAAAACTGATTTTACCGCGGATTGGAACATCAAATTGGAATATTCTCGGCTCTCCCGTTCGCCATCTGTGTTGTTGTAGAGACGACTTTCGGCGCGCAAGAGTGACGTTACTCATTAACAACACGTCACGCAAATCAACGAATCTGATTGGACGGTTGATTTTCTGCTTGCTCGAGAGGCCGTTAATGGGCTGGGTCCCACACTATTCTCACAGTGTTTGAAAAATACAGGGAGAATAGTCTGGCGGTGCCAGGCAAGGTTATTGGGATGCTGGAGCTCATCCCAGCTAACTATGGAGCAGAAGGTGCGATACACCATGAAATGATTGCCAGCCAATCGAATGGCAAAAGGAGAAAAAAAAACAATCATGCACAGACTCAAACCAGAGGACATTTTGAAGTGGTGAATCAGCCTTCCGTGGGAGTTTTTGGGATGTGGGAGAAAACTGGAGTACCCGTAGAAAACTCACGCAGGCACAGTGAGAACATGCAAACGCGACACAGGAAGGTCAGAGCCCAGACTGAACTCTTGATCTCAGAACTGTGAGGCAGACGTGCTAACCAATCATCCACAGTGATATATAACACTGTATTTTTATTTTTTCCCGAAAAAACTTGGTCTGCTGGTGGACTTCTCTCCCACCAGGCTTTGCACGAATACCTGATTTCAATAATGTCGGCAAGTTTTTACATTTTCAAATAGTCATTATAACATTCCTAGTTCAAACAGTAACAGTAACAAATATGCAATAGCAGTTTCTTGTTTTCCTCAGTTTTATGTATGTATGTATGTATGTATTTAATTTTAAAGGGGGGGGGGGCAATTTACAGTGTGAAATGGATAAAACTCCTGCCGCACATTATTATTATTTTTTTGATAGAGCCTGATTGATGTGTAGTGTTTATATGTAATATGTTTAAAACGT
This sequence comes from Corythoichthys intestinalis, assembly GCF_030265065.1. Lineage (NCBI taxonomy): Eukaryota > Metazoa > Chordata > Actinopteri > Syngnathiformes > Syngnathidae > Corythoichthys > Corythoichthys intestinalis. Next base: position 56,506,676 of record NC_080396.1, read on the forward strand.
GCAAACGTGTCCAGTACATTGGGGAATTACTTCAGAATATAATTTGGTTAGTCTGTAGTTCATTACTACTTTTAACTATATTACAAACAACCCGCCTACTGGTCATATTCAGTCGGGATAGGCTCCAAAATCCCAGCCAACCTCATGTGGATGGTACACAAGATGAATGAATGAATGAATTAATGAATGAATATTAATAGACACAATTTACCTTCCTTTTTTCCTAACCTCAACTACTTCCTTGTCTATCTGTCAAATGTGGAGTTTAGTTAGCACACAAATTGTGCCACACCTGATGTAACCTGAGGACTGAAGTTCACCTGCGGACTAACTTTTCAAGTAAGAAAGACGCCCCGCCCCACACATAGGAGGCGGCCGAGATGAAGTTGAGGGGAAGGCAAGGCATTCAAAGAGAGCGAGCACGGATCTGCGGCAGCACGTTTTCGCTGCGTGATCGACTCGTGCGCGAAAGTATCCTACTCAACTTCTGGAAGTCTTCCACCGCGGGAAAGTGAAATTATTTCCCAGCTGGATGCTTATGTAAGTTATTTTCCACTCGTTTTTAAATATACCTTCAAATTGACTGCTGTAATATAATTGACTGGTTATGACGGTGTGGCGTGTTATATGCATGCGTGCATTACAGCACACGCGTGTTTAGAAAGTTGTTTTGCTCGAAGTTTGTTGCACTTGTTGCTTTTCTGATATCGGCAAGTGAATTAATTCAACGTTTATATTAAAACCTAGGTGGAAATTAAGATGCTGCTTTACCTCATTTTTGCTTTTTCACGCTGTTTGTGCACAGTCGCACAGGCGTGGGCCAACTTTTGAAACCTTACAGACTGATGGGCCCCGTGTATCCACATTGTATTCTCTTTTTCAAGAAGCTCGGTAAAAGCACTGATTTTAGTATGTGATGAAAGTATGGTGCCCTACTATAAGTTGTGACGGCATTGATTTAGTAAGGCCAAAGAAAAGAGCGTGAGAGACAATAACGAAGCTGTCATTGTCACTTTATCAGAAATAAATAAAACTATTTATGTATTTGTATAATCTAAGGGTAATTCAAATTCATTATAATAGGAAAATATTTTTTTAGTATCGTGAAAAACAGCCTAAAATGAAAACCAGAAAATAATATCATTTTCTTTCTTTTTTTTTTATTTTTTTTTTTTAACCAAAACATACATGTTCAAATATCTGTTTTAGGGCTGCAGCTATCGAATATTTTAGTAATTGAGTAATCGACTGAAAATTCTATCGATTAATCAAGTAATGGATAATTTTTTTTTTTTTTTTAAGGTAAAGAGCAGTTATAAATATACATGAGAAAAAAAACATTTGATCCAATATTGAACCATTTTCAGTCAATCAATGTCTTTATTTTCGATGTACATTGTTGAAAACACCCAACAATTTGGATTTAAGATGTGACTAGAATAAAAAAATTAACTGCTTTCACTCAAAAAACTTCTAGATCTTATTAAAAAAAACAAACAAACATATTTCTTACCTAAAAAAGTAATTACGCTTGATAACACACATCACTTGAAATCTACGTGTTTTTCCCACGTGTTTCGATTTAATTTCCATTTGTGTCAAGCTATTTTTAAGTTCTAGTTAAGTTATAAGTTAGTCTAAACTGTAAGTACTGATAGGATTTTGAGTTTTTGCAGTGTTCAAAAGAAATGTATGATACCTGCTGTATTGGAGCACATTAGGGACCAGTGCTGCTTGGTGTTTTATTCAGCAATGACTACTGAGCTAAAACTGACAGTTAGCTTTATTATGTTTTAATTTTACACCCTCATCACTGTACAGCGCTGTGTTTTTACAGATTAAATAAAGCCTGTATGTAAGACACGTAAGCCACGCATCGACAGTGGTCATAATCAATAGAAACCTAGCACTCCGAAGGGCTAACGTTACGTTAGCGAGTGACAGTAACGTTATATTCATTAGCGATGAGAAGTCTACTGCTTAAAGATGGCGACTGTTTACTAACTCTGCCCAGAAGCGGCTGAGTCTGTCAATTTGCATCTAGTCCTAAAGGCATGCGATATCTATGAGACGCGTCGGACATGACCTGCTACTAGGATCATGCGGGCGTAGTTTTTAGCAACGTCGGCGTAGTTTGTAGCGGCTGTCGGCTGCGGTAAGTTTTTTTTGTGCGTGTTTTATTGCTTCTTCTTCTACGCATGTGGCGTCAGCGCGTTGGTCCGCATTAAAAGTAGTCCGGGCAAAACGTGATGCTTAGAGCTGGCAAAATTAAACGATTCCTCGAGGTGAAATTACTCGGATCAGTTTTTAAACTCGAGTTGCTCGAGTATTCGTTTCAGCTCTAATCTGTTTTTTTGAATAATATATATTTGCCCACCTGTAATATAGCTCTGCGGTATCCATTCAAGACACACCGTCTTTCCACGCAGGCTGTCAAGTGGATGCCACGGCAACAGGTGGCACTACAACCGCCAACTAAAATTAAATGTGCACATTTACTCCTCAAAATGTAATCGCGTAATAATCCAATAATTGTTTACTACGTTGTAGACTTGTAACAATTAGTTCTATTGTTTACATTGTTCAAAATAAAAGCACTTAAAGTCATTTTTCCTGCCATTTTTAGACGGAAAATTATATGAATTTAGCACTTCAAAAAACTAACTGAATCGAAATTACATTTTAGTGTACCGTTACATTGCTAGTGACATAACATTAATCTGGATTAGGGCAGCAGCTATCGATTATTTTAGTAGTCGATTAATCGAGGAACTACTTAGTTCGGATAATCGAGTAATCGGATAAGGAACATAAAGAAAATTAAAATACCTGACCTGAGCCTCAAACGGTATCAAACAATGAATAAATGAGGATATATGTCCAACAAAAGAACAATTGGCTAATTTACATATCAAAAGTCCGCGATCTTAAATGCTGTAAAATGCCAACTTTTTTTTTTACAATGCTCTAAATAAATACAGTTCAAACTCATATTCCCACAAAAAATAGCTGAATATACCTTTACACTAAATTACGAATGCATTAAAAAAAAACAACAACAAAAAAAACATTAGCTCAAACAAAAACTTAGCTTATCCTGGTCTTAACGGGGAGAAGCTGCATTCTGCCATGTGAAATGAGGCAGACTAGTGGGCAGTGTATCCCTCTAAATGAATACCCAAATCAATAAAACTAAATGCAAACACTTTCAAAACAAACCATTGCAACGCCACTTTAATTAAACGAATACTCGAAGCAGCAAAATTAAAACTGAATATTTTTTTTCTAATCAAATACTCGAGTTAATCGATTAATCGTTGCAGCACTAATCTGGATAGATATATAAATCGAAGGCCCTTCTGTCAGATGGAATTGTGGAAGATTTGTGATATCAGATATGCAAAATCGTACCATTGTCCAAAGAATCGATATTGTGTCGTATTGTAATGAAATGTGTTCAAACTGAGGGTTTAGGGTCACTGTCTGTGTAGTGGTTGATTTGCCCAAGGGCGTAGGTTTGGTCTCAACATTGGTAGGGGACGATATAACAGCATAACCTGCATGTACACTTTTTTCTGGGGACGCAACATGATTAAGACCAAAGAGATTGGTTGAACGGGCGGCAGGGCTACATTTCTCACAAATATGAACCTAATTAATTGATAGCCTAATATGCAAAATAAATCTGTATTGACTTCGACTTTCATGTGTATTGGTTCAGGTGATACACCGTTCGATTCAAACCTATGTTTTCAAAAACTACTAAGAAACATTTTGAAAACTTGCAACTCGAAATTGCAATATTTGAACATAAATTATAATAACATAGAAATAAAAACAAACTTGTTAATAATCTCTATCTCAAGTATTAATCCAAGAATGCAAAAAATAAACCTTGGTCTTAAAATCCACTCAACATTGTTTGTCTAAATAATTAAGTTAAATATATTTGAAAAAAATTCTTAGAAACACAAAACATAAAAAAACATAAAATACATAAAACATAAAAATGGAGCCTTCCTTCAGGTAAATAAAACACTACTGCTTTTGTCCACAAGCACAGCCAAACTCAACAAAAAATGAAAACTTTTTACCTTAATTTTTTAGGATTAATGTGTAATCATCGAAAAAAATGTCTTAATGTAGAAAATAAATTAAAACACTTCAAATAAATGCAAGTCATCAGCCAATCAAACGTGTGTTTGAGGAGAAAAAACTAACCAGCACTTTCAGCGAATGAAAAGGGGTAAATGTAAGTCTAAACATAATGAAAAAAATTCACTAAATAATGATAGAGTCAATCCTATCCTTACAACATATGGGAAGACAATCTAAATTACCTATTCAACTGAACTCCTTATATAATGTAAATAAGTTTGCCTAAAAGGTGGTGGGGACAGTTTGAGCACCCTGAAAAGATGGTAGTGTTACAGTATGTCCCTACCGTTCCTATGCAAACCTACGCCCTTGGATTCGCCGGACTTCGGCGCAGGCAGTGCGGGATCGATTCTCATTTAGTGGTGGTGGGTTGTGAATGTGAATGGTCGTCTGTCTATGCGTGTACCCGACAACTGACTCGTCACCAGTTTAGGGTGTAGTCTGGCTTTCACCCAAAGTCAACTGGAATATGCTCCAACACCCCGGAACGCTGACAAGGAAAAGTGGTGTTGAAAATCGGTAGATGGATGGAACAAGGAATGTACTGTTACAGAGATCTGGATCAGTACATTGATTGGTTAAGCAACAATCCAATTAAATTGATTGAAACGCAAAACATCGATCAACATAGTCATCTTTTATACATGCCTTTTTGTTAAAAAAAAAATTTCAAATGTCTGAAATGTTTCAGCAACAAAATTGTGAAATACAGTGGTACCTTGACATACGATTGCATTAACATACAATCCTTTTGACAGCCGACGTAAAATTTGACTCCTCCTTTATCTTGACATATGACGACATGCTTTAAATACGACGATTTACAACAATTTCAGCTATTTACAGCTATTTCATTGTTTTTCTGCAAAACGGTAGCACGGCAGATTTTCTCCAATGTTCGTTGGCCAGTCTTTAGAAGTTAAGGTGACAATTATTATTATTGTAACATTGGCAAGGAAGTCGCCAGCTTCGTCAGGTTTTTAATAATTTATTTCAAAACTTGTGCTGCACAACATGGCTACTGTCTGCCGTAGCCGATGCCAACAACAACAGAACATGAAAAGTGAAAGTAAAAACATTAACGCACCTCTCATTCTCTCGTCATTCACAGGGTACGTTTAAGAACAACATGCAAAACACAACAGCCACATTAGAACCCGATTTGTTAGATTATCATTGTTATTATTATTCCAATTTGTATATTTTTTGTAATTTTTTGTTTTGCAATGTTTAATTGCTATTTATAATTGTCCCTGCAGTATTTATTAAGGATTTGGTATGTCTATAGTTATACAAGCCTATAAACACAGCCTATATTCAAGCAAAGTGTTTATAATCAAACTGCGTAATGTTACCTAAAACAATTATAGCTACAATCTTAGGAATAAAAATCATAATGGTGTTACATGGAGATCGAACGATTTATTTTTTTAGGTTGTATTTTATGTAACAGTTTGAGAAACACTAGATGTGGAAACTAACCCTGAACCCCGATATTTGTCAACCTTAAAGCAAATTTGAAAATGTACAAAGGGGATGGAGGCTCTCCATTTGTCACAGATGCAGGAAGTACATTTTGTTTGGCAGTCACGTGACACGCCCATTTAAAGAATGTCTGCCATTTTGTGGAGTTGACCGAGCATAAAGTGATCCAAAAGTACATGACTGACAAGGAATGTGACCCCTAGAGAGATCCAGAGCCCCCACCTCGACAATCACGCACACACATTTAGGAAGTGAACAATCACCTCCATAATCTCCAGCAACTTTGATGTGGACCCCCTTCCTTTAATTCCTCCTACCCTGTGATGGGCCCCTCTGGTTTTGTCCTCCATCCTTCCTTCAGACCCACCGATACATTGTTGTTGTGCCCGTTGCATTTCTTAGATTAAACATATATGTAATAAGGTTTCAGAAGTGAAATACTGTATGATTACACTGCTATTTAATCTATCATATGCTAGTGAGGACCGATGCTGGATTTGTTGTGATTTGGTGCTGGTCTTGCAAGTAAAGGTGCAAGACCAGCACCAAAACATAAGAAATTCAGCATATGTTGAATTAAATTGCAAGGAATGGAAGCCAGACTTTGGCTACAACTACACTAGGAAGGATAACGGCCTTAACGTTCAATTTATTATACTATACGGCATGTCGCTACACTAATGTACCTCTTGTCCAGATATTTTATTACATGAGCAAAGGAGCCAGCTAAAACTGCGAATGGTTTAGCCGCCGGCTACCAGTGTAAAAATCGGAGCCAACGGAAGTGACGTCATGAAGGAGGCCATTGCTGTCTTTTTGTGTGGCATTATGACATCGTAAACAATGAAGGCAAATGGTACAGATGCAGATTTTCTGCCCCTCTTTTTACAACTGAAAGAGCTTGTAAATTTTACTCTTGAATATTTCCGGAGAATACTTCGATCAACGGCGAAAAATAATAAGCTTCTGGTCCAGAGGTGACCCGCGCAGACGATGACGTCACACGGGAGGCTGCTCCTTTCGCTTTCGCTGCATATCTCATATTGCTAAAGCTTGGGATCCAAATCTTTACTGTGTTGTACTGTATTCTCTGTGCTTGTTTTTTCTTCCCAAGGCTGTGCTACATCATCATACCCTACCAATGATATCACTGGTGTATTTTCGGTGGCGACATGAATTTTTAAATATTGCAGTAGTTATGATGCAGTGATATAATGTCGTCAGACACACACACGTTCCTCCTATATACAACAATTTTGAAGAGTAGCACAACATTGACTTTGCCTTTCAAAAGAGTATTTTGCAGGGATGCACCAAAAAGTTTGAGCCAAGAACTTGAGATCGTTCTCCAGCGACTGTGAATCAGTGCAGACTTTCAAGACAATTGTATGTGTGTCAAATGGGTGAAACATCCGGACATAGTTCACGATGCACCCTTTAAAGCATATGCCTTCCTTGGAAGGTGTTAAGTTCTTGTGCTTAAAAATCAATGGCCACTTAAATTACAGTAGTATGCTGGCTTCCTCTAGCTGTTTGTCAAAAACTATTTTACTCTACATATTATACAGTGCTGGCCAAAAATTAAATCATTATCATTTTACACAAAACTCCAAAAAAGGTATTCGCACCCATTGTAAAATCATGTGATGCGTCTCTAATTTGGGTAATTAACAGCCCCTGTTACTTACCTGTGGCACATACAGTAACAGGTGAGGGCAATAACTAAATCACACGTGCAGCCAGTTAAAATGGATTAAAGTTGACTAAACCTCTGTCCTGTGTCCTTGTGTGTACCACTTTGAACATGGAGAAAAGAAAGACAAAAGAACTGTCTGGGGACTTGAGAAGCAAGTTGTGAGGAAGCATGGAAAATCTCAAGGCTACAAGTCCATCTCCAAAGACCTGAATGTTCCCGTGTCTACCGTGCGCAGTGTCATCAATAAGTGTAAAGCCCATGGCACTGTGGCTAACCTCGCTAGATGTGGACGAAAAAGAAAAATTGACGAGAGATTTCAACGAAAGATTGTGTGAACGGTGGATGAAGAACCTCGACTAACATTAGAGGCGTGCAAAATTTCTGATTCTTAGATTATTCGCAATTCGGCCGCGGAAGATTCGACAACGATTCACAAACATCCAAATTCCGATTATTGAATTATACCAGGTAAAGCAGAACTAAAACACAGTCAGCGCGGTCTTTAGGACGCAATGAGGAACGGACCAAGAGCAAATATCATGTTCAACTCATGCCGCTAGATAAAAAAACAAAAATACCTCACTGCGGCCGACAGCTGGTTCAAACAACGCCCAGTTGCTAGTCGCTACAAACATACGGCCACATACGGCAGTCGTAGATATCAAATATATGCAGAATTGGATGCAAAATAACAGACGACTGCAGTGTTAGAACATATAAAAAGAACTAGATGCAAAACGACAGGCTTGCCGTTTTGTAGTTACTTAGTAGTAACAGCCGCCATCTTAAAGCAGTAGACTTCTCTAGACAGCTCTGTTGTAGCGAACCTAAGTAACTTTTTATCTGAAATACTCCTAAATCAGCAAAATCTTGACTTGAATCTATCTTTAAATAATGAAACAGCTTTAAAACTTAGACATGTTGTAAGTAGGCAGAAGGGAAATTGTGGAATAACGGGAGAAATTTTATCAACTTTAACAGTTGATTCACATCATTAAATTAATTGAATGTAGTTTAAAGCTGCTGATACAGAATGGGGACTTGAGTATTTTATTTAATGTTTTTAACTGTTAACTTGATACTTAAATATTAGTTTGGTTTAGCCTAATATGATTTTTAAACTATTTTGGAACTAATGTACAAAACATTAAAAGGGGGGGTTTGGGTAACACCAATAATCGATTTATAATCGAATCGGAGCCTCTGAATCGTAATCGAATTGTTAGGTACCCAAAGATTCCCACCTCTTACTAACATCCAAACAAATTCAAGCTGTCCTGCAGTCCGAGGGTACAACAGTGTCAACCTGTACTGTCCTTCGGCGTCTGAATGAAAAGGGACTCTATGGTAGGATACCCAGGAAGACCCCACTTCTGACCGAGAGACATAAAAAAGCCAGGCTAGAGTTTGCCAAAACTTACCTGAGAGAGCCAAAAACGTTTTGGAAGAAAAAAGTAGCACTTTTTCGGAAAAGACATCAGCATAGAGTTTAAAAAGAAAAAACGAGTCCTTCAAAGAAAAGAACACGGTCCCCACAGTCAAACATGGCAGAGGTTCCCAGATGTTTTGGGGTTGCTTTGCTGCCTCTGGCACTACACTGCTTGACCATGTGCATGGCATTATGAAGTCTGAAGACGACCAACAAACTTAACAGCATAATGAAGTGTGAGAAAGCTGGGTCTCCCTCAGAGGTCATGGTTCTCCAGCAGGACAATGACCCAAAACACACTTCAAAAGCACTGGAAAATGGTTTGAGAGAAAGCATTGGAGACTTCTAAAGTGCCAGCAATGAGTCCAGACCTGTATCCCATAGAACACCTGTGGAGAGATCTGAAAATGGCAGTTTGGAGAAGGCACCCTTCACATCTCAAAGACCTGGAGGAGTTGGCCAAAGAAGAATGGTCTAAAATTCCAGCAGAGCATTGTAAGAATCTCATTGATGGATACCGGAAGCGGTTGTTCGCAGTTATTTGGCTAAAGGTTGTGCTACCAAGTATTAGGCTGAGGGTACCGATGCTTTTGTCCGGCCCAGTTTTGGAGTTTTGTATAAAATGATAATGATTTTTTTTCCCATTCTCTTTTGTGTTTTTTCACTGCAAGCGAGATAAATGAAGATATAACTACCAAAACATTTGTAATTGCAATCATTTTCTGGGAGAAATTGAACATTATCTGACAGAATTGCTTGGGTGCCAATACTTTGGCCAGCACTGTATATATTTTTTATATTACTGAGGAGGCAGTGCCATCTATAGACTCCACTCACCAACGTCACACAATGACGTGTCGCTGTATCCGGCCGCCATATTGTCCGTCATTGTTTATCCGTATTCTCAATGGTTTCAATTTGTCGCCCAATTTATAGTGCAATTCACGGAAGCCCCCGTGCTTTCAGATGCTGTAAACTCATTGGATGCGTTGCATAAAAGGAGTTATGTGGAAAAGCTTCAGTCTACCCATTCGCCAGATCCATATTTGATGCCTAAATCGATATTTTTCGACCCGCTGTCTTGCCTGACATCTGCTACCCTGATATCTACAACTATCTTGTCCACAGAAACTCAGCCTATTCTCACGAAACTTTGAAAAACGTTAAGAGCAGCACTCTAAGCAACATTACCCCGTGTGACCCTTTACTTCCAATTTTCTAAAATGGCGACAATCAATTTAAAAAAAAGTTGACTGCGATGGCCGACGCTTCAAGGATAGGTGGATATTGGACTATTTCTTCAATAAAATACGCAACATCTGTGTCTGCCTCATTTGCAAAGAGACAGTCGCTGTTTTCAAAGAGTTCGATGTGACGCGATATTACTAAACAAGACATGCTGATATGTACAACATTACAGGGAAGATATGCAGCGAGAAATTATAGCAACTTGAAGCTAGTTTAATTTCACAGCAGCATTATTTCGCAAGAGCCCGAGTGTCGAAAGAGAACGCCACAAAGGTGAGATTGTTGAAATTATGAATTAAAAAAATAATAATAAAGCAAATGTGACACACAGAAGGGCTTGCTAAAATTTGTTTAAATATATTGTTGTACGTAAATTAGCCAAGGTAGCCCCCACATTTTTACCACACCAAATCTGGCCCCCTCTGCAAAAAGTTTGGACACCTCTGTTTAACTGATGATTCGGAGACGAGGCCAGCTTCTTTCACTTGGTACCAGCTAAATATTATTCAAAAAATAATGATGGCGTTAGAAATAAACATCTTGAATTTGAAACTCTTATGTTGTCGCCGATTAGCCTCGCAATGATCTTAATTGTGGTTGTCAGCCCAAAACCCTCTAAATATATATTAAATGCATCTTACCAGATATAAAATGACTACTACATAATCTGTGGTGATCGTTTGGTGCCCAGTTTTCTCGTCGAATTGCAGCAGTTCATCTCGCTCTCTTCTCCGGGTCTCTCGGAATACGGTAGAACTTCAAGTCTCTCCGTCTATCTTCTCTGTTACTGCAACCAACCGCCACACACGCCATCACCATTTTGATTATTACTGTTAACGAGCAGAAAAACACGCCATAATAGGATGAATTTACGTAGCGGTAATGCTTAAACACGACGTGCTGACGGACAATATGGCGCGGAGGTGTGGCTGTGACGTCATGTGAGTGGGGTCTATAGGTGAAGTTTCCCCAGTATCCCTAATTATGCTGCAATGACAGGCTTTATACAGTATTTTATGCTCTACTTAACCCTTTAACAATGGATGTGTCGCCAGTGACACATTTCCTCATGCGTACTTTAAACTGCTGTAACTCCTAAACGGTTTGCGCTACCGAAAAAAATTCAACGGATCCTGAAAGCTGAGACGTTGCGCTTGACAGCCAAACGGGTGTCATTGCTGTGATCTCACTCTCCTACCGCCAGGAAACCAGTGAATCAGCTCTTTTATTCTCTGACGTGCTGTCAGTGGCACATTTACGGATGCGACCCGCAACAGACACATAGAAGAAAAGTCAGGAGAGTGGTAAAAAACAGCAAAGAACGATAGGTTTTATAATTTAAAATAACAGCAAGACGGTCATCCAGGACAATAAAACCTCCACAGAGATTTAGAGAAGAGTTTGGGAGCAAGGGGGCAACGGGATGAGCAAAGTTTGGTGAAGAAAGGTATCGATTGTTTCTCTGTAGTTGAACCTCTCTCTGTACTTTTCTCAAGCTCATTTTTACTTTGTTCATGGTATTTTACGTATACACCATGTTTGTATTGTGCGTTGACTTACAGTACAATATACAGAGTGTAAATGCGCAGATGTGCGCATGGCAATCCACTATGTATGATGCGTGCCTCGTTGGCATAGCATCCGTATTTGAACAGTGTAACATTGTCAGTCTTGTTGAAAGCATATATTTAAAAAATTATGTTCATGTATGTGCAGTAATCCATACATTTTTGGTACTATACAGCGTCTGTGACTACTACTACTTTGCTACAGTTTGTGTTGTGATGAGGAACAGCTATACTGTGTATACATACATACATCATGTATGTGTATATATTCACTATTTTGCACTCTTGGTCTCCTGTATGTAACCTGTTTTGACAATAATATGTAGAAAGGACAAAAAAGCCTATGACCATATCTGCTTTTGGTTTTTCTTTTTTTCAAAATGATCAAATATAAAACATTTCAGTCTCATATTTTTCTGTTTAATGTTAATCCCATTCCCAAAAAGTTGAATAAATATTATCATGCTTCAAAATGTTTCGTCGAGCATTTTTGGTTGTCAATGGGACATCAATATTAATTTTTTTTTTTTTTTGGGTCCAAATTGTTGATTATAGTTGGTCAGTGAAGAAAACACCAATTTGGACATGAAGGTTATGGTGTGAACAATTTTTTCTTTGAAATATAAAGGCAACATCAAAGTCATTCAAATTCGGCCAAAATTCAGCCAAAATAGGCTTAGGTGTGAATGGATTAATTTAACTTTTTTTAAAAGATGTAGGCAAATCCATGAACGTATTAAACCTTACAATGACATGGATACTCTACAAGTTGATGTCAAAGTAATACCTTAATCTATTTGTCCTGAGCACAAAAAGAGATATTTAGTGAATAAGGGAGTCTGTGTTAAAAGAAAAAAATATGTGAGGATCACTGCACAGATAAACCTGATCATTCTGGTCACTATCAATGCCAATTGATTTTTTTATAGCATTTCATACCCACTTCGGAAAAATGTTTATTTATTCATTCATTCATCTTCTGAACGATCATCCTCACAAGCTTACTCCGGGCAGGAGGCAGGGTACACCCTGAACTGGTTGCCAGGCAATCACAAGGTACCTATACACAAACAACAATTCATGCATACACTCACACTTATGGACAATTTGGAGTGTTCAATCAGCCTATTATACATGTTTTTGCAATGTGGGAGGAAGGCGGAGTACCTGGAGAAACCCCACACAAACAGACAAACTCCACTCAGGAAGACCTGGACTGGGAGGGAAAAAAATTGTGTGTATTTGGGATGTGTTTTTGTCTCTGAACATAAGATAATGGCTCCTTAAGGCCTGCTGGGCAGGCCTGCAAACACACAGGTGCGCACGAACTAAGACACACACTAACACAGAGTCACGTGTTGACATATGCTACTCATGTGCATGCAGGCTGAACAAAATTAATCCTCAAACAATGCAAAGAAGAATGTGGCGAGAACACACTGCATATCCTTTTTTTGTGTGTTATTGCAAGTTCCTTTCAGCGTGTCAGTACTTGTTTTTTGTAGTTTCTTCAAGAAAACATGTCACTTTTATCAAGAGATAGTGGACACACTACTGCCACAAATCTAGCATGGCTTTTTACAGAAATTATCACCAATAAATATAAAAATGAGAATGTTAGTTAAGAATGTTAATAATGTTAATGCCATCTTGTGGATTTATTGTTATAATAAACAAATACAGTACTTATGTACAGTATGTTGCATATAAATATCCATCTTGTGTCTTATCTTTCCATTCCAACAATAATTTACAGAAAAATATGGCATATTTTAGAGATGGTTTGAATTGCGATTAATTACGACTAATTAATTTTTAAGCTGTGATTAACTTGATTAAAAATTTTAATCGTTTGACAGCTCAAATTTATCGTGTTAACGGGCGGTAATTAATTTTTTAAATTAATCACGTTAAAATATTTGACGCATTTAATGCATGTGCGGAATGACCTGCTCATGCATTGCCTCAAACAGATTACAATGATGCCGTTTTTTTGCACATTGAGAGCTAAGAGGCAGGGAAAGGCGAGTGAACACAGGCGTTCATTGGACCGTGCCATCTATTGGCATAAGCTCTGGCAACTCCTTCAAACAAACATAAGTATTATTTAGTGAAAGCACAGCAAAAATAATATTCCTATCTCTCAAATAAATCTTCACAAAAAGAAAAGCGCTTCAATCTGTATTAATGAGGCTCAGACTTTGGACAAACAATTCAAACATTTCATTTAGCTGTCATTTATCTCGACAAATACACTGGATGGCAATATTTAGTCACAATATACAAACTACCAGAGGTCTCGTACGTTTTGAAGCAAGCACTCAAATGACCGTGAAGTACAATGGATGGAAAAGTAAACAGGGAACTACGGCGTCAGTCGAGGGACAAAACACACTCATTGGCTGGATTTCTAAGTATTTTAAAACTCGCCATTGACACCTTGTGGTGTGTTTCAATCACTACCTTACGTCTGTCAGTGTTTCCCCTAGGATTTTTTGAAGCTGTGGTGGTGGGCTGCATCGGAGTCGGACAGCCTCACCATGTCGTGCCACAGCGAATTTTTTTTCCTTCATTTTTCCCCCAAGAAGAACCATAACAAAGATATATTTGAAATATTTCATTAGCCAGGCTAATGTTGTACCTCTCAGCTACAGTACATGTATGTAAAATGCGTAGCTGATTACAGCTACGTTACCCGATGTACTAATGCGACTTTTTTTCTCGTGGCAATAGTACGACTTACATCTCGTAGTGACTCAGGGTTGGCAACCCAAACTGTTGAAAGAGCCATATTTGACCCCCAAAAAAACACACAAAAACTGATACAGTATGTCTGGAGCCACAAAAAATTAAAAGCCTTTTACAAGCCTTATAATTATCGATACTAGCTATATTAGCCTACTATAGAAATACGTAATTAGCCTTCATGATTAAATGTTTGTTTTCCCTGCAGTGGATCCTATAGAGAATGACGCACCACGTGACTACTCTGTTGTACTATGCCACCACAAGTTTAACTTCATTACAATATTAATGAATTGAAAGAATGTTTGTGTCATGTTTGTCCTCCTAGAAATCCTATTAAAACAAAAAAATATATTTCCCTCCCCCATCTTTTTCCATTAAAAAAAAAAAAAAGCTCCGAAGCATCGCTAAAGAGCCGCATGCGGCCCGAGAGCCGCGGGTTGCAGACCACCGTCGTAGTCCTCCTTTTTCCTTTTATTTGACCCTCATAAGTACTACATTACCACAACAATAACAGTCCTTCTGTCAACTGACCCATTTAGAGCACTGGGGGAATTCTAATAGCCGTGTAAAGAGTTTTACTTGATTCGGTGAGAAGGTGAATAGTTTTTTCCCCGTTGTTCGTAAACTAAATTTCCACACAAAGGCACGTCGAGGTACCATTAACTTAGCAAGGAGAGGTATGAGAGTCATTTTTCGAGTGTCCCAGAGCTCGCGAAATTTGGGTGGGGGGCGCATTTATCAAAGTTTCGTCAGCCGTAATTGTCTGAAGTTGGCGCGCCGGTGTTGTGCCGAAAAATAGCCACTCCACGTGAAATGTCCCCCCTGACGGGAGCGCCCACACGTCACTCGTACAAACAGCCTTTTCTTACCAATCGATGGACACAGAAACGACGTTCTTGTACCGTGAATATGTATTATTTTACTCTGCTTGAACTGATAAATCGTTTACTGTGACCAACGCTCTGAAAATAGAGCAAGGCTTTATTTTGGGCCCCGCCTCTACGCGCAAGTTCAATCAAAGTTTGCTTTACGTCCAAGACGGCCGTCCACCGCTCACTTTCGCCGAAAAGTCCGATCCAAATTATTGTAATGCCCCGGATATGGGCAAGAAGGAGAGAAGTCTGTATTTGCTTACCCACTTTATTGTGGTAACAATAATAAAGAAAAACAATAACAAGATAACAGCGGGCTGCTACAACATGCGACCGCTATCTCTCGCTATCTCGCTCGTTCTCCCATTCTTCCTACTCGTTCCCCTTGCGTCTCTTAAGGGGGGGCCTGCATAGTTACGAACATTAGGCTACAATACACAATGAATAGGTGTCCGCTGAACTCCTCCCACTCGGCTGCCGCTAGTTTGAAGCGGCCTTAAAAAAAAAATTTTTTTTATTTAAATAAATAAATAAAATACATCTCATTTGCCAGGCGTGGCGGCTTTCATTTTAGTGTGGCGGTGCGCCACAATCTGTTGAATATAGGGGAATCCCTGTCTGTGTTTCCCCTAGGATTTTTTGAAGCTGCAGTGGTGGGCTGCATTGGAGTCGGACTGCTTCACCAAGTCGTGCCACGGCAAAATTGCGTCATATCATGACATTTTTTTTTCACATTTTGCTTCCCAAAAAGAACCATAACAAAGATCTATTTGAAATATGTCATGAGCCAGCCTAATGTCATAACTCTCAGCTACGGTTCATGTACGTAAAATGCATAGCTGATTACAGTTACATTACCCTACGTAATAATCAGTGTTGTTAATTTTACTTTAAAAAAGTAATTAATTACAGTTACAAATTACTTCTCCCAAAAAGTAATTGCGTTAGTAACTCAGTTACCTGAATTTAAGAGTAATTAGTTACTTGGCAAAGTAACTAGTGATAATTTTCATGTTTTTTTTTTTCTCCAAAAAAAAACAAAAAAAGGTCACACAATGTGAAGTTTAAAGGGTTTTCGGGACAATTGGCCCTAGCCCAATTCTTTACCCTCCACTTAACTAGACACAAGGGTATTGCGATAACTAGATAGTAACCTTTGCTATGTGTGGAAGTCATTTAAAGTTGTGAATCAACCGTTAAAGTTGTTAAAATTGCTCCCGCGATTGCATTAGTTCCCTTCTGTCTACTTTCAACATGTGTAAGTTTTAAAACTGTTTCATCATTTAAAGATAGATTTAAGTCAAGATTTTGCCGATTTAGGACCATTTTAGCTTTAAAAAAAAAAAAAAAAAAGTAGGTTCGCTAGGAAGGATCTCTACAATAGAGCCTTCCTGAGAGGTCTACTGCTTTAAGATGGCGGCTGTTTACTAACGTATCATGTTGCCAGTGCTGCCGTGTCTATCATTTGCATCTAGTTCATATGTGATATCTACCGTATCATGTGGGCGTAGTTTGTAGGCTACAGTCAGGTATTATTGGATCCACCTAGCATCGCGTTTGCAACGGCGTCTTCCCCACTCCTGCTCTGCTCTGTCGTCTCCGTGAGTACGTCTCTCTGACTTTTTTTCTTCAACCAACTTAGTAACGCATAGTAACGCACGCTTTTCCCGCCTCAGTAACGGTAACGGCGTTGCCAAGATGAGAAAAGTAATTCATTAGATTACTCACTACTGAAAAAAATAACGCCGTTATATTGTAACGCCGTTATTAACAACACTGTTAATAACTAATTAACAATAGACTTTTTTTTCTCGTAGCAATAGCATGAATTACATTTCATAGTCCTTTTACTTTTATCTGGCCTATATGTACTACATTAACACAACAATAATAGTACAGTGGTACCTCTACATACGATCGCTTCGACACAGGAACTTTTCGACATCCGACGTAAAATTTGACTCGCCATTTGTTTCTACATCCGACGACATGCTAGAAATACGACGACAATGGCAGCACCGCAGACGAATGCACGGCGGATTTTCTTGTGTGACAAATCAACACTGGTTTAAGAAAAGGTTGGTACAGGTGGTGAAACAAGGAAAAAGTTGACGCTTACCTTCTAAATGAAGATGCAAATGACAGAAAAATATGAGCGTAGGGTGGGCATCCGTGAAATGGCTCAACAATACATCTCCACGGTCCTCCTCCAACCATCGTTCGCCAGTCTTTATAAGTTAAGCTGACAATTCTTATTGTGGTAACATCTCCAGAGAAATCGCCAACTTCGCCACGTTTTTATCATTTATTTCACAACTTATTCAAAACAAAAACCTTCTGTCTGCCGCAATTGACGGTGTTCTCAAGAAAACATTCAAAGTGAAAGTGAAACTCAAGCTCACCGGTCTGTCTCTGGCACGTCAGCCCCGCGGAGCGTTCAGGGTCAGCAAAAAACGTCCGCCACATTAGAACCCGATTCGTTACATTAATACAGGAATTATTATTATTATTATTATTCCGATTTTGATTTATATTTTATTTGTTTTGCTATGTGTAATTGCCATTTGTAATAGTACCAGCAGTATTTTTTAAGGATTTAGTGAATGTTTTTGGGCTGTGGAACGAATTAATGGAATTATAATGTATTCCTATGAGAAAATCCTGCTCGGCATACGACCATTTCGACTTACAAACAAGGTCCTGGAACGGATTAACTTCGTATGTAGAGGTACCACTGTACTTCTGTTAATGGACCAATGGCATAGGTTTGCATAGGGACGTTAGGGATATAACACTAGGAACTTTTCAGGATGCTCAAATTGTCCCCACCAAATGTTAAGCAACCTTTTGCATTATATAATGAGTTCAGTTATAGAGGTCATTTAGATTGTCTTCACATATTTTGTAGGATAGAATTGATCCTACCATTAAGTGAATTACTTTCATTATGTTCAGACTTACACTGACACAATTTGTTCCCCCTCAAATGCACGTTTGATTGGCAGATTACTAATTTCCCTTGTTTTCAATCTACTAGAAATAATTGAAATTATCTGCCAGTGCTTTAAGTAAATTTTACTCAGATTTCTTGAAATACGATTATGTTCATACAGCTATTTTAACACACTTATTTTAAGCAAAAAAAAAAAAACAAAAAAAAAGCTTTTTTTTCCCGTCAGGAATGTTCTTAATTCAACAAGTGATATTGTTCAAAACAATATTTGAAAGCATTTTCCCCTTGATTTTGGTGAAAAATGACCAACCTTTAGATGTATAGGCTTAATAAGAACAAATGGTAATATTTACCTAAAGTCAATTGAATAATCTGCCCCATTAATCTGTTAACTAGTCTTTAACACTCAAAACAAGATGGGGAAAATTATTCGAACAGATTTTTAAAAAATCATCGAATTAAAACGTTCTAAATTTGCAGTGTGAAAGTTGGTACATCAATACAGATTTATTTTTGCATTGACCATTTAGCCTGTCAAATAATTAGGTTCAAATTGGTGGTGAGAAATGTAGCCCTGACCCCCGTTCACCCAATCTGTTGGGTCTTATTACGGTAATGTCCGTCGACAGCAAAAAGTGTACATGCAGGCTATGCTGTTATATCGTCCCCACCAATGTTGAGACCAAACCTACGTCCTTGTAATGGACCCATTTCAAGGAGTAGGGGGACATTCTTATAGCCGTGTAAAGAAATTTACGAGTTTTGGTGAGAAGGTGAATAGTTTTTTTTTTTGTTTTTTTTGTTTTGTTCGTGAACTACATTTCCACACAAACGCACATCGAGGTAGCATTTAGCTCAGGAAGGAGAAGTATGGGAGTCATTTTTCGAGTGTCCCAGAGCTCGCAAAACTTTGATTAAAAAAAAGCGCATTTATCAAGGTTTCGTCAGCCGCGATTGCGTATATCCGTCTGCCGAAACAGCCTGATAGCAGATATAATAAGTATGCCTGCCCCTGTGCTATTGAACGCGTTGTTGATATTAGCGCGGCGGCGCTCTCTCCGCCTCTTGCCGCAATTTCATTCCAACTTGCTGTTCAGTCCAAGACGGCTGTCCATTGCTTACTTTCGCCGAAAAGTCCGATCCAAAATACTGTAATGCCCCGGCTGGGGGGAAGAAGGACAGGAGTCTGTATTGGCTTACCCACTTTATTGTGGCATCAATAATACAGAAAAACAATAACAAAATAAAAGCGGGCTTCCGTGACATGTGACCGCTATCTCGCTTCCCGCTACGTCACAGCTCCTCGTCCGAATGTCTCTTAAGGGGGCCTTGCAGAGTTACGGACATTAAAATACACAATGAATAGGTTGCCGCTGAACCCTTCACACTAGGCTGCCGCTAGTTTGAAACAGCCTTAATTTTTTTTTTTTTTTTTAAACATGTCTTTTGTACGGCGTGGCGGCTTTTATTTTGGTGTGGCGGTGCGCCACAATAATTCATATGTAGGGGAAACCCTGTACGTAGTTAAAGACACTGTGGAAGAACGGCAGGGAGCCCATGTGACGTCACCGCTCGGCGACATCAACAATGGCGAGCTACTAGTTTATTTTTTTGATTGAAAATTTTACAATTTTTTTAAGACGGAAACATTAAGAGGGGTTTTAATACAAAATGTCTATAACTTGTACTAACGTTTATCTTTTAAGAACTACAAGTCTTTCTATCTGTGGATTCCTTCCACAGAAAGAATTTTATAATGTTAATGCCATCTTGTGAATTTACTGTTATAATAAACAAATACAGTACCTTTGTACAGTATGTATAATATGTATGTAATATGTATAATAGGAAAGTCAATTACATGCAATGACATTTTAAGCCACTGGGGGAGGCAGTGTTCCGCCTGCGTCCCCCAATCTCCTCCCATGAAAATAAATATACATCAATTTATTCCTGAAACCTCATACACTTTCATTATAACATTTTCTCGTTTTTTAGTCCAAACCTGCATAAGTCTAAACCTTCTAAAATGCAGGATTCTAAATATTCTATGCTTCGTTTTTGTAGTAAAAGCCAAAATGAGCCGAAATTTCAAACTTATAAAAGCACTAATAAGTGCAAAATGACCAGAGGTATCTCATGCGCCATTGCTGAGGTGTGCCGCCTGCATCACATCTCCAACAGCAGCTAATGTTACTGTTTACATTGAGTGACGCTGGGCTGCAATAGGTGTGTAAACACCCCAGTTATGACGAGCAACCACTAGAGGGTGACATACAGGTAGTATTAGTCTAAAGGCCTTTACACACTAGCGTCAGCTCAGTGTGAAGACTGAAGAGCGGTCAACGGCAAGCGCAAAACGGGAGGACCAACGTTGCCTTACGTAGACGCTGTCAGGAAGTGAAAAGTGGCAAGCATATTTACTATAGTATTTTTCATTGTTGCAGAAAAAGACAGCAACTTTTCCTATATCAAGGAGTAGGGGGCATTATATTAGCCGTGTAAAGAGTTTTACTAGTTTCGGTGAGAAGGTGAGTAGCTTTTTTTGTTGTTTGTGAACTACATTTCCACACAAACGCACATTGAGGTACCATTTAGCTTAGCAAGGTGAAGTATGAGAGTCATTTCTCGAGTGTCCCACAGCTCGCGAAACTTTTAAAAAACACATTTATGAAGGTTTTCAAGATTTGCATATATCCGTCTGCCAAAACAGCCTGACAGCACAGATATAAGTATGCCTACCCCTCTGCTATTGGAATCGTTCTTGAAGTAAGCGCAGCGGCGCTCTAAAAAATAGAGCAAGGCTCTATTTTAGGCCCCGCCTCTCGACACAAATTAATTCAAACTTGCCTTTCCGCCCAAAACTGTGGTCCACAGCATACTTTCGCCGAGAAGTCAGCTCCCAAGTACACATTGAATGGGTTGCCGCTGAACCCTTTACACTACGCTGCCGCTAGTTTGAAACACCCTTTTTGTTGTTACTTCAGCAGGCTGCAGGGCAATGCTGCTGCGCGCTGCCAACTACTGAACAGGAGTAGAAGTCAGCCATGGATTGTTTATTTCCACCAAAAACACACATGTAAGGATCAATACAGACAGATTTTGAATTGATACGAGAATTGTGTGACGCAGTATCGCGATATATCTCAAAACTAATTTTTTTAACACCCCTATTAGTCAGAAATTATAACATTATTAATCTGTTCATTTCACTAAATAGTTGAGTGCTTCATGCTATTTATTCCAAGATAAAAAATGAAATTAAGCAGCAACGATTTCAATCCTATTCTTAATGTGTTGCTGTGAAGAAGTGACAAATTTATAAATCCTCCATGAAGTCAATAAAATGGTCATGAAATGAAGACAGAAATATATTGCTCATGTCCTATGCATAGATAATAACCACCATATTAATTGTTGGATGAGCTATTTGATCATCATTTCATTTATTTAGTTTGACAACTTTTTTTTATACATAATGGACAAAAAATACTTACACAATGCTTTTAAAAGGCATCACCAGTTTGAATGTTTGATTGATTTATTGACAGGTTTGTGAAGGGATCATCACCAGCAGCCACGGCAACAGCGATGCCCTCTGATCAGTACACTGCTGTTGCCATGGAGACGAACAACAACATGACCTCCATGGTGAGTCTCGTATATGGCCATGTTGTCGAAACTGCATCCAGGGAACATTAATGTACATGATAAACTGAATGTTACACAATATAAGATATTCTTTGTATGAAGATATACTCTAAATGTGAACAACACAAAGAATAGCTAGTCATTAAAGGTGCACTTGACTTGAATATTTTTACTCTATTTTTCATATCATTGGATGCATCTTACCTGGTTCGCAGCACAAATAAGATGTCATTTTCTAAGCCGTTTTGGATTGTCCTATTCTGGCTCCTCAGCAAAATCCTGTTTCTCATTAATATGCAGCTGACTTGAGTTAATTTGTACACTCTTTACTCTTATTGGCTATCGTTGGAGAACGTGTGTCGGTCGGAAGCTTGTGGGCATTAGGAATTTTTACACACCACGGAGACAGACTACAGTCTTCAAAAAAATGACACCAATCTTCGCTATAACAGAATTATACAAAAATAAAGCATTTACTCGATCCTCCGGGCTTCAACGGAGTTCTGTGTTTGCAGAGAGGTGTTTCCGTCAGGAGGAAAGCTTTTGCAAAGGCCTCCTGGTTACAAATGCACTATTTCTACTCAAAACATTCAGTCACTTGATGGCGACACTCACGCAATGCATGGAATTCATTGTCATTTTCTTGCAAATGTCGGGAGACAAAGCACAGGAGATGTGGGGGTTAAACTCGGATCAGATGAGTACGATGACGTTTGGCAGCAAACAAGCTGGTGGAAGTGCCTCTGGGCTGGCTAGACGGCAAGGAGCATTATGGAGGAAGTTTGTCGAGCGAGAACTTTTGAAATCCTAGCGCCTGCAGGTGCATTCAACGTCCAAACGTGATTGCAATCAAAGGAAAAACACTTGGATAACACACTTCAACCAAGGGCACACTTCCCGAGGAGCCGTCCCGACAAGTCCACGTAGTCGAGGACGTAAATGCGTCGACGAGCACAACATTCCGTCAACAGTTAAAGGCGAGTTAAAAAAATGTATACAGTATATGTATATGTATATATACTGGTCCTTCTCAAAAAAATTGCATATTGTGATAAAATTCATTATTTTCTGTAATGTACTGATAAACATTAGATTTTCATATACAGTGATCCCTTGCTACTTCGCGCTTCGAATTTCGCGGTTTCAGTCTATCGCAGCTTTTTTTTCAGTCAAAAAAAATACATATACAGTACATGCATAAAAAATTAAAATAATGGAGAAAATTTGTTGTAAAATCTGCCCGTTCCCTAACAGAAGGCAAGGAGAGCCCACCCAACTCATATTCCACCGCTCTGATTCGCTGGCCAGCATCACTCGGGAATATCGCAAGCTGATTGGCCGAGATGTTTAACCTTGCTGCTATCGAAGGAAAATGGCTCCAAAGTGTCCTCCGCCTGCTCAATCCTCTAGCGAACCCAAGAAGAAAAGAAAAATGATGACGGTGCACGAGAAAGTTCAATTACTGGACAAGCTTAAAGTTGGCCACAGCTATGTGTCTGTTGCACGCCATTATGGACTAAACTAATCAACCGTTCGTTACATAAAAAAAGACGGGGCGAAAATCTGAAAGACCGCCTCAATGTCGTTTTCTAGGCACACTAGGCGAGTGTGACTCCTCGCAACAAGACGATTGTAAAAATGGAAAATGCACTAACAGTGTGGATATTGGACTGTCGGGAAAAGAAGGTGAGTCTCGACACAAACACGAAAATCCAAAGCGCTGCATGATAGCTTCATTCCTGAAGGACAGTTGAATGAAGGTGGCGGTGATGCCAACTACGACAAAGATGAACCACAGCCTTGTACCAGTGCTTCAAGTGAAGAAAATTGTGGTTTTGTTGCCAGCAAGGGCTGGTTCGAAAAATTCAAAAAGAGGTTTGGACTTCGCAGCGTTACGTTGCATGGGGAGGCCTCCTCGGACGCAGCTGGTCATTACGTTGAGGACCAATTTACCAAATAACTTGAAGAGGGTGGCTATCTCCCGGAGCAGGTGTTTAACATGGACAAGACTGGCCTTTTTTGGACGAGGATGCCATCTAGGACGTTCCTTTACAAGGAAGAAGTGAAGAGGCGAGGCTTTAAGGCCCACAAAGATCGCGTGACTCTCAAGATTCTCAATAAATCATCTTTACCTTCATATCCATTGTTCTGGAGTTTTTTCTTCATTTATCAAGATCATCAGTGTGGTGAGTACATTTTATTCATCTTATGCATGTTATTGTATATTAATATTGCATGTACTTTTCTAACTAGTATACTGTATACACAAATATATATATATATATATATATATATATATATATATATATATATATATATATATATATATATATATACAGTGCCTTGCAAAAGTATTCGGCCCCCTTGAATCTTGCAACCTTTCGCCACATTTCAGGCTTCAAACATAAAGACATGAAATTTAATTTTTTTGTCAAGAATCAACAACAAGTGGGACACAATCGTGAAGTGGAACAACATTTATTGGATAATTTAAACTTTTTTAACAAATAAAAAACTGAAAAGTGGGGCGTGCAATATTATTCGGCCCCTTTACTTTCAGTGCAGCAAACTCACTCCAGAAGTTCAGTGAGGATCTCTGAATGATCCAATGTTGTCCTAGTCAAGTCTCCGTATAAATGCACCTGCTCTGTGATAGTCTCAGGGTTCTGTTTAAAGTGCAGAGAGCATTATGAAAACCAAGGAACACACCAGGCAGGTCCGAGATACTGTTGTGGAGAAGTTTAAAGCCGGATTTGGATACAAAAAGATTTCCCAAGCTTTAAACATCTCAAGGAGCACTGTGCAAGCCATCATATTGAAATGGAAGGAGCATCAGACCACTGCAAATCTACCAAGACCCGGCCGTCCTTCCAAACTTTCTTCTCAAACAAGGAGAAAACTGATCAGAGATGCAGCCAAGAGGCCCATGATCACTCTGGATGAACTGCAGAGATCTACAGCTGAGGTGGGAGAGTCTGTCCATAGGACAACAATCAGTTGTACACTGAACAAATCTGGCCTTTATGGAAGAGTGGCAAGAAGAAAGCCATTTCTCAAAGATATCCATAAAAAGTCTCGTTTAAAGTTTGCCACAAGCCACCTGGGAGACACACCAAACATGTGGAAGAAGGTGCTCTGGTCAGATGAAACCAAAATTGAACTTTTTGGCCACAATGCAAAACGATATGTTTGGCGTAAAAGCAACACAGCTCATCACCCTGTACACACCATCCCCACTGTCAAACATGGTGGTGGCAGCATCATGGTTTGGGCCTGCTTTTCTTCAGCAGGGACAGGGAAGATGGTTAAAATTGACGGGAAGATGGATGCAGCCAAATACAGGAACATTCTGGAAGAAAACCTGTTGGTATCTGCACAAGACCTGAGACTGGGACGGAGATTTATCTTCCAACAGGACAATGATCCAAAACATAAAGCCAAATCTACAATGGAATGGTTAAAAAATAAACGTATCCAGGTGTTAAAATGGCCAAGTCAAAGTCCAGACCTGAATCCAATCAAGAATCTGTGGAAAGAGCTGAAGACTGCTGTTCACAAACACTCTCCATCCAACCTCACTGAGCTCGAGCTGTTTTGCAAGGAAGAATGGGCAAGAATGTCAGTCTCTCGATGTGCAAAACTGATAGAAACATACCCCAAGCGACTTGCAGCTATCATTGGAGCAAAAGGTGGCGCTACAAAGTATTAACGCAAGGGGGCCGAATAATATTGCACGCCCCACTTTTCAGTTTTTTATTTGTTAAAAAAGTTTAAATTATCCAATAAATTTTGTTCTACTTCACGATTGTGTCCCACTTGTTGTTGATTCTTGACAAAAAATTTAAATTTTATATCTTTATGTTTGAAGCCTGAAATGTGGCGAAAGGTTGCAAGGTTCAAGGGGGCCAAATACTTTTGCAAGGCACTGTATATATATATATAAATACTTTTGCAAGGCACTGTATATATATATATATATATATATATATATATATATATATATATATATATATATATATATATATATATAAAGAATGTAATATACATTAAACAAAATTATCCTGTATCCAAGCAGCTGAACAGGACAGGTTTTAAAAAAAAAAAATGGGTGGGGGTCGCTACTTCGAGGTTTTTCACTTATCGCGGTGGGTTCTGGTCCCCATTAACCGCAAAAAACGAGGGATCACTGTATTTTACATTCATTACACACAACTGAAGTAGTTCAAGCCTTTTATTGTTTTAATATTGATGATTTTGGCAAAAAAGTCAAGAAAAACCAAAAATCCATATCTAAAAAAATTAACATATCATGAAAAGGTACTCTAAAGCTACTAACCTAATCATCTGAATCAACGAATTAACTCAAAACCCCTGTGAAACATTCCTGAGGCTTTTAAAAAATCCCAACCTGGTTCATTACTCAAAACCGCAATCATGGGCAAGACTGCCGACCTGGCTGCTGTCCAGAAGGCCATCACTGGCACCCTCAAGCAAGAGGCTAAGACACAGAAAGAAATTTCTGAGCGAATAGGCTGTTCCCAGAGTGCTGTATTAAGGCACCTCAGTAGGAAGTCTGTGGGAAGTAAAAAGTGTGGCAGGAAACGCTGCACAACCAGAAGAATGACCGCACCCTGAGAAAGATTGTGGAGAAGGGCCGATTCCAGACCTTGGGGGACCTGCAGAAACAGTGGACCGAGTCTGGAGTAGAAACATCCAGAGCTACCGTGCACAGGCGTGTGCTGGAAATGGGTTACAGGTGCCGCATTCCCTAGGTCAAGCCACTTTTGAACCTGAAACAGCGGCAGAAGCGCCTGACCTGGGCTACAGAGAAGCAGCACTGGACTGTTGCTCAGTGGTCCAAAGTACTTTTTTCAGATGAAAGCAAATTTTGCATGTCATTCGGAAATCAAGGTGCCAGAGTTTGGAGGAAGACTGGGGAGAAGGAAATACCAAAATGCCTGAAGTCCAGTGTCAAGTACCCACAGTCAGTGATGGTCTGGGGTGCCATGTCAGCTGCTGGTGTTGGTCTACTGTGTTTTATCAAGGGCAGGGTCAATGCAGCTAGCTATCAGGAGATTTTGGAGCACTTCATGCTTCCATCTGCTGAAAAGCTTTATGGAGATGAAGATTTCATTTTTCAGCACGACCTGGCACCTGCTCACAGTGCCAAAACTCCTGATAAATGGTTTACTGACCATGGCATTACTGTGCTCAATTTGCCTGCCAACTCTCCTGACCTGAACCCCATAGAGAATCCGTGGGATATTGTGAAAAGGAAGTTGAGAGACACCAGACCCAACAATGTGGATGAGCTTAACGCCGCTATCGAAGCATCCTGGGCCTCCATAACACCTCAACAGTGCCACAGGCTGATTGCCTCCATGCCACGCCGCATTGAAGCAGTCATTTCTGCAAAAGGATTCTCGACCAAGTATTGAGTGCGCAGCTGATATAATTAATTGAAGGTTGACTTTTTTGTATTGGTCAGATGAAATATGCAATTTTTTTTAGATAGGAATGTTTTCCTTGACTTTTTTGCCAAAATCATCAATATTAAAACAACAAAAAGCTTTGAACTACTTCAGTTTTGTGTAATAAATCTAAAATATATCAAAGTCTAATGTTTATCAGTACATTACAGAAAATAATGAACTTCAGCACAATATGCTAATTTTTTGAGAAGGACTAAAAGGACTATATATATATATTTATATATAGTGACCGCACACGAGGTAGGCCTGGCCAGAAAGGAGCTCGGGACGCCAAGGTTTCCAACATACAGCTTCTTTATTCAACAAAAAGGTGGGTTTCCCCAAAAGAAAGTGGCCGAAATGTGGCACAATAAAACAACAACTTAAACATCTCCAAAAAAGTCAACTTAGGTTTGTTCTCAAAATAATTTCTTCCAGGTCTTTCTGTCCTTCTTCTTCCACGCCTCTCCTCTCTGCATCTGGTCGTCTCTTATATACTCCAGGCCGACTGCAATTAAGTGGCTTAAGCAGCCATGCAGCATGCTGGGAAGCGTAGTCTTTGGGCTGGTGGCCATTTTGACAGGATTCTTCAGCTCTGGTAAAATAATGTAACGGCCCTCCACTACCTGCCTCCGCATGATGTCATAATGTGTGTGCGGAAGGTTGAGAAGAGCAGACACTCGGGATGTAAGCTGAGAAAGCGGTAAAAAGCCCAAAAAGCAGACCAGAGTAGCCAATACATGGATTTGAGTGCATGTGTCACTATCATGTGCAGCCTCTGCAATGCCAAGCTTGCATACTGCGGCAGCACGTCGGCCATGAATGAACACCTGAAGCTCTGTCACCCAGGTATAATTTTGGAAGACGACAGGAGACAACAAGCTGGCGGATAGTAAGTCCATATAACGACATTTTTTATTGAAGACCGACAATTAGGGGCTAATGTCAGTATGTCAGGGTAATGTCGCTAAATAAGCAGCTACGTATTTACGTAGCACGTTGACGCCTCCGTTAAAATCAACAATATTGAAAGCATCTTGTGTTTTAGGATCGGTTTTGCAAATAAGGAAGTCCTTATTATTTTGCTTAATTTCCATTAAATTAAAATCAATAAAATAATTTATACTAATGCTTCATTGTAGCTCCCAGCTAAGGTACATTTATGTAAAGTGCGTAGCAGCTCACAGCTACATTACCCTTACGTAATAATGCGACATTTTTTTTCTCGTAGCAATAGTACAACTTAAATCTCGTAGTCCTTTTTTTTATATGTATATATTTGCCCATAGTACTCCGTTGTAGTGTCGTATCAACGAGCCTCATTAAAGGGGAAGCTCAGAATTTTTTACATTAGGCTTAATCTTCGAGTTCGCGGGGTTTAATTAGTCGGTGGAGTTGATTTCACCAAATTCCGTGCAGTTAGTTAGTTATTTATTAGTTTCAGGGCTCCGGAGTGGCTAAGCTACAGCAAGTCCATTGGCCCGTCCTAGCATGCCAATAAAAAACAACATATACATGCATGAAAATCACCGATGACCCATGCAGTCAATAGTGATGGCTATGTTTTCACGATGAAGTTATTAAAATTTACCATTACATGTCAACAACTGTGGTATGAACAGCAACATTTGTAATCCAGCAGCTCTGTAGGTAACAGGTTGCACAGCTGAGTGATATATTTTTTCCACCAGTGTATTTGTGTAGTAGCCAGCAGCAAGTATCCACAGTTTGTATTGTTCCTCGTTCTTCACAGGGATTTGTGGAACCTTTCATTTGCCCATTTCTTCTGTCTGTTTCTACAGCCTCTAAATGAACGTTTCACTATGTTGCCGTTCTTCAGTCAAGACCGTAGACTGATGCTGTATTGGAGGAAGGTGGTTTTCCAACCTCCGACCCGAAAAAATATAATTGGATTGCCACTCGAACTGGGAGGCCCTAGTTGCGGTGTCAGAAAAATAAGTACCCCGACTTTACAAGTTGCTTCAATCAGACGTCACTCGACAAACTGCGCTGCCCGTCGATAAGCAGACCGTCAATAGTAAAACTAAAGAAGGCAGTTTACAGTGTGGCCTATTAACCTTAGCCATAGACTTCACTGGACACCCCTGCCATGCATACTCCCCCTTTTTGCCACATTGCCCCAAGGCCTTGGCCAATTGGGCTTGGGATGCAAGCTCAAGGCTGATCATCCTGCAGCTGGCCACCTCTGGAGAGGGTGTATAGTGTGAAAGGTCGAAACACTCCATGACCCAGTGGAACACTACTGATGATGTGTACCCACAAATTAATTCCCTTATGTTTACCACCAACATTCATCAAGAAGTTTTTTGCCTGTGCCCCCACAGGAATTTTAACATCCGGTTCTGTGTTTTCTGGAAACATGACCTATTGACTTGACACGGGAAACGGGGCGAATTCATAGGGGGCCTATTTTCAAAAACTTAAAATTGAAATATTTACAAAGTCAAAGCTGCTAATGACCTAAAACCAAAACAGTCTCCATGAGCAGCGGCATCAAAAAATTCAAAGTCGTTCCCTTATAAAATCCCGATTAATTTTTTTTTTTTATATAAGTATAACACAACTTAAAATGGCTATAAAAGTCTCAGATTTTACACTAGATGCACAAAAATCACCAAATGCAGAGATAATCACCTATGTTTTCAGGATCAATAGCAATATTTAACATATCATATACGTTTTTGACCAAAATAGCAACTTTTTAAAAATTTATTTACTGCAAGTTTTCAACAGCTAATAAATGACTCAATTGACATTAGAAACGTAATACTTGCAGAACATACTTGCAAAACATGCAGAATCAATAACAAATAATATGTAAATAGATTATAAATAAATTTGATATACAATCACAACTTATTATAGAATAGAATAGCCCTTTATTATCATTATACACTATATACTGTTTGCGAAAGAGGCTAATGGCCGCCTGGCATAACAGGAGCTTTTCTGGGAAAAATTCTTGTGAATAAATGCTTAAATCCCCGAATTCTTCATAGATATGGACGTAAAACAGTTTCGATTCTTGGTTAAAAGCAAAGAAACCATGCAGTTAGCGTTTATTTTACGTACATTGACGGAGTACAATAATATCGGCAAATACGGTATTGTATCGTTGTCCAAAGAATCGATATCGAATCATATCATCATTAAATTGGTGATTTAAACACCCAATGTGCAAATTTTTCTATCAGCCTTTAATGAGGCTTTGCTTTCTGGTAGCGTGAATAATAAATCCTCAGAAAAAGGCTACTCCTTTTATGATTGCAAAACTGAACGCTCATGAGCTCCCCAGGAATCTTTTAGCAGGAAAGCTCCCCACAATGAAATGTTGTCGTGGCCGTTAGGGCTTGTTCCTCTTTTTCGCTCTCATAAATCACTTCAGTCTGGAGAGGGAACTGAGGGAGGGGGTTGTCTTCCTTCCTTTCACCATCTGTTCTTATTTGTTTTCGATTTTCAACGCCCCCGAAAATGTAAAATACAAATTATATACAATAGTCTGTCACTTTGCATTTAGCCTCTTGTAACAGAACAGCAAGTTGGCATTTCTGTGAACAAGTATTTATTCTGTGCACACTATACAAATATCCATCTATCTCTTCAGGGTCAGCGTGTGCTGGAACCTAGTCAGGTGACTGTACCACTACACCATCAGCGGTTGGTTTTCCAGGTTGAGGCCACTGATACTTCTTTTCCGTTCATCTCTTTTAGCTGATTTTTACTTACTGACTTTCTACTGATGTAGTTTTTCATTTAGGTTGATCAGCATCTCTGTTGATAGCACGGTGCAGTACCTGCAACCTACAGAGGTTGCACAAGTTGTCAATCTCTTCAAGATGGCACATCAATGCATGCCGTTGCATGAAGGTTTGCTGTGTCTTCAAGCACAGTGTTAAGTGCATGGAGGAGATTCCAGGAGACAAGTAGCTACGGTATCTGCTCCTTTGTGCAAGGAGAAATGGCCTCCAACAAGCCACTGTTGTGAATGTTTCTGACCTAGCAATCAGAAACAGAGTTCATTTGGGTGGCCTGAGTGCCCAGCGTCTTGTAATGGGCCCTTGTAATATCTTGATAACAATAAATGATGATCAAATCGACCATGCGGACTTGTAGAATTTGAAAATCTGAATGAATGCATGAAATACAAATTAAGCATTTCGCTAATTGATTCATTTACCAGCTTTCAATTTAACATAGTTAACAATTGTGCATTCAGTGTAAATGTTAAGTATCTAAAAATCTCTTGTCAACGATAAACATTCAAGTATAAACACTTAAAACGGCTTGTATGGCTTGAACGATGTACAACATTGTAAATATTGCGATGGCCACTGTGCAAAAATGTCATTGCAACACAAATTACTTACAGCAAGAGGGGCTTCATAGGACCGAGTATCAGACATCTTATTGTTAAAGACTGCTGTGACATGATCACTCAACAGTGTTTAATGCAAGTTCCTACTGCGAAAAACTAGCATGTTAACCATTTCGTTTGATTTTTTTTTTTTTTTTTTTTTTTTTTTTTTTTTTTTAAGAGCATTTCTGAAATGCAAACACACATTAAGCTATACTGCTCTAACTCGTATCGTATGCCAATGAAACATTTAAGATTTTAGGATGGCAGTAATGGCACAGAATAAAACAAGCACATACAGAATAATAGCTGTGGCCATTAAATGGTCGTATTAAAGGCTACACTTTTGGATTATACTTTATGCTGAATGCTGAACTAATCCACTGTAAATAGTATGCTCACTTAAAGGACTGCATTTGTTTAGATTTTATTTAGAATAATTCAGTAATTTTGTTTTATTTTTAAAATGTATTTTTTACTTAACATTGTACTTATGTTCCTTATGTCCCCCCACCCCCCATTTACAGTTTTCGAACTGCTTTTGAACTACCGGTAATTTTTTTGAGCAGCGTACATGTAGTAATTATCTTGACAGACCTATGGTATCACATCTCAAGATTGCAATCTCATCTCTGTCTTGCCGTGAGAGATTGTCCAAGCGTCCCTGTCAAATTCGAAAATGACTGCTCAAATATTCTCTGTTGTGCTCCTCAAAAAATGCGTCTTTTTTACCTTTTCACACGTCAAACACTGCAAAGATTGTTATCCTATTCAGTATAGCACACAACCATTGGCAATCAAAGGTGCTATCACACATTGAGCCAAACTAAATGTTTCTGTTCGGCTTCCTCGACTCACATTCCTTGCTCGCAGGTCTTCCTTAATGTGCCACTCCTCAAACTAAAACATGTTTTTTAATTTTTTTTTTTTTACTTTGTCTCTTATGTCCACTAATGCTATAGCTATTACAAAATTTAGAAAATATTCCATTAATGCTCAAAAGCTATCAATAACAATGACAGCAGTACATCAATATTAACCTTGTGCAATGAATACATTTGTGGATGTGAAACAGCAGCGTTAAATGTATGAATTGCTGCTTTTCGTGTATATATTATAACGTATATTGCAGAGGTCATGCTGCAGTTCATTTACTTCTGCTTGTGCTAAATTCACAAGGTGGAGGTGAGCCCACCACCGCCTGAAAGCTTGTCAGAAAATGACAGTGGCGTGGAGTTGACGAATGAGAGCAGCCCACTGGCAGCGGCCGAGCCACCATCACCTTTCAGCCCTAAACAGAATGGGGATGCCGCGTCACCTCGAGGTAAACCCCTTTTACTTCCGTTTTTTAGCTTTACTGAATTAATTATTTCATTCCTAATTTTATTTTTTTGTACAAATTTTAAAATATTCATTAAAAATGTCTTTCTCAACTACTTGGTTCTTTTGAATGTCTTTATTTATTTAGTATGGTTTACAATATGGAATTTATATTTTATTTACATTTGTACAAAATCTAAGTTCAGTTATGTTTATTATTTTATACTTAGTAATGTAATGTTGATTGTTTTTTTTTTTTTTAATTAATTTTATAAAACAAAATATGTTCCTTGCTTCGATTAAGTGGTCTCAAACCAAACACACAAAGGGCAGCAGTGGGTGCGGGTTTTCGTTCAAACCCATCAAGGGGACACCTTTTAACCAATCTGGTGTCTTAAAAAGGGCAATAGTTGATTGCAGTCCGGTGCTGCTTGTTTCAGCAAAAAACTCATTAGTTAAATTGTCTGTGCTGGATCTGTTGGAATGAATATCCGTAACCACTGCGGCTCTTTGTGGAATCGGTTTGAGACCGCTACTTAAATTCCTTATACGTTCTTATCAGACATAACAGTAAAAAACATTGCAATTTTAATCCCAAAAACAATTTTCATAATTGAGAACTTAATTTATATTTGAGGGCATGATTCAACCCCTAGGAAGTCTTGTGAGGGGTACTCCGGAAGTATGGTGCACAACTTTTATGTCTGCACTTGACCATGGCGATGTCCTTCATTGGCATTCATCTGCTCATTGTCTTCATGCATTGGATACAGTCTACAATGAAGCATTGAAATTTATTACAAACCTGAGATCTCTTACCAATGCTCTTTAGAGAAACTCACTTGTAGAAACTCACTTGTTTCTATTGACTGTACCAAAGGTACGCACTAGGGATGTCCCGATCTGATCACGTTATTGAAAATCGGGCTGATCGCGTCATTTTTCAGAGGATCGGAATCGGGTGAAAAGTATGGGGTTTGTAATTTAAAAAATATACAGTATTTATGTTTTCTGCTTCATGCTCGTACAGCCTCTCACTCTTCCTCCTGCTGCTTTTCTTGGTCAGCAGTGCCCTGGAGTTAGCTATTTAAAGTTAAAGATGATTGACTGTGGTATAGCTTTGATCTTGTCAGAGAAGCTTGGTAGCTCTGCCATCAAAGGCCATAAATGTGTCAGTCATCGTTTAGCTTGTTAAACACCAGCGGTAGTGTGCTGTGGCAACTCATTGAGTAAGTGAGAGGCTGTGTCCCAAGCATTTTTCTACATTGTTCTTGTTTAAAAATAATTCACATTATGAAGTCAGCACGGCGGGACATTAACATGTTTAAAACTTTTAGTTTTTTTATTTTGAACAACACTTTTTTCATTATTGGATCGGGACTCGGTCTCGGCAGATTCTCTAAATCAGGTGATGAAATATGTGATCGGGACATCCCTAGTCCCTACTGCACTATGTAGCCGGGTTTTTAGCTATACTGTCCCTTCTGCATGGAATGAGCTGCAAAAAAACTTAAAATTACAGGATCTGTTGTCACTTGATACTTATAAGCAGGGGTGAAAGTGGCTAGAATTTCTTCCCGGAACTCCCTAACATAAAGTTTGGCACAGAGCCCTTTTTTTTTAAACCTCCTAAAACCACAGAAATGCTAAAACTGCTTTTGGCACAGTTATAACACACAATAAACAGAACAGGTTTAACAGTGGTTAGCACATTCCCCTCAAAGTTCTGAGATCAAGGGTTTAATCCCGGGCTCCGGCCTTCCAGTGTGGAGTTTGCATGTTGTCACCATGCCTGCGTTGGGTTTCTCCTAGTGTGCGTGAAAGCAGGCGTTAAATTCCCGGGTCACAACACGATGGTTGATGACATAAATACAGTATCAGGACGGGCTGGCTCGTCACTTCCTCCCTCTTCGCAGTAAGACGAAAAGCGGTAAACAAACATCGCAATTATAAACAGGGCAAGCTGGAAATGAATAAATTAAACTGAAAACATAACAAAATTAAAATGTCAGTTATTACGTTCGGGTCGGGCCGGGGTTCTCCCTCGCTAACTCTTTAAAATAAATATATATTTATATATAAATGTATACTAAAACGACGTATGGATGTTTAAGGAATACTTGTTATCAAATAAATAATTTGGATAAAAAAGAAAAGGCGCTCTATGGTCATTGCAGAGCCAGAGCGTGCCATGCGCCCTCTTTTTAATCTTCCCCTCTGCGATGCAAAACCACATCTGTTTATTCATATTGAACAAACTTTTCCAGCGTTATTTCGTTGTGTAAATGCATTTATAATGATCATAAAAATATGTAGACTATTTAAACATTAAGAAAAGTTGTGTTTTTTTTTCTGCCAACTGAGAATTCGTTACAAAAGGCAGGCTTTTATGCACAGGCATTGTCACTAAATGTGATCACACGGTCCGTTTTTCCAAGCAGCAAGCAGTGCTCTGTCCAGGTCTGACTGGCACATCCCTTCCCTCTCCTCCTCCTCCTGAGTCCTCACAAATAATACATAGAATTTTATGTTTTTTTTTCGGGCTCGGGCCTACGAATAAAATATAAAATTTCATTTTTTTCCAGGCTTGGGCCTACAAATAAAACATAACATTTAGAGTTTTTCAAATCAAGTTAATTGATCGGGCTCGGGCCAGGTCGGGCTTTAATACCCGCGGACCCGGGTCGGGTCGGGCTGAATTTTTTTAGGCCTGGTCTTAACTCTTGATGACCTTAAATTGGTTGCAGTTACACGCTCCCTCCGGAACTAAACACGACACGATTTGACCAACATTGTGACAGCCAATGCTGACCAAAAATGATGTAATGTCCAGGTTATAAAATCGCACCAGCAGCCCTCCTCGCACAGAGAGCGCCAGTGGGCAACACGGGACAAGTCTGTGAAAGCGTCCAACCCACTTCATTCTTGGGACATCTTTTCATGCGTGAAAGCAATGACGAGAGTAAATCCCGCGTCACCTTACACGGGAATTTCGCTGGATATCAGTATGTGTGAAAAGGGCTACAGGCAACGCGACTTGTCAGATAGAGACGCTGGGAAGAACTACGTAGAATGAATGAATAATAAAAATCAGTGGAAACGGATGATGCTAAACAAGCTCTTTATTAGGCTTGTTGTTAACACTTGTGTAAATCTGACTGTAGTAGATTGTTCTTATTGAAGATGCGTGCGTGGCAGATTTTTTTTAACATTGGGTTTTGACAGTTGGCGATGGTGGAACGGCGGAACCATCGTATTTCATGGCGGATAGCCGATCCGGTACGGCAATCCCACTTTCACCCCTGCTTATAAGGCTTTTCTGAAAGACTTGGAAGCAAGTAGATTTGTCTTTTTTTTTTTTTTTTTTTTTTTTAATTTTACGAACTGTTTTTTGTGCTTGGCTTTTAACTGTTTTTGTTAATGCAACTCTATGTTTCTGCTGCTGCCTGTGTTGGCCAGGACTCTCTGTAAAAGAGATTTTTTATCTCAATGAGACTTTTCCTGGTTAAACAAAGATTAAATAATATACATATATATGGTTGGACTTCCATTTCCTTTTCAGATGGTAACTTGTGTCTGGAAGAAAGGGCCAGGACCAGGAAGCGGCCCGGGGGCCAGGACAAGGCCTGGGACCCGTATAGTAAAGTATGGGTGTGGGTGTAAGCTGATAGTACGATAGACTTAACCAAAACAAAAGATAACACTTCTTGTTTGTTCTGTATGTGTATATGCACGTGTGTTCAGGACAAGTCTCAGCTGGCTTTAAGGCCACGGCCGCGCACCCGAACCATTTTCCAGGCCAATCTGAAGCCTCACGCAAAACCTCGCAGACAGACACGCAAACATCAGCCTGCTGCTACCATGGTAATGATTAAAAAAAAGACCATAAAACGCCCCTTATTTGTCTTACACTTGGCAAAAAAAAACAAAACTAAACGATAGCGTGATACATAGTCAGGATGCATGAAATTGATGTCAAATCGATATTAATAGCCAAGAAATTCCTGCTTTTCAAGACCCATACCGATAACTGATGATCTCGTACTGTATTCTTACAATTTGGAAGGTATTAAAGATTAGTTAATGTGTGCTAAACATGTCCCCGGTCGTATCAAGTGATAGGAAATCATGTCAGGTCACATCTTTTCAGAGGGTTGGAATAAAGTGAAAAAGATTTTCAAAAAAGGTTTTCTCAGCAAGATGGAAGGTAATAATTAATTAAATTATTCATCAATTACCCAGATACATATTACCGTAATTTCCCGAATATAATAATAATATATATTAAATTATTATTATATAATAATATTTTAATATAAAATTTTTTCCCCCAAATCATCTTGTAAAATCATGGTGCGCATTATAAACAGGTACATGGATGGAGACATATAAATATATATATATACATATATATTTTTTTTTAATTATTAAATTTATTAGGATCATGGAAGCTTCCACTTGGGGAAAATATATACATGCAGTATATCCTGTATATACATAATATAATAAAAATATACAGTACTGTATATATATATATATATATATATATATATATATATATATATATATATATATATATATATATGTGTGTGTGTGTGTGTGTGTGTGTGTGTGTGTGTGTGTGTGTATGTATATATGTATATATATATATATATGTGTGTATGTATATATGTATATATATATTAGGGCTGTCAAAATTATCGCGTTAACGGGCGTTAATTAATTTTTTTAATTAATCACGTTAAAATATTTGACGCAATTAACACAGAGGCCCCGCTCAGACAGATTTAAATGACAGTACAGTGAAACGCTCACTTGTTGTGTTTTATGGAGTTTTGCCGCCCTCTGCTGGCGCTTGGGTGCGACTGATTTTGTATGCTTCAGCACCCATGAGCATTGTGGAAGTAATTATTGACATCAACAATGGTGGGCTACTAGTTTATTTTTTGATTGAAAATTTTACAAATTTTATTAAAACGAAAACATTAAGAGGGGTTTTAATATAAAATTTCTCTAACTTGTACTTACATTTTTCTTTTAAGAACTACAAGTCCCTCTATCCATGGATCGCTTTAACAGAATGTTAATAATGTTAATGCCATCTTGTTGATTTATTGTTATAATAAACAAATACAGTCCTTATGTACCGAATGTCGAATGTATATATCCGTCTTGTGTCTTATCTTTCCATTCCAACAATAACTTACAGAAAAATATGGCATATTTTATTGATGAGTTTGAATTGCGATTAATTGCGATTAATTACGATTATTTAATTTTTAAGCTGTAATTAACTCGATTAAAAATTTTAATCGTTTGACAGCCCTAATAGATATGTATGTATATATATATATATATATATATATATATATATGTATATGTGTGTATGTGTGTATATATATGTATAAATATATATATATAGATATATGTATATATATATATATATATATATATATATATATATATATATATATATATATATATATATATATATATATATATATATATATATATATATATACAACTGTTTAATTACTCCCGTTATTCCATAATTTCCCTTCTTTCTACTTTCGACGTGAAAATTTTAAAACTGTTTTGAAGATAGATTCAAGTCAAGATTTTTCCGATATAGGAGTATTTTAGATAAAAAGTTAATTAGGTTCGCTTGGAAGGTTCACATTGTACTCAACTAGGATTAGTCAAGAGGCACAGGCCAGATTGCAGTCGTTAACAAATTATTTATTTTTCTGTAACAAATGCGCCACGGACCGGTGGATAGGGATCCCTGCTATAAAACACTATCCAGTTGGGGATGTTTTTTTTTAGCTTGCCTCTGAAGAATTGTCTTTAGTAATCAGAAAATGCTTAATTTCGCCCCCTGTCGCAGAAATGCCAGCTTGATCTGGAGAAGTGGGGACTGGTTGTAACTTTTTATTGAATCATCCAAAACTCCTGTTTTAGCCTTGTTACTTTGGCAAACGCTACTAAGCATAAGCTGACTTTTAGTCACATTTCAGCTGAAAGTTTTTGGCGGACAACTTTTCAGTTTTTGGTTACGATACTGCTTCAATGCCAATGGGCAAGCATTGGGCAATGGAATTGTATCTTTACATAAATTGCAAAAAGTGTTTCACCTGACCCATTTTTCTTACCCTTAAACAATTGCTATATATCTGAATAACAATATATATCAAGCTGGATACAATGGTTTTAGTACATCAGAAATGTTGTAATGTCACACAAGGTAAACAGGTCAACACCGCTTGACTGCAACACCATGGCGGACTCCAATGCG
This sequence comes from Corythoichthys intestinalis, assembly GCF_030265065.1. Taxonomy (NCBI): domain Eukaryota; kingdom Metazoa; phylum Chordata; class Actinopteri; order Syngnathiformes; family Syngnathidae; genus Corythoichthys; species Corythoichthys intestinalis. The sequence continues at coordinate 56,545,945 of NC_080396.1, forward strand.
GCATCGCAATCTGATCGCAAATCAGTTGATATTCTTGCAATAATTTGAACTTTTCGGAAATTTTCCCAGTGACAATGAGAAAGATGTTGTGGATTTTTTGAAACGTTGTGTAGTGTTTTCAAATCAGACTACAACGATTTAGTATAGCTATGCAAAGGGCATGTATATACCATCATACCCAGTCTTTTGTGGAAAAAAACTGAAATGGGTGGAAGGATGGACTTGTGAAAAAAGCAAGAAGGTGTGGCCTCAAGACAGTGTAAGCACCTCGTGTGATATCACGCCCAAAGCTCTTTTAGCTCAGTGAGGCAGGCACACTTTCAATGGGGACTGTGTCAAAACTACTGGACAAAATGGGACTAATGGTTGCTAGTATGTTTGAAGTGATTACAGAGAGTATGTTTGGGCTAGTAAACTAAACATGACCATTTTGTCCTGAGTCCACCTTAACATGTCAAATGCTCCTGTTTGTCTAAATTGTTCCTAAAAAAATAGAAGAAAAATTGTACATGGGGATTTTTGGGACACTGTATAATTGATAACCAATTATTTGATGAAACTGATGAAAATTCAAATATTGTAAATCAATACATTTTAATAAACACATTTTATTTTTGCAAAAAAGGCTAAATTGATGTAACCAATATTGTTCAGTGTATTAAATGATGGAGTAGGCCTTATGTTGGTTTGTACATGTATATGTTATGTTCTACAATGTGCTTTTGGTTCAATTGGGCCATTGTGTAAGTTTGCAGATGCTGGATTTGTTTGGTTGTCTTGTGACTTCAACGTCTGATTGTGCCCCATTACTCTTGTCCATTTGGCATTGCTGTGCTTGCGTGTGAGAAGCTTGCGGACGTCTTACTCCTGTCTTCCTCTGTCAGTATGGCGGAACTTCTCTGGCGGTCTCGTCCAACGGAGTTCCTGAGGCTCCTTGTCTGGAGCTGCTCGAGCACGATTCCAAAGACTCGGCCCAAAGCAGTGGCACCATTGTGTCCAGTTGCGATGCCCATGTCGAATACAACGTAAGGACCAGCTTGTTATGAATGACCTCTGGAAAACCGTCCTCGTACTGAGTGTGTGTGTGTGTGTGTGTGGGGGGGGGGGGGGGGGGGGTTAACAGGCTACAGGGGCATTGTTTTGTGTATCTTATACTGTACTGTACATCTGGGTGTTTACAGGACAAAAAGGGCTTCAGCGTGGGTGAGCTGGTGTGGGGAAAGATCAAGGGCTTTTCCTGGTGGCCTGGCATGGTTGTGACCTGGCGGGCTACCGGGAAACGGCAGGCAAGCCATGGCATGAGGTGGCTGCAGTGGTTCGGGGACGGGAAGTTCTCGGAGGTAAGGAGCCGAAGCGACAGAGCGAGGTCCGCACTAGGCGTTACATTAGCCGACCAACAGTGAATGTCCTTATCACAGGTATCTGCTGACAAAATGGATTCCATCACGGCATTTGCGAAGTTTTTCAGTCAGGCGTCATACACCAAACTGGCGTCGTACCGCAGGGCCATCTTCCAAGTTCTGGAGGTAAACCTACGCCTTAAAATTCTAAATTTCCACCTGCATTCCAAAAACATTCATTGAATACAGGCATGATTGTGTATGTGATTTATATATATACATATATATATATATATGCTTGGCAAGGGCGACCAATCAAAAATGTACACTGCCACTCACATAAAGTCAGCGGGGATAGCTAATCAGTGGCTCCTTTTATATGCAGACAATTACGGATCATGTCAATATTCTGGTTTTGTAGAAACAGGTCTTATATGTATCTGTTTCCAACGCTAAATCTGAATAAATAGGTTTACAACACCCAAAAAAAAAAAAAAAATGTTCTTGCTACGTCGTGTTTTTTTTTCACTTATCGCGGCAGGTTCTGGTCCCCATTAACCGTGAAAAATGAGGGATTATTATTCATCATTTTTCATTATTATTATTATGAATAAAATGAAGTAAATTTTTTTATAATAGTTCCCTTTGGTAACACCGATCACACCATAATTCTTCTTACAACTGACATTTAGGAATTTGTCACCGTTCAACACACTATTAGAAAATGAAGTACAATAATGACAAAGAGCACACAATAATGCTATAAACCAAGTAAACCAATAGAGACATATTTACTCACAAAAACATACCTTAATGGCTGCACAATGATACCGAGGGAAATAAAGTCCAAATCTTGGGCAATTCAACAAGGAAAACGACAGCTATTAGTAGCACCGGTCCAACGGTGAAAACGAACACTGCTTAAAAGCTAGTGGGCTAATAGCCAGCTAACAGGCGATGGCATCACCAAGCCCGCGCCGTTTACTGTTTCTCTCTCTTCTTGAAATGTTAACTGGCGTTCACCCACACTTCTCAATGTAAAAGCAAGGCTCGAAACTAACAGAAAATAGCGCTGGCATGACATTAAATGTGACGTCGGCCACTGACGTGAACTTTGACTGGATTTTTCCAGTCGCTTTGGGAAAGCTTGTTTTAGTTACAATATGACAGTGCTACTTACTTAGCAATTTAGCAAGGAGCGGTATGAGACTCATTTTTCGAGTGTCCCAGAGCTCGCAAAACTTGAAAAAAACGCATTTATAAAAGTTTCGTCAGCAGTGATTGTGTATATCCGTCTGCCGAAACAGCCTGATAGCACAGGTATAATAAGTACGCCTGCCCCTCGTTGTCGAAGTTAGTGCGGCGGCACACCCCGCCTCTCTCGGCGCAAATTCATTCAAACTTTGCCTTCCGTCCAAGACGGCCGTCCACCGCTCACTTTCGCCGAAAAGTCCGATCCACACTACTGTAAGGCCCTGGATACGGGGAAGAAGCTAGGAGAGGAGTCGGTATTGGCTTACCCACTTTATTGTGGTATCAATAATAAAGAAAAACAATAACAAAATAACAGCGGGGTGCCTCGACCTGCGACCGCCATCTCTCGCTATCTCGCCCGTTCTCCCATTCTTCCTACTCTCTTCCCCCTGCGTCACAGTTACCCAATCCAATCGTATCTTAAGGTGGTTGCGCATATACGGACATCACAATACACAATGAATAGGTTGCCGCCGCTGAACTCTTCACACTAGGCTGCCACTAGTTTGAAACAGCCTTAATTTTTTTAAAAAAATGATAATAACAAAATATATGTATCTCATTTGCAAGGCTTGGCGGCTTTTATTTTGATGTGGCGGTGCGCCACAATCTCTTGTATGTAGGGGAATCCCATCAAGGGGTAACGAGACAATGAAGGACAGATGGGTGATATAAGAGGCAGCAGAATGGTCAATACACAAGGAGTAGGCAAAACAGGTGAAATCAATGGGTAATCACATGGGCAAGACATACTAAGGCAGAGAACCAACTCAAAGCATGACATACAGGAAGTAAGCTCTCTGACACTTTTGTCTCTGTCATCTGTATGTGAGCTAATGTCGTTGCTTTTTTTCAACCTAGATCCTGATTAATGTGGATGCTACACTAAGATGGAGACAATTTTTCTTGTTGTCTTCCTTTTTTTCCTTTTTTAGTCCACAATTAAGCTATTCGAAACAAATGTCTCTGCCATCTATTTGTTAGGTAATGTACTTTGTCTGCTGTTGTCTACCTAGAATGTGATTGATAAAGCTATTTAAATGCTAAAATCTAGGGCTACGCGTAAGTGGACGTTATTTGCTAATGCTATTCGCTAGCATCAACTGCAAATGTTAAGGTTAATCGTCATGCCACTCGTTGGATTTTGTGAGAACTACTGTATGTTGTATTTTGAGTGCGCATTGTGAATCTCGCATTTTTAGAAGAAATACATGGACGGATGGGGGGTTGGTGAACACACCAAACCTGTGGAGTCATTTTGTGAATTTACTGAGTTCACTTCTTAAATTGTTAAAAAAAAAATAGTATAAACAGAGTAATTGCTCTAAAACATTTGTCACTGAGGTTACTGTTTTGACTTTGTTGTCCATTGTTTATTGTTGTTTTTGTTTTTTTCAACTACTCCCTACAAATTCGGTACTTGTTTTACTTGGTCAAGCAAAGTTATGGTTAAAGTTCAATAACTGTTCTGTATATGCATAAATATATATTTATTAAAAAAATATATAAATGTATAAATCAGTGTATTTAATTTCTAATCTATACATTTATATAGTGAATGTTTCAATTGACTTTCATGGTCATCATGCATTAAAAAAAAAATATCAGCTTACAAAATTGGCTTTAGACAGCATTGACTGATTTTTTTATTTTTTATTTTAATCGGTTTCAGCTTTTAACAATTCCATATTGGTTGACCTCTAATACTGTAACTTCCTACAGCTGAAAAAAAACAGTTGGAAGTTTTTCTCTACACTAATGAAGTGATTTCCTCATGATTCCAAAATTATTCTGTTGCTTTTTGCTATTTATAACACAACGACAATCTGCACTCGAGTGACCATTTCGAAAGGAACATGCACCGAACACAATTGAATGCTTCCTTAAAAGGGAATAACCCGATAGCAGGTTACTTGGCCCTAACATAACATTTCCAGTGTGATGTTTAGAAGAGAAATGATCCATAACCGACGGATGTTTGATACGAGATAGAAATTATATAAAACTCTTATGGTATCATATTTTGCAATATATTTGCCATTTAAACCAATGCCCAGCTAAATCAGCGTACACTGTAGTTTGCGATCATTGAATAATTTGTGCTGTGTCATCTCCTTATGTCCAGATGGCCAGCATCCGGGCAGAAAAGGAGTTCCCTCCCTGTGAGTCCGACAACCCCGATGAGCAAGTAAAGCCCATGCTGGACTGGGCACAAGGAGGCTTCCTGCCCAAAGGCCAAGAGGGACTCAAACCCAAAGGTGGCACCGGTGAGCAGATGCCAATTGTCTACTGCCATTCCATATGTGCTGATTGCTTGACTCTGCATGCTGCTATGTGTGTGTGTGCGCATGTGTAGACGGTGCCTTGCTTGAACTGCAAGCCCTAGAAGTGTCGCTGCCTGAATATCCACCAAGTGCCAAGCAGCCCAGATTAAGTCTAAGCAAGAATAAGGTTGGCCCTGAGGAATCATACAGCAGAGGTAGGGTTACCATCCATCCCTTTCCGCTTTTCCCTTCAGGAGTCCCCACAGTGAAACAATCAATTGACTAGACCTTTTCAGCATCATACTGTATGTACTAATAGGTTAATGTAGTTTGGAAAACACCATCTTTGGGTCCACATGGTTAAAATCCGCAGCCAAACTAAAAAAGGCCTCTGGGGGATCTGTCTGCTGTTCCTTGATGTACTGGTACAGTTCATTTAGTGCCTCACTTCTGTTTTAGCTGTTGGAGCTAGGAGGGATAAAAACAACAACAAGTAGTATAGCTGTAAATTCTCTCGGCAGGTAGAAAGGTTATTTACGATCAACAGTGTTTGCAGATAACAGCAGCGTCACGACACAAGGCGTTGTTTATGTAGACGTAGAGCCCCCTGCCACAGGTCTTTCATCCCTCGATGAGAGCTCTGTCTGTTAGATAGCATCCAATATGCTGGTATTAGCTCTAATTTTATAGGCAAGATTATGCTCTTAGTGTAGGGAGTGATTTGGAGGCCTATATTTCTACGGGTTTAACAATTTAGATAAAACATTGTTACCTTGACCTACAATCTTTTGGACATCCGACGTAAAATTTGACTCGTTATTTGTCTCGACATATGACGACATGCTCGAAATACGCCGACTCATGACAGCGTCGCAATTTCAATGTTTCTCACAATGACGGACACACAGCAGATTTTCTTGTGAGAGAAATCAACATGGGTCCCGCATTAGTACCAAATTCGTTACATTGTTATTATTATTGCCATTTGTATTTATTAATTTATTTGTTTTGCTATCTTTAATTGTTATTTATAATTGTACCAGCAGTATTTATAAATGATTTGGCGTAAGTTTTTGGGCTGTGAATGGAATTAATTGGATTATAATGTGTTCTTATTCAACATACGACCATTTTGACATACAAACCAAGTCCTGGAACGAATTTGTAAATTAGTATGTAGGGGTACCACTGTATGACCCTGTGGGTCTCAGTGCTCAGAGCATTCCCTGCTTATGCGGTTCTGGTGGTCCTGCCCAGACCTAAGTTTCCTAGTGCGTCAGCGAAGTTGATGTGGTTGTGTTTGTGCTTCTTCTAGAACAAATGGTCAATGAAGTCCTGAAGAATAACAGAAGTATAGAAGGTAAACTCTTCTCTTAACTACGCACACTTTCTACACACTTTCTGTGCTGTCAGGTACTCATTTAGGGATTGTGTGTGTGTCAGAGTTCTGTCTCTCATGTGGCAAGATGGGGGCAGCAACTTTCCACCCACTTTTTGAAGGAGGCCTGTGCCAGACCTGCAAGGTAACAATGCAACAGTGACCAATCAAAACAGGGTAGTCAGTCAGGGTAGCAGATAGACAGCATAGAAGGACTCATATATGTACAACACACTTTTCCCAAATTCCCAATCAGTCATGTTTACAAAAAGATGGTAAATACCAACTGCTAGCTTGCCAAGCTGACTTACAGTGTATCACAAACGTGAGTACACCCCTCGCATTTCTGCAGATATTTAAGTATATCTTTTCATGGAACAACACTGACAAAATGACACTTTGACACAATGGAAAGTAGTCTATGTGCAGCTTATATAAGTTAATTTATTTCCCCCTCAAAATATAGCCATTAATATCTTAACCCCTGGCAACAAAAGTGAGTACACCCCTTTGTGAAAGTTGTCAATATTAACATACAACATGTCAACTGTCAATATTTTGTGTGGCCACCACTATTATCCAGAACTGCCTTTACTCTCTTGGGCATGGAGTTGACCAGAGCTTCACAGGTTGCTGCTGCTCTTCCACTCCTCCATGACGACGTTGTGGAGCTGTCGGATATTTGAGACTTTGCGCACCTCCACCTTCCGCTTGAGCATCCCCCAAAGAGGTTCTATTGGGTTCAAGTCTGGAGACATGCTTGGCCAGTTCATCACCTTTACCCTCATTCTCTTCAGTAAAGCAGTGGTCATCTTGGAGGAGTATTTGGGGTCATTGTCATGTTGGAACACTGCCCTGCGACCCAGTTTCTAGAGGGAGGGGATCATGTTGTGCTGCAGTATTTCACAGTACATGTTTCCCTCAATAGAATATAAGTGCTGCAGTATTTCACAGTACATGTTTCCCTCAATAGAATATAACTCTCCAACACCTGCAGCACTCATGCAGCCCCAGACATTCCCACCACTGTGGTTGACTGTAGGCATGACACACTTATCTTTGTACTCCTCACCTGCTCGCAGGCATTGATGCTTGAGACCATCGGAACCAAACAAATTAATCTACATCTCATCAGACCATAGGACATGGTTCCACTAATCCATATGCTTTGCTGACATATCTTTAGCAAACTGTTTGCGGGCTTCCTTGTGTGAAGAGGCTTCCTCCTGGGGTGACAGCCATGCACACCAATTTGATGTAGAGTGCGGCGTATGGTCCGAGCACTAACAGGCCGACCCCCCCACCTCTTCAGTCTCTGCAGCATTGTTGACAGCACTCTTGCGACAATCTTTCAAAGAAAGCATTTTGATGTGACGCTCAGCATGTGCGCTCAGCTTCTTTGGACGACCAACCCGAGGCCTGTTCTGAGTGGACCCTGCTCTTTTAAAATGCTGGATGATCTCAGCCACTGTGCTGCAGCTCAGTTTCAGGGTGTTGGCGATCTTTTTGTAGCCTTGTCCATCTTCATGTAGCGCAACAATATGTCTTTAAAGATCCTCAGAGAGTTCTTTGCCATGTGGTGCCATGTTGGAAATTTCAGTGACCAGTATCAGAGAGTGTGAGGGCCGCACTACAAATTTGAACACACCTGCTCCCTATGCACACCTAGACCAAGTAACACTAACGAGTCACATGACATTTTGGAGGGAAAATGACAAGCACTACTAAATTTGGACATTTAGGGATGTAGTTTCTAAGGGGTGTACTCACTTTTATTCCTAGGGGTTTGATATTAATGGCTATATTTTCAGTTATTTGGGGGGGGAATAAATTAACTGTTATATAAGCTGCACACAGACTACTTTTCATTGTGTCAGTGTCATTTTGTCAGTGTTGTCCAATGAAAAGATATACTTAAATATCTGCAGAAATGCGAGGGATGTACTCACTTTTGTGATACACTTTGGCTGTCTACATTTTGCTCAGTGCTCCTTAATGACAAAAAAACAGTTGGATTCCAATGTAGCACATACGATGGCACATGATCCCAGTAAAAATCTTGTCATCACCAGCTGCAAGCTACCTTTCCAACAAACCTGTTATAACAGTCAACTCCCATATAGGACGTGTATTTGGAGACATCCTACATGTATGACGATGACGGCTACCAGTCCTACTGCACAGTCTGCTGCGGCGGCCGTGAGGTTCTGCTGTGCGGAAACGCCAACTGCTGCAGGTAGGCCACATCCATTAAACTACTATATCCACACATTATAACATGCTACACTGATTTATATTAACTGAGTGTGGAAATGAAGGAGATTGAGGTATGAGGCAGAATACTGACTATTGTCGAAAACACGGAAGTACCCGCAATTCCGCACTACGCTACCATCTTGTGCACAACCATTCAATTCAATTCAATTTTATTTGTATAGCCCTAAATCACAACAAGGTTGTCTCAAAAGGCTTTGCAGAGGCAATATGATGCACAGTCAGAAACAGCAGATGAAATAAATAGAGATGAAGTAAATAAAGGTCAAGTCCTGGGCATCCCCCATCCTTCAACCCTCCATGTCGGCAAGGAAAAACTCCAAAACTCTCAGGGAGAAATGAGAAATCTTGGGGAGTACCACAGTCAGGAGAGATCCACTCCCAGGACGGATAGACAGGATGCACCCAGACTGCCAATGGGAATTAGCAGACGGAGTTACAGTTTGTAAAGACGCAATAGAGTAAAGGAGCAAGAAGAGGTCCATCTAACCACATCAGACGGAGGTTGCGACGAGGACGACCATCCAGCCAGGGGTCCGGATAGTCAGGAGGCTGCAGCTGAGAAAATAGCCCCTCCTCAGAGGGGAGGGGGGAAAGAGGACACCGGGTGACTAGTGATGAAGAGACTGGTCAACTAGATATTAACATTGGAAAATAGAAATAAAGTAAGACAAGTGGTAGGTAGAGTGAGAAAAAGGAGATAGAACTCAGTGGCTGTACTTCCCCCAGCATTATAGCTTCTAGTGCAGCTTAGACTTAACTGTGAGTCTAGTCCGACTTCAACTAGCCTGACCATAAGCTTTGTCGAATAGGAACGTTTTTAGTCGAATCTTAAATGTACAGACTGTCTCGGCTTCTTTAATACTAGCTAGAAGCTGATTCCATAAAACGGGCTTGGTGGCTAAAGGCTCTAGCTCCGACAGTACTTTTAGAAACCCTGGGAACTACCAGTAGACCTGCATTCTGTGTGGGAATTATGTTGTACCACCACAAAGGTTATTTGCCAAACCCTTCACTTTCTCATTCAAACATAAATGAGACTTAACAAATTAAACAAGCTAGCCAGTAATTGATAAATTTAATTTATTAGGAAATTTTAATCAGTCATGGTCTCTGGCTCATTACAATGAAATCCTGATAAATGATCAAAACATTTCTAACCATCGCAGCAACGTTTAAAGTTTTCAAGACATACAGGAGCTTCAAAGCAACAAAATAACTAAAATTGTGCATTTTTTCATCCAGAAGATGAATTTGACACCGTTATTGATTATTGTTAAAATAAAAAAGTCAATTAGTTAAAAGATTAAGTCTTGTCTATGTAGTGTATTCAAGTAAATATACTGTAGGTTGAACATGATTTGCAAATCATTGTAATGTTTTCTTTTGTTTAATGCAACATTTCAACTCCATTGGAATTGCTTATTAAAATACAACTACCTATACATTCCGACATAAAAACAACAAATAATGCGATGAGCATCCCATGCGTGCACTCAACAGGTGTTTCTGTGTGGACTGTCTGGACATCCTTGTGTGCCGTGGAGCATCAAACAATGCACGCTTCCTGGACCCTTGGCGCTGCTACATGTGCCAGCCACTGCTTACAAACGGTGCCCTGAAGCGCCGTCATGATTGGAGTGTCAAACTGCAGGAGTTCTTTGCCAATGACAATGGACAGGAGTTTGTGAGTTTCATTTCCTCAGATAATATGGGTTATATCAAGCCACATGTATTCAGTAATCAGCACAGATATAATTTCTCACCAGCAAACGGCAAACCTTCCACTTGACATAAGAAACCCAACATTTTTCTATTTGCTGACTATCCTTCCAGGAAACACCAAAGATTTACCCGGCAATCCCAGCAGAGCAAAGGCAACCAGTCCGAGTCCTCTCACTGTTCGACGGCATCGCCACGGGTAAGTGAGAGACAGGAGACCTCTACAGAAAGGTGTGCTCATCCAGAAGCGTATTCTTACTACCCCTAAAATAAAAATGTTAAGTATTATACAAAAACTTAATGTTTAAGAGTGCAATGAACAGAATATTCAATGAGGTGAAAGATAAATGAGTCACCATTCGATGAGGTGCCGCCATCAGGGAGAGAAGCTATAAGAGCTATTCCCTTGTCCATTTGAATGGATGCCTTCAACTCTTTGATGCGCCTCAAGACACAGAGCTGGATGGTGTCCATCTTGAGCACATGCGCTTTATGGTGTTATGGTGTTACAGTAAAGAATATGCCAATGACTGTAATTTTTAACATGATGTTCTGAACAAAATTACTCATAGCTGTAATCTTTTTGTATTCTGACAAAAAAAACAAAAAAAAATCAAGAAATGACACCCATCACCCTCTTTCCTTTTGGTCACCCGGAATTAGCAAGGACCGCTCTGCAGCCACAGAATGTGAATCAGCAGCAGAAAGGGGTCTTCAGTTGCCTGGCTCTGCCAGACTATTCTCCCTGTATTTTTCAAACACTGAGAGTATAGTCTGGGAACCCGCCCATTAACAGCCTCTCGAGCAGGTACAAAATCAATCGACATATCAGATTCGTTTATTTGCGTGACGTGTTCTTAACGAGCAACGTCACTCTTGCGCGTCGAAAGTCGTCTCCGCAACACAGATGGTGAATGGGAGAGCCGAGAATATGTTCCAATCCACGGTAAAATCAGTTTTAAATTACCAAAAACACATCGACACGAGTCATTGACAACAGTCTGTCTCGCGCTAGCCATGTTGAATAAACTCCGCTCACTCCGTATGTTTACTTCCGTGCGCAAGTCCCTCGTCCTTCCCTCGTCATTTTACTAACGTCACATCTGCCCGTCGCTGATTGGTCCACTCCGCTGTCTGTTTGCTGTGGCTTGCTCCGCCCTGGAAATTGTATCCGCGTGAATGGTGGCCAGACTCAATAGCTGGAACAGCGGTGAGTCTGGTGTACCAGGCAAGGTCCTCAGGGTCATGGCAAAGCAAACTTGGGGAAAGCAAATAATGGCCTTATTGTGCCAAATTTATTATAGAACTATGGGTAATGCCTTGTTTTCTGTTTTAAATTGACCAATTAGGAATCAGGAAACCAAAGACTATGTATTCCCCGTTTTTTGTTGTGGAATGAGTATTAAACGGAAATAGGCTTTTTTTTTTTTTTTTTTTTTTTTTTTTGAAATTAGAAGGAAAAATGAATGGCCAAGAGGTATACAGATTGAAAAGGCCTTAAAATTATGATGCACATGTCCTATTCCTAATGCAAGCCTTTGTAACCACGCCTGCCAACACCTTGGTTTTAAAGGGACTTAAAACCTCTGGTTTAAAAAAAATACATTTTACAAAAGAGCACAGCACACACCTTCAAATCAAATGGTACAAATGTGGACTCAACTTAAACTTGCATTGAACGGTTTGGGCGGTTCTCAGAAACCATTCTACCCCTAACACCTACTGTGCTTAGCACACTGCCAGTATCTTGAAACAGCTGAAATTGTTTTGCCGAATGCAAATGTTAAATTTTACAACATTTTTAACATGACATTAAAATGTCAGACTTATCACATTAAAATGTCGACTATACTGCATCCTCTTAACGAGGTACCCATATTTCATTTTAACCTGAAATTGAAAAATGTTATAAAAGTTAAATTTTCCACATTTGGTGTGATGCTGAAATTTTCTGTTGCAACAGCAATACTTTCACATGTCATCAGTTATTCGCATCAGTAATGTGTTTGTGCTTGTAGGCTACCTAGTCCTAAGAGAACTGGGTTTTAAGGTGGATCAGTATGTGGCGTCTGAGGTGTGTGAGGATTCCATCTCTGTTGGCGTGGTCCGACATGAAGGAAAGATCCAATATGTCCATGATGTGCGCAACATTACCAGGAAAAATGTAAGGCCAAAATGTTAACAGTACTATTTTCTAACATGGCATGCCATGTTAGACTTTAAAACTGTTCCTACATCCTCAGATTCAGGAATGGGGTCCATTTGATCTAGTGATTGGAGGAAGTCCATGCAATGACCTGTCCATTGTCAACCCAGCCAGGAAGGGACTCTTTGGTAAGTCCTGACAATGTATGAATATGGTGCAGTTGATGCACAGTTACCCCAAAGCAGAGAGTGGCGCTTCCCAAAACAAAAGAAAAATACACATGTAATCGACGCCCACCCTACAGGGGTGTATAACTGCCTAGATACAAAACAGAGGCTGAATAGGTGGTTGTCGTATCATGTCTCCAGGGGTTCAGATCTTCTGCGCTGAGAGGTACAGAGTTAAAGAACAGATGCTGGTATTCCTATTGCATTAACGTATTTACTTTGGCGTTTAAGAACAGTTTAGCCTGTAAGAACGCATTAAGGACAATGCATCTAGCATGTACATAATCATAAACTCTTGTTATCAAACAAATTTATTCAGTTGTTAAATTATCCACAAAAAAAAACATCTTGATATCAGGCTGATCAATAATATTAACTAGCATAGTAGCCTAAATATGTTGCGTGACATATGGGGAAAAAAATATGAACACTAGCACAAACATCAATTAAACATAGTACAGTGTGAATGTAAATGTACACCCGGGGTGTTTTGTGACTTTTCACCATTCAGTTGAAATGAGGAGGAGTCTCAAAACCTTTGACCAAGGGTGTATATAGAGCTGAAATGGGATGCTGATATGGTACCTAGATTCTCACATGGGTTTGTCATTCCAGAGGGCACAGGAAGGTTGTTCTTCGAATTTTACCGTCTACTCAGCGAGGCAAAGCCAAAAGAAGGAGAGAATCGTCCATTTTTCTGGATGTTCGAGAATGTTGTCGCCATGGGTGTAAACGACAAGAGGGACATCTCACGATATCTGGAGGTGGGTGATAGCATTGGTGACCGACCATCCAACGTGTACATATTCTCACCATTTACCTTTCATCTTAAAATAGTCTTGAAAGTAGTATGTTCACTTTTCTGATCAACCAAAACAAATCAACACTGTCACACAAATTAACAAGCATTTTTCTTGGCTACAATGAGGACCAACCAAGCAAGGAAACAAACATGCCAAAAATTACACGCATATAGACAATTTTTACAATCAAATGGACACTATTCCTTGACAGCAAATAGATGCCACCTGTAACCAGGACCTAACAATTACCTGTTAATAGATAATACCTGTCTGTCACTATTGCTAACACTGTGTGTCATTAAAAAAAGGTAAAATTTACTGTTTTTCAGTCAACACATTTGGAGGCGCTTATTAGAAATGAAATGTATACATTTGTTGCAGTGTAACCCTGTGATGATTGATGCCATCGAAGTCTCTGCAGCCCACCGGGCTCGATACTTTTGGGGAAACCTGCCGGGTATGAACAGGTGCGCAACAAGGTCTTGTTGTCCAAACACATGCAATATACTTAAATGATATTTTTTTCGCAAAAAAATACTACACATAATTATCAATTCCACCCATGTTGTGAGAATACAATACAGACGTCTATGTAAGCCTATCGTGATATGCAATAAGTCCATTTATCGCACGGTAAATAAAAAGGAGGGTGTTAATTTTCACGGCTGCGTTTTATCGCCGCGTGCGTGTACACGTGCGTGTTGATGGCATATGAGACTTCAGTTCCATCTAAGCCTGTCGCAATATGCAATAATTCCATTTATCGCGCGATAAATTAAAATGAAGGCGGTAATTTTTCCGCTGCGATTTATCGCCTCGCGTGCACGTGCGCGCGTGCGGCTGACGTGCTGTTAAAAGTTCGTTACCAACTGCGCAAAATGCATCTTCCTTCCAGGTCTGGCAAAAACTAGCGCCGGAGCCAATAGTTCCCATTATATCCTATTGTTCAACGTATGCCGGCCGCGTCAGTGCTCCGGAGTGACTGTGGACCATCTACGGCGCGCCGGTGTTGTTGACGTGTGGGCGCTCCCGTCAGGAGTGACATTTCACGCGGGCCGGCTACTTTTCGCACAACGCCGGATATTTACAACGAAGTCCGCCAAAACATTGTTACCGACTTGGCTGCTGCGAACAACCTCGCTTTGACACCGAACAGCTGAATGAAATTAAGAGCGCTGTGCTTCAAACTCGTCCTGTTTATGAAAGTCTGGTGTTGTGTAGTAATGAGCAGACTTGACTTCGGTGGTGCTTGCAAACTTTTTTAATGCGCCCACACACTAGATATCATGAAATGGCAAACTAGATGTGCCTCGTCCCATGCCATTGGCTACGTGAGCCCAGAGTGATTATGGGACACGTAGTCCATATACTACATATATGAATTCTAAACTATCATGACTGAATGGAAGTTAAGAAGGCCAAATCCATACCAGTGACTATAGATAATGTTGCAAATATTGTTAATTCAGTACGTGACACAGATGGATTCGGACCACAAATAGGATGTCTTGCTCATGTAGTAAACCTAGCTGCTAACAGAGCTGTAGCAGTCAACAGTGTGCCCTGCCTCACTTTACAAACAGTAAAGATTGTTCTCAGCACTTTTATACAAACTTTTTCCAGATCAGTAAGAAGTAAGCACATAAATATTATGCACTAAAATGCATGTTTATATGATGGCAATTTAATTTTTGCTCGTTAGCAAAAAATAATAATAATAATAATAATTGTTTTTTTTTTTTGTTTTTTTTTTTTACAGTGCATTAAATGTATTGAATCGGATCGAAAATCGTGTCCCTCGTATCGAAAATCGTACCGAACTGTGACTTAACTGTATCGTTGCATCCCTATGGAACACTGCTGCAGAGGCTGTGACAGGAAAAGTTTTCATTTGCCTAAATGCTGAAGTTATTAAGTGCCTTTTTTTTTTTTAAACACATTTTATTTATTCTGTGTTTTTGTGCGGAATCAATATTGTTGTTTTTTACTTAAGAGGCATGGTCTATTGTTTTTAATGATTTCTTAAAAAGTATTTTTGAATTTAGTCAATATCTATCGCGTTTAAATGGGTGAACTTGATCTATTAATATATAATGTATTCTCATTGTGTTATTGTAAATTAGTTTTTAAAAAATTGGGGGGCGCAATAATATCGCATATCGCAATAATTTATGAGAATAATTATCACACACTAAAATTTGTTATCGCGACAGGTCTAGTTCCATCCACAAATGTTTATTGGTCATCAACACGCCATAGAATTAAAAGTTCAGACATACAAAATAAGAAAACACATCTACTGTATATTAAACACTGTAAAACGTTAGCATTGCTACATTGAGTCTAATGGGGAAAAAAGGCAATGTACTAACGACTTTAGCCTGCTATAAAACATTGGCAGTCTTCTCCAAAACGCAAACTTGCGGTTAAAAGGTGACACTTGAAACATGGACAATCGACAATCGCTGGTTAAGAGCATTTGCGAACGAAAAAAAAAAAATCTATTACCGACACCACATGCATGACGAAAAGAGAAGTGCACTTTTTTTACGGAGTGTAACGCTTACGGTTAGTGGCTTAGCGAACATACTTCCAGTGAACGTTGCAAAATAAAAGCACGTCATGTTAAACATAAATAATGATTTCTCACATACGTCAGATTTTACACCTAAAATAGCTTTAAATGACACCTTTTATGAAAAATCTGATTGGCAATGAATAGTTTGGTTTCAAAGTTGCTAACGTACACTTTGCAGAACAAGATGACAGTCATTTTGGATCAATTACTGTGTAAACACTTTTGATGGACTTTAATCAATCAATCAATCAATCAATCAAATTCAGCGCTTAGCTAGCTTTCAAATGGCTCGTTATGCATTGTGTATGTTTTTTTTGTTTGTTTTTTTTTAGTATTATTTTTAATATAGTGTTTTATTTAAGAATAACAATTTATTGCATTTGAACGGGTGATTTATTAGGATGTATTTTCACTACATTAGTGGTTGAATTGTTTAAGAAAATTTACAATAATATTGCATATTGGCAATAATTTATGAGACAATATATTGCCTACTAAAATTTGTTATTGCGACAGGCCTATGTCTACGGATTTTAGTCCAGTGAGATTAATATATGAATAAATACAGTCTTCGTATCAACTTTGGTGGGTGTGATGTATAGTCTGGTGCGCCTAGTAGTCCAAAAATCACAGTAAATGAGTGTGTTCAATATCTTTTATTCCAGACCTCTATGTGCTTCCGGGATGGACAAGCTTGAACTGCAAGACTGTCTAGAACATGGACGAGTTGCAAAGGTGACTGAAGTGAAAGGATGGTGGCATTTTGAAATATTGTGACTATTTCAAAAATGAAAAATTTACAATGAAAACATTTTTTTTTTTTAGTTCGGGAAGGTGCGCACCATCACTACTCGTTCCAACTCCATCAAACAGGGGAAAGACCAGCACTTCCCGGTTTTGATGAATGGAAAGGAAGACATTTTATGGTGCACTGAGCTTGAGAGGTAAACACATTGGTAGATTGTATTGTATTGCATTGTAATCCTAGTCTTCGTCGCACCTTCTAGGAGCCACCATTTACACTTCTAACTGTGACAAAAACTTTTTCAGGATCTTCGGCTTCCCAGTCCACTACACAGACGTGTCTAACATGGGAAGAGGTGCTCGGCAGAGACTTCTAGGCCGGTCCTGGAGCGTTCCTGTCATAAGACATCTTTTTGCACCTCTCAAAGACTTCTTTGCCTGCGATTAGATGCCAACTCTCACCATCTAAAAGACCCAACTTATGACCTGCAAATGGACACCAACTTGACAAACACATTATACCTTGTCATCATCAAATCAAGGCTTCAACAACTAAACAGGCAATCTCAAATCAGGAAACAGACATTGTACTGTAACACAACATAACCAGTTACCAGCAAATGCAGTATACAGTGGGGAGAACAAGTATTTGATACACTGCCAATGGGTTTTCCCATTGGCAGTGTATCAAATACTTGTTCTCCCCACTGTATACACTGTCACCAACATTCTATATTTTTGCAATGACCAGCCAATAGACAGTGCCTCTTACTAGGACAGATAGCACTTGTAACCAGCAAATGCATACAGTTATCAACAAATACTCTGACACCAAAAAAGTCAAGCACACACCCAGAAAACTGTGACACCTATCATATTGGTTAGAGATTTCTCATCATAAAACAGCTGGAGATGCTACTGATGGTCTTGTCCCTGCTTTGGCCAGTTTGCCATTGTTTCATGTTTTATAGTTGATAGTAAGAATATAGAAGGAGGATTTTGCAAGAGCTTTGTAGAATACACTGATTGCGACTGGAAGATGGCGAGTTTGAGGTTTCGTAATATTTTATTACTACTTTGGCTGTTCCTTATGCTATACTTTTGTTGTAGTAGCTTGGATAAGACATGTTGACAGTTTTTATTAACTGCAGAAGTCTTAATGGTTGGACATTTTGGGGGGTATACTATTATCATGTTTAACAGTTAGTGCGTCTCCCCCAAAGTTCCAGGTGTGATAAAAATACTTGAAACAAGCCAATGCAAACAAAATAACAAAATCCAAGGGGCTATTTTTTGTGTTTTCTATTTTTTTCTAGAAGTCTTAACTGTTAAGAAGTATCTTGAAGCGATCGTCTGTTTACGTTAACGTGCAGTATTTTGCACCAAGTAGCACTAATAACCTAAAATGTTTGTGCTTAATCTTTTATTACTTATATTACTACTTTCATATTTTCAATTGTCATCACTGATTTTTTTTTTTTTTTTTTTTTTGTGGCTGTCACCAAAGGTTAACGTGCATTACCTCAAAGAAACCTTTGGTTTCTATTGTGTTTAATCACTGGAACTGTAGAACATTGTTTTTGCGATCATAGAACAGGTTTGTTCTTTGTGTGCTTTTTCTCATGTCATCAAGGGACCATAAGAACTGTTTACATGTTTCATTAATGTACCTCTTGTGTGTTCCTACCTGCTCTGTTTTTATGGGTTCTTGTTTTTAAGTACTGACGTCAGTTTTAGAGCATATTAATCCATATAGGTATCATAGCTTTTAGATTCTGATTGTTGATTGTTTGATTCATGTAAAAGAAAAAGATTTTTGCATTTTTATAACTTCATTGTAAGATGTAAAACAAGTTATTTTTTATATGTTGTGTTTATACTTAATAAAAGGTGGCTTTGTAGCTGTGTCAAAGCTAGTTTGTTGTATTAATAGATTATCTCTTAACACAGTTGTATCCCTCCACCTCTTTCTATACAGCTTTTTGGGGCTACACAATATGAAGGGCTTAAAAAACTGACAACGCCGTGCAAAAAATGCATGCATTCATTTTCATATATGCTATGTGGAACACTTATGTCAACCCCCCCAACCAAGTTTGACCAGTCATAATCAACCCTTGTGTTGGCATTCACCCTTCTAGATACTTGACTCCTTTTGGCTCCTGCAATTACATGGTTGTTAGTTACTTTATTGCCTTTTTTGTTTTTAAATAAAATAATTGAGACATTAGCCTCAATTACTGTTAGATAAGAATACATATAGCCATGTGTCAGGCAAATATACAGATGGGTTAGGATTAAGCCAATAATATGGCCAAAGTTTTTAAGTGTCTCCAAAAGCTTTGTTGTTTATCAGTTCAATGTAAGACAGTCAATAGTGGAGAAAGTTCTACTCTGTAACTGAGTTTGAAACTAACGTTTTAGTGCATTTAAGTAATCACAACTCACAGTTAATACACAGTTAATCAGTCAATACTAAATCTAAATCCAAGCATGGTTTTACATGTGTCGATTTGATTTTTAGAACTGACACTATGTGTGGGCAGCACAGTGGAAGAGTGGTTAGCATGTCCGCCTCACAGTTTTGAGGTTGTGGAATCAATCCCAGCCTCCCTGTGTGAAGCTTGTATGATCTGCCCGCACCTGCATGCGTGGGTTATTACTGGGCTGATTGAACACTCCAAATTTTCCCTTCGTGTGCGAGTGAATGTTTTTTTTTTTGTCTCCCTGTGCCCTGTGATTGGCTGGCAACCAGTGTCAGGGTGTACTTTGCCTACTGCCCATAGTTAGCTAGGACATGACTCCAGCACCCCTGATGTATACATGTATTATATAGCTTCTTATACGTGTAAAACTGGAGAAATGGCCTGTAAGCAGGATACATTGCCAGCAAATATGGGACCACTTCTCAACAGGTTGCATTTTATTGTTCCTCCTTTATAGCTTTGAAACAAATGACCACAATTACCAAATTTAAAAGATTTGTCTGTTGTTCTTCATCAGCCAATCATCAATCAATCTTTGATTTAAATGAATTATTAAAAATACAAGAAGGCAGTCACTTATGACATTCAATTACAATGAAACCAGAGATCTGAGCACTCACACACCCCTCTGCCATTTGTTTGGGGAAAAAAAAAAACACTTGACAGTGTGCCAACTTATGCATGTGATCACAAGTATCCACTATTCTGATGATATGGGTATACAGTATTGCAAACAACCTACAATACGTACTACACGAATTGCCGACATAGAAACTAATGAAAAAAACAACAAGAATCAGGTTAAAAACTGACCTATTTTAGTAGAGTGCAAAATATACAAATTACAAATCACGGCCAAAAAAGCACACAGCCCTTCCATACGGCCTGGATTTTAAGCTGCAAACAAAAAACAATCAAGCTGACGTGACATTGTGGTGGTCCTTGCCAAGACTCCCCTCTACTTTGACTTTTATTGTTGTAACACTTCCTTTTTTTTTTTTACGTGTAGCATTAGTACAACCTTGGCAGGCTGGGTGTGGCAGACCTGGGAATGCACCTGCAACTCATCAGCAATCCCCACTGCTTTTAAGGAGCGGCCTGGGCAGCAAGCAGGTGCCAGGTGATTCTGCCTGTCATCACTGGTACATCGGCCAACTAAACCTGCAGTTTTTGACTCTTGTTTTTGAACCCTTGGATAATTCTGTTTTTACCTTCAGGACTCATACCCAACTAAGCCTCCTATTTAGACAAAGCCACCTGCCACAGCCATTTACTGACCCATCACCCCCAACACCACAATGTCTTTGGATAATATCACTTCACACTCTGTTTCCTGGTCACACTTTGGTCTGCATTGGCTCCGCCTACCCTACCTGAACGGATGTGTTATATTTAGTAGCATTCTTATTGACTAAAATGAAAAAATTAAAAGAACACAATTGCGCTACTGTACTTAAATAATTACACTAAACTTTTAATCAAAAAAATATTTATATTAGTTAGGACCGCAGTGGGTGCCAGATTTTGTTCTAATCCATCAATCTGGTGTTTTACAAGTGCAATCAGTTGATTGCTGTCAGTTGCTTCTTAATTCCCCAGAAACCTCGTTGGCTAAACCAAGCGTTGGCAACCTTTAAAAAGAGCCATTTCGACCATGTTCCCACAGAAATGACAACACTGGGAGCCGCACGCAAATATTTACACTTGAAATGATTGTGTCAGCTTGACTTTATGTATATACCGTATATATACCTACATACTAGGGGTGTGATAAAATATCGAAACGGTGATATATCATGATACATTGTATCCCAAAAGGTTATCGATATGCTCCTGCCAAGAACCGATATATCGTTGGGGCGCTTGCAGGTCACTTTTTGTTCATTTTAGGGCATTTACAGGTCAGTTTCTGTTGAGTTTGAGTCATTGCCTATTCATTTGGGGAGATTCTTGGGTCAGTTCCTGTTCTGTAACCCAAAATAGACTGAAAGTGACCCATGAATAGAATAGAATAGAATAGAATAGAATAGAATAGAATAGAATAGAATAGAATAGAATAGAATAGAATAGAATAGAATAGCCCTTTATTGTCATTATACAGTTGTACAATGAAATTGTGGAGCTTCTCCCTTTACAGTGCAGGACAAGTCAAAATCTCGAAAGTGGCTTGCAAGAATAAAAGTATAAAATTTAAATAAATATAAAATATGTATGAGGTAGTCCTATGTTCAGGTGCCCCAAAATCAACACGAAGTGACCAAAAATCAACAGCAAATGGCCTGAAATGCGTACAAATTAAACTCATTGGTTGCCATTCACCGCCATGGAGGTTCAATTCGTTTGAAGTGGTAGGGCATTCGCTGCCACCCTCCCATCTTATACGGATTGGACGTCTACTAGTGATAAACTCATTCCAATTCACAGCAGAAGGATGAAAATAGCTTGTTTTTCTGTTTATTAGTTGTTTTGTAGAATATCCTAGAATGATTTTCTGACCAATGTATTGATAATCATCGTATCGCCATATTGTGAGTTCATCGTTATCGTGAGCTTTGTATCGTATCGTATCGTGAGGTACCAATAGGTTCCCCCCTCTAATAAGTATACATACTCTGCATAGGAATTCTTTGGTCCATGTTTCACCTAGCGGGTGTAGACATTTTCAAATGCCCATACTGTTTAGCCAATCAAATTAAAGTATCCTTGTGATGTCAGTTGTACCCAGTCTTGCATGCTGATGTCACGCTATTCATGCATGGCCATAGACAGATTTTACTCCAAAATAAAAATAGTAAAAACAAACAGGCTTTGCCAGTATTCCACAATGCTACTGTAGGCTTTGGGCTACAAGAACAGGAAAGGTAAATAGAATACAAATACAATAATCCACCAAACGTTTCTTTTCGCTCTTTCAAGTTTCTGAACAAGGCTTAGTGAAGACATGGCTGCACACAGTTGGGGAGTCAATCGTTCACACCTAAGAACGCATGAAAACTATTCGGCACGTTTTCTGGCTAACTGCTTAATGGCGGATGTGTTTGAGAAGTACAGGTTAGAAAGCAAAGAAACACAACAAGAAATAAGACGCTTCTTAAAGGATGGCACTGTGCCAAAAGAATCCGTCCACTGCCCAGCAGTTGAAACGGATGTGCTTGTCTGTGAGTCTGTGACAGAG
This sequence comes from Corythoichthys intestinalis, assembly GCF_030265065.1. Taxonomy (NCBI): domain Eukaryota; kingdom Metazoa; phylum Chordata; class Actinopteri; order Syngnathiformes; family Syngnathidae; genus Corythoichthys; species Corythoichthys intestinalis. Next base: position 56,568,336 of record NC_080396.1, read on the forward strand.
TAAAGTGAAAGGCTAGCAGATTAATCGCTAACATTAGCCTATACAAAGCGTGGGTGCCTTTTTTAAGCTTCTTTATTACGGCTGTGTTTAAGTCAAGCAGCGTTTACGTGCTTCCCATCTTCAGTGCCTGCTGTATTCGTTTTATCGCGAAGACTAACAAACAATCAGTGCATTTCCCAATGAAAATGTTAAATCTTTTTCCAGTGTTCACCTTAGCTCGAAATGATAAGTCTGACGCCCACCCTGGCTTATTAACACAAAGTACTTGTAACTAACAACTTAGAAAAGATTTGTCAGTGGAACTATCTGATTCCACCATTTTGTTTTGCCGGGCAACCTTTGCATTAACTCCAGTACAAAAGAGGGTGGGCATGACTGATGTCACAAAATGGCTGGGCTCATAAGTGAAGTGCTTAAACAATATTTTCTCCATTATCAGGGGTCTGAGAAATGTGCGATTAAATACTTTGAGCAACTTTCTTTCACATCAAGGTCGTTAATACTAGGTGTTTTCTGTCCCTATAGCACTGTTTAAAAGTCATTTTGACCATTGAGCAGCTTATCAATTTATCAGTTGTCACTCAATAAATCTACTTAGTTTTAATACAATCAACTGTGAATATATACTTTGTATGTCCATTAAAAAACGTACAAATGGTTCCTTGGAAATAGTTTCGGCTGATCAGATCACGTTGTACGACCAATATACTCGGAAATCCAGGTTTTTTACGAGCGTGCTGTGGCTAAACAGAATGAAATGACTTGTCTTCAAACTTATTTGAATGAAACCTAACCTGCCTTTAATCCACGATCCCAGCCGGCTTTGTGGACATTTAAATATTAAATTCAGTGCAAAATGATCGAACAGATGTATTTGTGTCGACACAAAACATTGGTTTTGGGAGAACAGCGTTTGTCTTTTCTTGTGGAAAATCACTTCAGATGAAATCACATTTTCCGGCCAAATCTAACCAATTCCAAAAGGTTGTCGTTCTTTTTCTTGCAAATCTTTAGCACGTAAACATGCATTTACGTCGAAGCTATCTGCTGCTAGTGAGCATTATTTTCGCGAGCTTTTGGTTAACAATATCGACTTTTGGACATTTCGGCCTGAACAAATATAGAAATGATTAAAATGTTCCTAACATGTCAGGCGGAGATTTTTAATAGATAAAATGAAAGTGGCACAATCTGAAGTTTTTACGACTACTGGGGTTGAGGGGTGGGTTTATTGTTTGGGGGAAGGTGGGAAGGATTGGAGGTATCGAGGCCCCTCAGCATTGTGCTGGTTTAAATGTCCAGTCCACGCGGAGAGAAGCAGCCATGGTAAGCACAACAAAATGCATTTTCCTAATAAGTTTTTGAACTCGAGGATGTCGCCAGCCACATTGTATGGAGCGCACTATAAAACCAGTAAAAGTAAAAAAAAAAAAGTGTTTAAGCAAATATTTCACAATACTGCTAAGTTTTTAGTTGTTTTGCCGAAAAAACGCTGGAATTTATTTCGACGGATAACTGAAGATAAACGCTCACATTGATGGGTGTGATGCCATTTCAAGAAGTGTCTAGCGATATTTTACATTAGTTTAGCGTTTTTACGTAATCTGCGAAGAACGCTCATTGTTGACCATCTTATTTCAATCGATTGTTTACATTCGATTTTAGTTGCATGAGAACCACGTGCCTTTTTAGGCATCTGTTGTGTTGGTTATCCACGTTTGCCATCCGAATCGCGTATTTATAAGCATGTCGTTACAAGCATTTACTCTATTTTCTGCAAATAGTGTGCTTTTTGCCTTGGTGTTTTTCGGCGTGGACAACATCAGTGGCTATCTGACCTGGGTTCCGGTGACGTACTTTACACTCCATACAAGTGTGAATAAATTCTGACCGTGGATCAGTTTATCGAAGAAGCGTAAATCTTATTGATTCTATTGGTCGCAATGATACCCGCGCGATTGTGATTGGTCAGAAAACTCACTTCCGGTCGTCATCTTATATACAGTATACGTGTACAGAAAAATAAAGGGTTATAACATTTTGTACAAAAAAAAAAAAAATAAAATAAAAAAAGCACACACGCGAAGAACACACATTAATGTACCAACTTTCAATATTTCCCATCTATTTCCCACATAAACGCTCACACCCACACGACACCCCCCCCCCCCCCACACACACACACACAGGGTTTACAAAAGTAGTATTACTTTTTTGAAATACTGAAATTAGTTTTTTTTTCTTGTTTTTTTTTTTTTTTTTTTTTTTTAATTTGTTACTGACCAACTTTGAAGATCTATACCAGATAAGAAACTCTTCCATCCAATGTTTAAAACAAGGTTTTGAGCATGAAAGTTCGTGCAGGAATTAAGTTTTGGTTGTGCTGTCACCCTGTCATTTACACACTGGGCATGAATACCATCATTTCACAGTGATGGATGAAGTACTTACCTTTGTTCTCACTTAAGTAAAAGTTCAGATAGCCTACAGGTGCAAAAATGACTTAAGTAAAAGTAAAAGTTCAGCTCGCCAACAGGTGCAAAAATTACTTGAGTAAAAACACAAGTATCTGAGAAAAATGTAATCAAGTAAAAGTACAAAAGTTCTTGCTGTAAAATTTACTTTACAAGTTAAAAGTAAAGGTATTTCCTTCCGATCCAAAAATGTAATATACATAAATCTATCTATATACTTTACATTTCAATACACATACATACCGGTACATATATAAATACATACGTACAGTGTATCACAAAAGTGAGTACACCCCTCGGATTTCTGCAGATATTTAAGTATATTTTTTCATGGGACAACACTGACAAAATGGCACTTTGACACAATGAAAAGTAGTCTGTGTGCAGCTTCTATAATAGTTCATTTATTTTCCCCTCAAAATAACTCAAAATATAGCCATTAATATCTAAACCCCTGGCAACAAAAGTGAGTACACCCCGTAGACACTACGTAATCCCTAAATGTCCAAATTGAGTACTGCTTGTCATTTTCCCTCCAAAATGTCACGTGACTCTTTACAGGAGTGCTGTCAGCATTGCTGCAGAGATTGAAGAGGTGGGGGGTCAGCCTGTTAGTGCTCAGACCATACGCCACACTCTACATCAAATTGGTGTGCATGACTGTCACCCCAGGAGGAAGCCTCTTCTGAGGACTGTACACAAGAAAGCCCGCCCGTCTCATCAGACCATAGGACATGGTTCCAGTAATCCATGTGCTTTGTTGACATGTCTTCAGCAAACTGTTTGCGGGCTTTCTTGTGTACCGTCTTCAGAAGTGGCTTCCTCCTGGTGTGACAGTCATGCACACCAATTTGATGTAGAGTGCAGGGTATGGCCTGAGCGCTAACAGGCTGACCCCCCCCCACCTTTTCAATCTCTGCAGCAGTGCTGACAGCACTCCTGTAACGAGTCACATGACATTTTGGAGGGAAAATGACAAGCAGTACGCAATTTGGACATTTAGGGATGTACGAAGTTTGTAATGGGTGTACTCATTTTAGTTGCCAGGGGTTTAGATAGTAATGGCTATATTTTGAGGGGAAAATAAATTAACTGTATTATATAAGCTGCACACAGACTACTTTTCATTGTGTCAAAGTGTCATTTTGTCAGTGTCATCCCATGAAAAGTGAATGACCTACAGAGAGCTGGGACCACAGTAACAAAGGCTACTCTCAGTAACACAATGCGCCGCCAGGAACACAAATCCTGCACTGCCAGACGTGTCCCCCTGCTGAAGAAAGTACACGTCCAGGCCCGTCTGCGGTTTGCTAGAGAGCCTTTGGATGATCCAGAAGAGGACTGGGAGAATGTGTTATGGTCAAATGAAACCAAAATAGAACTTTTTGGTAGAAACACGGGTTCTCGTGTTTGGAGGAGAAAGAATACTGAATTGCAGCCGAAGAACACCATACCCACTGTGAAGCATGGGGGTGGAAACATCATGCTTTGGGGCTGTTTTTCTGCAAAGGGACCAGGACGACTGATCTGTGTAAAGGAAAGAATGAATGGGGCCATGTATCGAGAGATTTTGAGTGAAAATCTCCCTCCATCAGAAAGGGCATTGAAGATGAGACGTGGCTGGATCTTTCAGCATGACAATGATTCCAAACACACAGCCAGGGCAACAAAGGAGTGGCTTCATAACAAGCATTTCAAGGTCCTGGAGTGGCCTAGCCAGTCTCCAGATCTCAACCCCATAGAAAATCTGTGGAGGGAGTTGAAAGTCCGTGTTGACCAACGACAGCCCCAAAACGTCACTGTTCTAGAGGAGATCTGCATGGAGGAATGGACCAAAATACCAGTGAAAGTGTGTGAAAAGCTTGTGAAGAGTTACAGAAAATGTTTGGCCTCCGTTATTGCCAACAAAGGGTACATAAAAAAGTATTGAGATGAACTTTTGGTATTGACCAAATACTTATTTTCCACCATGATTGCAAATAAATTATTTAAAAATCAAACAATGTGATTTTCTGTTTTTTTTCCCACATTCTGTCTCTCATGGTTGAGGTTTACCCATGTTGACGTTACAGGCCTCTCTAATATTTTCAAGTGGGAGAACTTGCACAATTAGTGGTTGAATAAATACTTATTAGCCCCACTGTACATACATACACACATACATACATACATACATACATACATACATACATACATACAGAGATTTGAGTCAATATTCAAAGAAAGTATCAGAAAATTCATTGACTGCTCAGTTTTCTTTGAAAATGTGCAGAATGGGGGGAAAAAAAGCAATGTATAAAGCAGAAACAAAATAAGTGTGGTCATGCACACATTAATGGTTGATTGATCATAAAATGGTTTGCAATGGAAAGTAGATTATGAAATTTAACCCCTATACAAAATATCATTCAGATCTAACGTGTCGGGGGCGTTTATTAATGGATCCCTGTGAGTCCTTACCTAACTAAAGACTATTCTTTCTCGGGTCAGTGATAATGGTATATTTAAAATATTGCAAAAACACAACAGTCCATATGCAATACAAGAAATAAACTCGTGTGTATTTGTGTGAAATTTAGATTTAACCAATTTCATTTTTTTCTTTTTTTTTTTTGTTCAAATGCATTTATGCTTTTTTTGTCAGATTTCCATCCTTACCTCAACCAAATCCCCGTAGCAGCTGGTAAAATCTCAGCCTGAGCTAACTTCAAATTTTGAGAGCTCTATAGTGTGTGGTCTGTGTATCTTACTGTAAAGAAAACAGCTCTGCTGATTCATAAAAGCCTGTCACTGCCTTTTTCTTGACAAAGTATTTTATTTTCTTAATCTGATTCATCCTAATGAGCTCAATCTGGAGCAGGTCCCTGTAGCCAGTGTTTGTCTGTTTTTGACTTTTTTTTTTTTTCTTTCTCCAATTTGAAGGTTTTCATAGATGTCTGGGCTTTGTCAGGCAGTCAAGAAGAAGCAACAACTAGAACGGTATCTCCTGCACATAAACTGCCCCTCAAGAATGAACAAAAAGAGCCTGAAGAATCTACATGGGTCTTATGTGATTCCGACTCCTCAGGTTACACGGACCATTCGTCTGGTGGGATTTTTTTTTTTTTGCAATGACGCTATTCAAAGGCGTTTCAGAGCCGCACGTGAATGTGAACAAATAACTACACTACTAGGGGAAAAAAATATTTTCAGGAAATAAAGTCAATGTGTACATTAACATACAGCCATTACACAGGTTGAGGTCAATATTTAGTTTTTGTTCTGCAAAATTTGGAATCATTCTTACATGTGCAAGCATATATACTTGTTAATCAATCAGGATATTCCTGTCAAAACTGAGACATACTGAAACAAATCACATGCATGGCTCCAACCTCCACATCTCGATAACTTTTCACTCACCTTCATGTAAATCTAGTTATCTATGTACTTTCTATCACCAGTAAAATATTTTTTTCCTTCAAAAGAATAAATATTTAATCTCATAGGAGTATGACATTATCCTAAAAACACATTTTGAGCTCAGAATATGAGGACTTTTTTTCTAGAAAAAAAGTCACTTTATGCTTATAAAAGTGACTTTTTTTTTTTTAAAGAAGAAAATCCTGTCGTAATCGTCCTTTCCCCCAGAAATTACAAGACTACAGTGATATAAGACTGTGAATTTAATTCTTTATACAATATGGTTTTAATGTCCGATTTTTCTTTCCTAGAAAAATGACTTAAATATTGGAAAGTTAAACTCTTACTGTTGTCAAAAAAATACAACCTTAACCTTGTAATATTAAGCCTTTTCCAAAGACATTTCTCACAGGATTAATGTTGTTTTTGGGGGGAGGTGGGATACATCTTTAATCATGTTTTCTTGTTTGTTTGTTGGTTGGTTTATTTGTCTTTTTTTGTTTTGTTTTTATGGTCAGATGTGATCGAAGTCGAAGAAGAAGCAGAAGCAGAACAGATTCATATTGGCAATCGTCTCAAATCTGAAAGTAAGGTCTCATAAATCCAATAGTTATAGTATAGTATAGTATAGTAGTAGTATACTATAGTAATAGTTATTGTTTTATTCTTAAGAAAATTGGGTATTTACAATATCTACTTGGTACTTCAGCTTTCTTGTCTTTGTTTGCAGATGTCATAACCGCAAATGAACCTGTGGCGGAGATCATATATGTCATAGACAGTGACGATGCAAATGACGTCAGCGCCTCCGGTGCTATGGCTTGTGAGAATGGTATGACCTGTATACTGTTGTATTGTTTACAATGGACTTCAAGAGCATAGGCACATGATAATTGCTAAAAAATTTATCAAGGCACACCATTCGGGAAGTTCATGATGGTAACACTTTGACTTTGGTTGCCAGATAATGCTGAAGTGAAATTTGTTCTTCCGTAGCAACAGTCAATTTAAAATTTCCTGCTGTGCTCATTAAAAACTTATAACGGGTAAGTAGCAATACTCGTACAAACTTCGGTCTCAAGGTTGCATCACAGTGACGCCAATTTCACAGTTTTTCATTGAACATATCTATTTGACATTTTAGATGGGATATAATTGTTTAAAAAAACAAATCTACTGTAAACTACATCAATCGTACATCAGCAATTTACTAGTCAAAGACTTCTTACTGGTTACAAACAATTTTATTAAAGCTGGCTGTGCATTATTTTATTTGAATTATTTTCATTACGTTTTATGTCATTTTATCGGTTTTCCCAGACAATTTGCATTGAAATGCTAAGAGTGCCCTTTTTCAAGCTATTTTTGTTGGTCATTTTTGTAGACCTGAAACCTCACATCATGTTTGCTTGGTGAAAATTCTGGATTGTAAATAAACCCCCTCCAAATTTCAGGGCGTCTCTCTATTGGATTATTTCTAGTTAATCCTCACAGTTTCAAACAATACTAAATGGTCACTGTAATTCCCTAAACAAAACTGTGATAGTATAAATTAAGAAAGAATTATCAACTGCTTCGATGCAATTGTAATGTGTATTGTAGATTCAAGCCCTGAACCTCTGAACTCTGAGGTGTAAGTGCTTACCACTCACTACCACGCTGATTATAGTTAAAAGTACATAAATCTATCAATTTTTTAAAGTAATTACCCATACTATGGGAGCAAGCTGGGTGGAGGATGGAGGCTCGATCACAGAACTGGTATAGAAATATGGCATTCATACTAAAATTTGCGGCTATGGACAGTTTTCAATCTTCAATTTATCTGACATGTTTTGGGAATATGGCAGGAAACTGGACTACCAAGCACACAAACTATAAACGGGAAGACTCAAGCCAAGATTCAGGCCCGGAACTTCAGAACTGTGAGTCACAGTCCTCGTACACAGTTCGACACACAAATGACAAGCCACTTTTGCAGGGTCAACAGGCTAGTCAGTTTTAACAGATGATATCATGTTGCTTTTCATGAAGGTGGGACCGCATCAAACATTCGACAAAAAAAGAAACTTATAAAGAGAGCGAGTCACATCTCCTCAAGCGAACGGTCGGAAGCCTTGCAGAGCACAGCCAAACGGAAACGCAAGAAACGCGGCCCGAAGAAAGGATTCAAAACTGAAGCGGTATATTGTAAGCAAGAGGAGAAATATGACCATGAGAAAGGCAAAGGTGAGCGGAGGAGGTCCAAGGGAGGGAGCATTTCATGTGGCCTTGGATCAGATGGCAACCAAACACCTGATCTGCAAAAGAGGAAGTCCATCACCAAGGGATACAACAAAACTGAAGCGGTATATTGTAAGCAAGAGGAGAAATACGACCATGAGAAAGGCAAAGGTGAGCGGAGGAGGTCCAAGGGAGGGAGCATTTCATGTGGCCTTGGATCAGATGGCAACCAAACACCTGATCTGCAAAAGAGGAAGTCCATCACCAGGGGATACAACAAAGTCACCCCGTGCAGCGCCATCTACACACAGCCAGACCAGGCACGCCGAAGTAAGTTGTTTCTTACTCAAAGTACAGAGCATAGCCAAACATTGTTATTTCTACATACAGAAGTTGTGCAATGTGCTGTTTTTACGTAGGTTTCACAATATTTAAAACAGCTTTCACATGAATTCTTATACTTCTATTAATCTATTACAATAATTTTCAGACGATAGTTCCCCCCCCCCCCCCCCCCCCCCCCCCCGCTTTGAACCCTGTGGCTCATAGTTCATGGCGACTTGCATTTAGATTTTTGCAAGTTAATGAGCTGCATGTCTTTTGACGTAACTATTCTATAATACGTACAATGTGGATACCTGTGGTTTATACTCCAGTGTGGCTTATATATGAACAAATGTGATTATCTTGTAGAATTTGGTGGGTGCGGCTTATAGTCAGGCGTGCCTAGCAGTCCAAAAATCACAGTGCATTACTAATTAACTATCTGTACTTGCGCATTGTCTTAAATGTGCTTTTTGTCATAGATTCTCTTATTACAGGAGAGAAATTCCTGCTGTCCTTCTAACATACTGTACTTAGTTGGCCATGAAAGATGATTCTGCTTACGAAAAGAAAACTAACTGTGTCAATGGAAAGCCACTTATTCACACATATAATGGGTCCCCTGGTTTTCACCACGTTTAGGGACCTTGAATAGCGGAAATCTGTGAATAATAGGGAATGAAAATGTTGTTTTAACCCAAAGCATTTTTTAAAATACAATAAACATTTAAAAAAAAAAAAAAAAATCTAAATTCAAAGACATTAAAAAAAAAAAAAAGCATATCCACAAATTCATGGGTCCTACTTAAATAGTGCCCGGTCAATTTAAATTTGAAAAAAATACATATATACATTTTTTGTTTTATTTTAACATTTTTCCTTTTTTTTGATTAAATAAATATGTTTTAACATAAATATTTTTGGGTAAAAATCAACCAAATATTTATCTATTAAAAACACATAATGGTAAATTCAACATAGAAATACACCATTGGAGATCGCTTGCGAAATTGTTTGTTTTCTGAACCAAGTAAAGCCTGTATATTTGTTTTTCTTTTTCTAGATTAAATATATTTACAAAAAGTACGAAACGAAATTTAATGAAAAAAACAATTTAAAAAATATTAATAGAATATAAATACAGTGGGGCTAATAAGTATTTAGTCAACCACTAATTGTGCAAGTTCCCCTACTTGAAAATATTAGAGGCCTGTAATTGTCAACATGGGTAAACCTCAACCATAAGAGACAGAATGTGAAAAAAAAACTGAAAATCACGTTGTTTGATTTTTAAATAATTTATTTGCAAATCATGGTGGAAAATAATTATTTGGTCAATACCAAAAGTTCATCTCAATACTTTGTTATGTACCCTTTGTTGGCAATAACGGAGGCCAAACGTTTTCTGTAACTCTTCACAAGCTTTTCATACACTGTTGCTGGTATTTTGGCCCATTCCTCCATGCAGATCTCCTCCAGAGCAGTGATGTTTTGGCGCTGTCGTTGGGCAACACGGACTTTCAACTCCCTCCACAGATTTTCTATGGGGTTGAGATCTGGAGACTGGTCAGGCCACTCCAGGACCTTGAAATACTTCTTACGAAGCCACTCCTTTGTTGCCCTGGCTGTGTGTTTGGGATCATTGTCATGCTGAAAGACCCAGCCACGTCTCATCTTCAATGCCTTTGCTGATGGAAGGAGATTTTCATTCACGATCTCTCGCTACATGGCCCCATTCATTCTTTCCTTTTCACAAATCAGTCGTCCTGGTCCCTTTGCAGAAAAACAGCCCCAAAGCATGATGTTTCCCCCCCCATGCTTCACAGTGGGTATGGTGTTCTTCGGATGCAATTCAGTATTCTGTCTCCTCCAGACACGGGAACCTGTGTTTCTACCAAAGGAGTTTGGAGTGTGGCTGACTGAGTTTGTGGACAGGTGTCTTTTATACCAATAGTGAGTTAAAACAGGTGCTATTAATACAGGTAACGAGTGGAGCCTCGTTAGACCTCGTTAGAAGAAGTTAGACCTCTTTGACAGCCAGAAATCTTGCTTGTTTGTAGATGACCAAATACTTATTTTCCACTCCAATTTGGAAATAAATTCTTTAAAAATCAAACAATGTGATTTTCGGTTCTTTTTCCACATTCTGTCTCTCATGGTTGAGGTTTACCCATGTTGACAATTGCAGGCCTCTCTAATCTTTTCAAGTAGGAAAACTTGCACAATTGGTGGTTGACTAAATACTTATTTGCCCCACTGTAGGTGATAAAATACAAAAGGTAATTATTCATCCATCTTCTTTTGCGTTATCTGAGTTCTGGTCTTTACAAAACATTTATAGCATAGATAGAGAAGCAGAAAAAGAAAAAGGGAATTAGACAGTAGGGTTGGGCTTGATGGGGTCGTGATTAAAAACATGTTTCGAAGTAGTTATTTTATTTGATTTTACTAAATTTAATTAAAAACACAAAAAGGCAATAAAAAAATATGGAGTCTTTTGATGATATTTTGTACTGTAACTTCAGCAATGTAGCCTAACCTCTTTTGTCATCTGATGTTCATGTTGCTAGTAACCTAATGTGTCTCTGTGTGCAGAGGAGACTATTGAGAGGATTATGAATGGGAAACTGGACATTGAAGGTTTGTGTGTTCTGTCAAGAAATTCTTCACTGAAATCCGATCAGTACTTTACATGCACACGTTTTAATTTCAGCAAAGTCGAATCAGATGTCCTAGTTTGTGCTGTGTGGTAATGTGACATTAATCATTGCATTCGCAGGCTTCTGTTTGTGTTGCGGGAGTGACGAGGTGGAGATTTTCCACCCTCTCTTCAAAGGAGGTCTCTGCTTAAAATGCAAAGTAAGAAAGCCTTAACTAGCCTAGTTGCCAAATAATGGACTGGAAAACACAGTTTAGGAGTGGTTGTTACAGTTACTGTATGTGCATTAATATTCGCCAGATAACATCATTTCATACTTGAAGGTCGTCAGGCACGCGAGACACACAACATTTTTAAAAATAAAAAATTAAGTCACTTTCTACATTATTTTTCCAAACTGCTACCCGAAGCAGGATTGAGACCACTGACTACAGGGCACATACAGTATACACACATAGTGGATGAGTCACCAGCCAATGACAGAGCACATGTAGACCACGATGTAGACTCAGGAGCACAGGAGGGCCTGAACTGACATTTTAACCCTTGGATTCAAAGCCTGAAATAATCTTGTGATTTCATCCAAATGAAATGATCGAAGTCCACCATGCTTTGTTGCAGGACAACTTCACAGAGACCTTGTATCGCTATGATGAAGACGGCTATCAGTCCTACTGCACCATCTGCTGCTACGGCCTAGAGGTCATCCTATGTGGAAATGACGGCTGCTGCAGGTCCGAGTACTGTTCAACTTTCACTGCCATTCAAGATCATTTCCCCTTCAACATTTTATCTCTTCTCCCTAGGTCCTACTGTAATGACTGTCTCAACATCCTGGCAGGCCACGGGACTTTTGACTCGCTCAAGGATCTGGACCCGTGGATCTGCTACCTGTGTCAAGACCACCAAGACCACCGCGCTCTCATCCCCAGAGAGGACTGGAGCATTCGTGTACAGCAGTATTTTGCGAACAACAGTGGAATGGAGTTTGTGAGTCTTCACTTGACATCGTTTTGGCCCTTTTGTCGCCTTCTACTATATAGTTTTAATGCAATTTTCACTCAAAAGTCTTTTCCTCAGTGTTCATAAAGTATCTTCACATGTGCATACTGTTGTCATGGCCTTGCAAATGGCTGGCAAACAATTCTGGGTGTACCCTGTCTGCTGCCCATTGTTAGCTGGGATAGGCTAAAGCACCCTCACGACCCTCGGATAAGAGGGACGGAAGACGAATGGATTAATGAATATGTATGCATGTGAGTGCGAGATAAAGCAAGATTAAATGCTTTCATTATTTCTGATCTTCCTCTGTAGGAGCCTCACCGTGTTTACCCATCCATCCCCACTAATCTACGAAGACCTATCCGAGTTCTCTCACTTTTTGACGGCATTGCAACAGGTCAGCTCACACACACACTCATGTTGTAATAGTGGTCTTGAGCTAGGTGATATCCGATGTTAGTATGTTTTAATATCAGGTTTGAATATATTTCAATAACATTTGTGAGCTTCTTTCAACATCAGACGTTTTATGATCAGGTGTGTACTCTATGTGTTTCAGTGTCAGTTTTGAACATGTTTCTGTAACAGGCATGAACAAGTTAATATCAGAAGTGGATAGTGTACAGTGGTATGAAAAGGTATCTGAACCTTTTGGAATTTCTCACAGTTCTGCATGTAATCACCATCAAATGTGATCTGATCTTAGTCAAAATCACACAAATGAAAAAACAGTGTATACTTTAACTAAAACCACCCAAACATTTATTGGTTTTCATATTTTAATGAGGATAGTATGCAAGCAATGACAGAAGCGGGAAAGTAAGTAAGTGTTTAATATTTTGTGGCCCCCACTTTGGCAGCAATACCTTCAACCAGACGCTCCCTGTAGCTCCAGATCACTCTGGCACATCGATCAGGACTAATCTTGGAACATTCTTCTCTACAAAACTGCTGTAGTTCAGTCAGATTCCTGGGATTTCTGGCATGAATCGCTGTCTTTAGGTCATGCCACAGCATCTCAATAGGGTTCAAGTCTGGACTTTGAATTGGCCACTCCAGAATGTATATTTTGTTCTTCTGAAACCATTCTGAAGTTTTTTTTACTTCTGTGTTTTGGTCATTGTCTTGTTACAGCATCCATCCTCCTTGAGCTTAAACTGTCTGACAGATAACTGCAAAACATCCTTATAAACTTTTGAATTCATTCTTCCATGAATGATTACAAGTTGTCCAGGCCTTGAGGCATGAAAAAAGTCCCAAATCAGGATGCTCCCTCCACCATGCTTCAAGGTGGGGATGAGGTGTTGATGTTGGTGAGCCGTTCCATTTTTTCCTCCACACATGACGTTGTGTGGTACTCCCAAACAATTCAACTTTGGTTTCATCAGTCTACAAAATATTTTGCCAAAACCTATGTGGCATGTTCTAGTGCCTTTTTGCGAACATTAAACGAGCAACAATGTTTTTTTTAGACAGCAGTGGCTTCCTCCGTAGAACATGAACACCATTCTTGGCAATAGTTTTACATATAGTTGATGTGTGCACAGAAATATTGGACTGTGCCAGTGATTTCTGTAAGTCTTTAGCAGACACTTGAGGAATCTTTTTTACCTCTCTGAGTATTCTGCGCTAAAATATTGGCGTCGTCTTTGGTGGATGGCCACAGTGCCAAACTCTCTCCATTTGTAGACAACTTCTCTGACTGCCGATTGATGAACATCCAGACTTTTAGAGATGGTTTGGTATCCTTTCCCAGCTTTATACAACGGTAAACGGTGTTATACTTATATAGCGCTTTTCCACCTTTCAAGGCAAATAGACAATCGTTGATCGCAGGTCTTCAGACAGCTCTTTTGACCGTGCCATGATGCACATCAGACAGTGCTTCTCATCGAGACAATTCTTACCAGGTGTGTGTTTCATAGTGGGCAGGGCAGCTTTAAACCACTCATCAGTGATTGGGCGCACACCTGACTTAAATTGTTTGGTAAAAATTGGTTTCAATTGCTCTTTCGGTCTCCTTAGGCAGAGGGTTCACTTACTTATTTTTCCCCCTTCTGTCATTGTTTGCATGCTGTCCTCATTAAAATATGAGAATCTATAAATATTTAGGTGGTTTTAGTTAAAGCAGAAACTGTTTTTACATCTGTGTGATTTTGAGAAAGATCAGATAACATTTGATGGTGATTTTATGTAGAAATGTGAGAAATTCCAAAAGGTTCATATACTTTTTCATACCACTGTATGTTACAGTAACAGGTTTAACACATTTGGATATTAGGTGTGAACTTATGTACCGTAATTTTTGGACTATAAGCCACCAATTCTTTCTTCATTTTGAATCCTGCATCTTATAGTCCAGTGCGGCTTATTTGTTGATTTGTTTGGGTTACTAGGTAACACTTTATTTAACAGCAGCGTCATAAGACTGTCATGAGAGATGTCATTAAGTGTCGTTCAGTAAATTATGTCACTAACTCCATTTATGTCCAGGTTGGATTTTTACATCCATTGAAAAGTGAGATAATTTGCTACTAAATGACATCTTTTATAAGCATTCATTAATGCTCATGACAGTGTAATATCATAATTATGATTGTCTAATGGTGCAACTGTCAAATCAAGTGTTACCAAATACCATAACAACCTATGAATGAAACAGGCGGAACAGTAATTGAAGAAATAATTAGCACAGAACATGAATTTTGATTGTTCTTAACATCTGTAGCTCTGCAATGCATGCTAAGGGGCATGTTGGATGGATGAACAGTGTTGACAGCAGGTGGCAGCCGAGATTGACTGTCTCCCCCAAGGGAGCAGTGATGACCAAATGAAGCTTTTTGAAGCACTGAAGCTTTGCAGCCAATTGATTCAAAGCTTCATGGTGGTTCATTTGGTCTTATGACAGTCGTATGATGTTGCTGTCGAATAAAGTGTTACCGGTTAATGTCTCTTGGTGTAAATATCCCATAATACAGTGAGGACAGCAGCGGCTTATAGTCCAGAGCGGCTTATCTATGAACAAATGTCGTTTTCGTGCCAAATTTGGTGGGTGGTGGCTTATAGTCAGGTGCGCCTTATAGTGCGAAAATTACGGTACTTCATTATCATTTTTCATTATAGTGTATATATACAGTATTTCATGCGTAAACAACAGGTGTTGGCTACAAAGATTGTATTATTTTTGGATTTTTCATTATAATGTGGTTTTCTTTTTCATTATAGTGTAGTTTTCTTTTATTTATTTGGATTTTTTTTCCTTCTCGGATTAAATTAGTTTTTAGAGTGGATATGGGTCAGGTTCATGATTCACATAAAATAAAACAATATAATCTAATTTTATATATTTTTTTAATTTATTCATGTTTTGATTTTGAGTTGCAAATGATGGGTTGGGCGGTATTATTGTGAACACATAATACAGTCTCAGGTCTTTATTGTTTTTTATTTTCAACAGTATTTATTTATTTCTCTTAACAGAAATGTTTTTTTCAATTCTACTTTTCGTCATTACATCCATTTTCATTTACAGTAATAACTTTGCATACTTACGATAAAAAAGGAGAAAACATGACGATACACAACAATAATAATAAATTCCCTGTTGACAAGCTCACATTTTGAAACATTGGTTTTAAAATGTTAACATGTTGCGCCCTCTATAGGCACATTAGCACCATCTCCTCTGCTTTTCTGGACATGTTTTAAATAAGCAAACAGTTGCCTGGCACCGCCAGAAAGCGCCAGACTATATACTGTATTCTTCAAACACTGTGAGAATAGTCTGGGACCCAGCTCCTAAATGGCCTCTCGAGGCGAACGAAATCATCAGTCCAATCAGATTCGATTATTTACGTGACGTGTTCTTAACGACCAACGTCACTCTTGCGGGTCGCAAGTCGTCTCAACAATACAGATGACGAACGGGAGAGCTGAAAATATGTTCCAATACGCCGTAAAATCAGTTTTAAATTACCAAAAACACATCGACACAAGTCATTGACAACAGTCTGTCTCGCACTATCCATGTTGAATAAACTTCTCCATTCTCCGCTCGCGCTAGTTTCTTGTCGCTTTATCAGCGTCATGTCCACCCATCAATGATTCGTCCACTCTGCTGTCTCTTTGCTGTGGCTTGCTCCGCCCTGGAAATTTCCCGGTACGGTCGCCAGTAGGAGTGGGAACCTCTTGGTACCTCACGATACGATACGATTTGCGATACAAAGCTCACGATAACGATGATCTGACGATATAGCGATGCAACAATTTTCGATACATTGGTCAGGAAATCATTCTAGGATATTCTACAAAAACACTAATAAACAGAAAAACAAGCTTCTGCTGTGAATTGGAATGAGTTTATCACTAGTAGACGTCCAATCCATTTGAACTGGGAGGGTGCAGCGAATGAACGTCATTCGCTGCCATCCCTCCCACTTCAAACGGATTGAACATCTATGGTCGTCAGTGGCAGCCAATGTCAGGCAATGAGTAATTTTGGGCCATTTAAGGTAATTTACTTGTTGATTTTCAGTTACTTCCTGTTGATTTTGGGGTATTTTATGGGTCACTTGCTGTTTATTTAGCATTACAGAACAGGAAGTGACCTGGGAATCACCCAAATGAATAGGCAGTGACTCAAACTCAACAGGAAATGACCTGTAAATGCCCTAAAACGAAAAGCAAGTGACCTGTAAATGCCACGAAAATCGGACCGAATGACTGTGAATGCTCTGGTTTTGAATGAACGAACGTTCCCAGTCTAAATGGATTGGGTAATCGAGCACCGTCAATGGCAGCCTTTTTTTTTTTTTTTTTTTTAATTGACACCTTTTAAAACGATATATCGATTCTTGACAGGAGCATATCGATAACCTTTTGGGATACAAAGTATCACGATATATCACCATTTCGATATTTTGTCACACCCCTAGTCGCCAGACTGTACCGGGCAATTCAAACCATTTAAACTTCAGACTAAGTATAAATGTTTTACCATCCACTGAGTTTTTAGCTCCTTTAGTTACCTATCAAGTGGCCGCTCTGTTGCAGGATACCAAGTACTGAAGGACCTTGGCTTTAAAATCCAAAGGTACATCGCCTCTGAGATTTGTGAGGATTCCATCGCAGTAGGGGTCATCAACCACGATGGGAAGATAATCCATGTTGGCGACACTCGCTGCATCACCAAGGAACTAGTACGAGCACATGCATGCATGCATGCACCGCCGCTACACACGCACATACACGCAAGCATACATGCATTCATGCTATTTTTTTTTTTTTTTTTTTGAGAAATTGTTTATTTATCATTATATGGCAGCCTACAGACAAAACTGAATACTCCATCATACTAAGCAAACCGCATTAAATGTACTAATGTACTATATACTTTACAAAGAAGTAAATGTGATTAACTACAAGAATAGTCCCCGGTTCTGGAAACTAGTCACATTGTAGGTCGACAACGGTATATATGAAGCCCCGTCCAGACTTTTATCCGGCTAAGTTCCTGTGTAATGCCATCCGGGATTTAACCGTGTCGAAGCTTTCAGGCATTGGGTTATGTGCCAGGAATTACCCGCGTAGGACACTTTCAGATATGTACTGGAAATTGCTTTCAGACATTAGGGCTACCTGTTTAAATACAGGGACATAGCTGGAGTTCATTGTATGTCTGAAACGGGCAATAATAAAAGCAATTATATCTAAATTCCCTGTTTTGCCTTGTAGGTGGAGGAGTGGGGTCCTTTTGACCTACTTATTGGTGGAAGCCCCTGCAATGACCTGTCCATTGTTAATCCTATCAGAAAAGGACTCTACGGTCTGTGATTTGTTGGCTGCTGTGACCCATTGTTTATTGTGATGATGAACAAGATCATTGATGTCTTAACTGTGTACTCTTCTTTTCTCAGAGGGTTCAGGCAGGCTCTTCTTCGACTTCTACCGCATTCTACAGTTGCTCAAACCCAGAGAGGAAGATCACCGGCCATTCTTCTGGCTGTTTGAAAACGTTGTCTTCATGAACATACACGACAAAGTTAACATATGCCGCTTCCTCGAGGTTCGTCTTCGCCCCAGTCATCCGTTCTTTTGCCCCTATGTTAGCTTACTCATATTTTCTTTATTGACAGTGCAACCCAGTTCTGGTGGATGCCGTCAAAGTGAGCCCCGCCCACAGAGCGCGATACTTCTGGGGGAACATCCCAGGAATGAGCAGGTGACTCACATGACTCACGTAATAGGGTGGGAGAAATATATTCATAAACTTGTTTTCTCACCCAAAATAATTCTCTTAAATCTTGAAGTGTAAAAGAAACAAACCATACTCTTGGAAAAAAATACAGCTCTAATCTTTTCTATTCTTTTACTTCTAAGACTTCTAAAAAAAACTTGGATTTTACATAACGGATTTTCCTTTATATTGTAATATGAGGGGCTGTATGAGCATGAAGCAGAAAAACATAAATATATATTTTTTTAATTAAAAAAGCCGATCCTTTTCACCCGATTCCAATCCTCTGAAAAATGACGCGGTCAGCCCGACTTCCGATCACGTGATCGGATCGGGGACATCACTAATTTATATAATATGTTGCTTGCTGTATATAAAAAGGATCCAGGATCTTAACACTAAAAAGTCGTGGGACGCGTCCAGTGCGCATGTCATCTTTGAAGCTTCGTCACGTTGTAATTACGTCACCCACGTGCCGGTGGTTTGTTTCGTTGTTAAGTGCGGAAGTTGAAGTCAATCGAGCAAGTAAAACGGGATATAAAATCTTTTGAGTTTTATTGTTTTATTGCGCTCATAAATAAACATTAAATCACTGCACGGATCGCATATATATTGCCATATTTCCATTTTTTCTTATCCCTTTTTCAAAACCGAAAGCACCACGAAAAACTACATATCCCAGGAGCCATTGTGAAGTCACAAAAGACGGACGTAATGTGAACATTTTTAATAAATTGCCGGGCGAGGCGCCACCTAAGGAGAGGTAGGCGAGGTAGCGAGCGACGGCCGGTTGGATTGAGCGAGCAATTTGCGAACAAACGTGCAGAATTAATCAAAAACTAAATTTTGCGCAAGCTGATGCATTATTTCATCAACTCGAGGAAGAGGATGGACCACATTTTTCGTCGTTTTCTTCGGATGACTCGGAGAGTTGGGAAGAGTTGAGAAGAGCTGATCTGACAGCGCAAACGGCGGAAGAGTGGGCTGTGTGATGTATTGTATAACGTAACCCTTTGTCTTGTTCCAGGGGGAACTAAGTGGCATGCCTAAAAAAATTGAACTGAAGTAGTTTATTGTCAATATTTTTGAAAGACTTTTTTTCAATGTTATATTCGATTTTTTCCCCCCACTATCAATCTTTTCAATTTGTGTATGGATGTGTGTGTTCGAGAAGCTTGATTGTATGTATATACTTTTTATAAAGTATCTTTGAGATATTTATATTTTTTTTCTCCACTATTTTGCACTGTTGGTTTACTTTATATAACCTGTTTTGACCATAGTATGTGTAAAGGCCAAAACGCCTATCACCAAACATGCTGTTTCTGTTGAATTATCAAATATAAAACAGTCTTATTTTTTCTGTTGAATGTTTATCCTAACAAGTTGAATAAATATCAAGCTTCAAAACAGTTCGTCGAGCATGTTTGGTTGTCAATGGGACATCAATATTACAAATTTGACAAGTTTTGGGGATTTTTTTGTCTTTTTGAGTCCAAAATGTTGATTATAATTGGTCGTTGCAGAAAACAACACTTTGGACATGAATATTATGGTGTCCTGAAAGAAGTGACTCAACCAGACCATTATGAACAGTTTTTTCTTTGAAATATAAAGGCAACATCAAAGGCGTCGGACAAAATAGGGTTAACAAAAAGGGTTAACACTTGCTGCCTTTATGAAGTTAAACAAAAGTTTACATGTTAAAAAAATAATACAAAAAAACAATTAGACGTCCTGCAATGTGACTATTGCGCATATAGTGATGGCGATGTTCAAATGACAAATTGTGCAGGCCTAGTATGGACTGGACACCCGTAAATCGTGATGAGTAACGCCGCCCAAGATGGTGGAAAATGAGAGAGCTAAGATCCTGTGGGACTCCAGGATAAGGACTGATAAGATGGTGATCATGGATAAGCAGCAGAGGAAAGCTGTTGTGATCGATGTCCCCAATGATGGCTATATCATGAAAAAAGGAACACAAAAAAATAAAGAAATACAAAGGGCTCAGGGAAGAGTAGGAGAGAGCCTGGAAGGTGAAAGCAACATTGGTGCCCGTGGTCATCGGAGCACTGGGGGCCGTGTCCCCCACACTAGAGAAGTGGCTCCAGCAGATACCTGGAGAAACATCAGACATCTCCGTCCAGAAGAGCGCAAGTCCTAGGAACAGCAAAGACACGGCACAGGACCTCAAGCTCCCAGGCCACTGTTAGAGGACTCGAGCTTGAGATGAACAGCCACCCACCCTACCTGGGGGAGATGGGGGAAGGGTGAAGGAAGAGTTTTTTTGTTATATACACACACAAATACTGTATGTGTGATTAGAAATGAGTCCTCTCCTATTAGTACGTCTGATATTACAACACAACATAACTTAGTGATTTTAGGTACACAATTGTTTTTTTTGGGGGGGGGGGGGGTTGGGATGTGGACATTACAAAACAACGTGGAAGAAGGCATCTAAAAGCCTGGTACCCTTGAAAGGGTGTCATTCAATTTTAGATGTTTCTTTTCATTTTCATTTGACTGCATAAATGATCCTTTGTATCCCAGGCCCATCACAGCTTCCCAGAGTGACAAGTTGAGTCTGCAGGACTGTTTGGAGCTCGGCAGGGAAGCCAGGGTTAGTAACTTCTCAAGTATGGTGCTTGCCACGCAAACTGCTTTGTTGTTTCAATCAATTTCTTGTCCATCATGTTAGAAAGCCAAGAGATTGTTGAAAACATTGTATAGGGGTGGGTGGAAGTGCAAAACAAGTCTCGATAATGTATGTGGAAGAAATGCAGTTAATCATAACAAGTCAATGCTACTGTTGCAAAAGTGAGGCAAGTCTATTAAATTATCCTCTAACACTTTGCATTTGCTCCAGACTTTCTTTTCTTTTCTTTCGAGCAAAGTTGGCCCTAACCTAAAATTTTATTTAGGGACACACACTGTAAGTCCACTTGCATTGAAAATATTAACATTTTATTCTATCAAATAACTTCATTCCTGATAATATGGAGTCACACATACCAAAAATGAAATATGCTGACGGTTTCCATTACTGTCTCCACATGTAGCAACTTGGACACATTTTAATTTTCAAAGGTTTACTGGGAAGAGAATAAACTCTGCTAGTCATGTTTACCTTGGTTATATGTTTACTGAAGGAGGAAGTTTGCCCAATCGGACCAAGACTCACGTCATTTTGCACATTAGACAATCACAAAAGAGCTATACAATAATGGCCTTAAAACAACCTCCCTGACACCTTCTTAAACACTCTAAAAAGAAATGTCGAATTTTAATGTATTTTTCCCCTCAGTACGAAGGAAAATGACAATTAAAGTATTCCAAACACTAAGAAGCCATTTTACAACATTTTGCAACCTTTCATTTTAACAAAACATGTGACTAGACTTCTTGTCGATTTAAAAACATTGTGAAATACCGTAATTATGCTCAGGTTGTCTGGTTTTAGTTTTTCCTAACATAATATGCAAAGAGCAACACTTGCTGCTATCCGTCAAGGTTTTGATGTTGAAATAATTCATTTGTGCTACTTGCTTCGGTTTCAACAACCTTTTGCAGTGGAGTACTTGTTGCTCGCTGTCTCACTTTGCAAACCCCCCAAAAATTCCAAATGACCGACAAAAACCAGACCGTTTCAGTTAATGAACTCCTTTCTGTTTACTTCCATAAACAACGGCAAATCAGCTGACACCTGGAGTGAATGTTAGTGGGTAGATAACATTTTTTAATAACAATGATTTAAAGAATTGCTACATTTTCAGGTCACACGTGCATAAGTACACAAAGAAAGGTAGAAGACGAACAAATTCCACCGTCTCCGATGTGAGGGCAAAATGCAATCCTTTACAGTCTAAAGACCTGAATTAATATGTAGTTGCCTTATTTAGTTTTACAAAATTTTCTAAAAATTCAAATGAAAAAACAAATGTCCCCAACGTGTATCTGTATTATCTAATTGTTTTTGTTTCTTTTTTAGATGTAATAGTATAACTGTCAAGAAGTTGTTTGACAAACCACTGGTTAGCTAAACTGTAAATTTAACATAGCTGTTGTTTTTGTGTTCCCTTTCAGGTCACTAAAGTGAGAACCATAACCACAAACCCAAACTCACTGAAGCAGGGCAAAAATGTCTCGCTACTTCCAGTCCTTCACCGGGGAAAAGAAGACAACCTCTGGATCACGGAACTTGAAAAGTAAAAACTCTCAATAGAAATACAAACAGCAGATCACATGGACAGTGCACACACAAGAACTGCACATATATACAATATAATTTCTCTCAACTTCAAAATATATCTATTGTTGATTTTGTAAATATAACTCATTCACTAGCTTTGTCTCATAATAGTATTGACGTAAGAATTAATTCCACCAATCAAATCCAGTCCTAAAAGTTTTAACGTTTTGTCATGAGAAAAATAACCACACATGAATCACAAGTTTTTGTAGGAAACAAAGAACTTTATTTTTATCACAACTATAGTCAACATCATTTTTCTGATGTGGCGAATGTTTGCAGGTGACATTCTCAGTAAAGTTTTCTGTCCCTTGTGATCCCTCATCAGGATCTTTGGCTTTCCGAAACATTACACAGATGTGAGGAACATGAACCGTCAGCAAAGGCAGAAGGTTCTGGGCAAGGCGTGGAGCATTCCCGTCATTCGGCACCTCTTCGCCCCTCTCAAAGACTATTTTGCCTGCGAGGAGCTCCCCACTGTCAGCATGTCCTGCCCGGCTGCTGCCTCAAACACTCCTCTGTAGGTGCACAAGCTCAGCTAGAAAGAGATTTATGTTTTTTTTTTTTTTTTAATAGGATAACATTGGTTGTAGTCGCTAAAGTCTTTTAAAATACTTTTTTCAACAGGAACTTGAAGATATAGTAGGCCTAATAGAACAGCGTAACAGCTTTTTGTGTGATTTTACATTTTTTAACTCAGGGAAAAATAATGTTTTTATAGAGAAATATACAGTATATTTAGATACACAGAGAAATGCAAGGAACGAATTGCTACATGAATAGTTCATAAAATGTGATGTGATCTTCACAAAAGTCACAACAATGGGAACTGTAATACCTTAAAAAAATATGTATTCAAGTGTTTTACTGAGGACAGCTTGTTTTGCAAATGTCACAATGCAGTCTAGAAATAATGTGTTGAACCTTTGAAATAATAAGTAGTAGCAATTCCTTTGAAAGCAGCAATCTAAACCAAAACATTTTCCAGAGAGCAGATCTGCACGATCTTTAGGAGGAATATTGAACCATTTCTTTACAACTTGTTTCAAATCAGCATCACAAAGCATCACAATTGTGTTGAGGTCAGGACACTGGATGGAGCAATCCAGAGGGTATATTTTCATTAAATCACTTGTGTCACCCACCTTCTGTTAAGCTTGGTGAGATTTTACTCTTTTAACAAACTAATGCCCTGACTTTCTGAGGATTCTGTGCAGTATCTTAGCTGTTCCTAGGACTGAGGCTCCAGATGTTTTTCCTGGGATATCTTGGAGCCAGTCTCCCAGTTTGGGGCTTACTGCCTCAAGTGCTCCCACTACCACGGGAACCACGTTAGCCTCACCTGCTTTTTCAGCCCTTGGTACTCCTCCACCTTATCGTCTTCCTTCTTCCTGATGTTGGAATCATCTGGTATTGCCACATCTATCACCATCACTGTTTTCTGCTCTTTGTCCACCATTACAATGTCCAGTTGGTTAGCATGAAGTTTTTTGTTAGTCTGGAAGCTTGACTTTGACCTTGTTGTTACAGCCACGCTCTGTGGTGTGGCCCATTGGGATCTGAACGCTTCTATTCTATACTGGTTACAGATGTTCCTGTACTATCCCAGCCACTTGGTTGTGCCTTCCCATGTACACTGATCCAGCTAGCATCTTACACCTTGCTACGATGTCTCCGGAGCATCTTTGCATAGCCTGCACATTGGGTGTAATCTGCCATAGTAGATCTTGGCCTCTAAGGCCCTTGTACTTAGGGCCTGTTGTTCTCTGGGCCAGCAGAGACAGGATATTGGCCAGTAGTTGGAAGGGATTGGTCCTTTTTGGGGGACAATCTCTCTCTCTACCTTGTATTGTGCTCTCTCATGTACTGAAGTAATAGTAGTTCCCTCACTGGAAGGTGATGTTGCTCCTGGCCGGGATATGAAACCCTGACCGCCCGTACAAATCAAGTGCCACTAACCATTGTACTATCTAGCTGCTAAAATATATATTTATATATAAACAAAAAGGGGTTTTAGTTTCTTTTGTTAAAAGAAAGATCTATAAGCATTTGTTTTATACATTATACTGTATATAGTTTATTAATTTACCCAAATCTTGTGCAAATCCCATTAACTGGTTTGTAATACAAATTGTGTTATGTAAATGTCTAACTGGAATATTTTATGAGAGCGGTTGCGTGGGTAATTTACAAAAAAAAAAAGATGCTGTTGTTTTTGTCCCATGTGTCAAGAACAATCCTGTAAGAACTGAGTGCAGGCTAATACGATCCCCAAAAAGTCAAAATAAGTGAAAAAGCCTGAAATATAAGTAAAATACGTTTGTTGTTGAGTTTTTTTTCCTAGTTTAAAAACATGTATTTTTCATGAGTTGCCTGTTGATTTTATGCTTGAAATAAACAAATAAAGGTACTAAACCAGCATCTCTTGGGTACTTTCTTCCTGTGCAGCAAATCTGCTGGAAATAGTATGTTAAAGATACTAAACCAGCATCTCTTGGGTACTTTCTTCCTGGGCAGCAAATCTGCTGGAAATAGTATGGTTTAAACATGAACTGTAAGTTGAGATACACCACACACACACACACACACTCTTGTACCCGCTTTCTTGGTGCAGAATTGAAGGCCTGTAGAATTTGCTAATTGTTATTGACAAGGGACTTCCGAATATAAAAAACAGTAAATTCCATAGGTACACCCTTCTATAAAAAGTGAGTACTCTTAAAGGCATAGGCAAGTCAAATTTATTTAACACAAGGTCATTCAAAGTACTTTACATCACATTAAAATCAGCAAGACACAATTGAGAAATAAAAATGAAAACACAAATAAAATGATACATAAAAGTCTGATCCAATTCATCCAATCCTAGCAACAATCTACAGACCACCCAAATACGATGCAAGGTTTTTTGAGAAGTTTTCCAAAATATTGTCTTTTGTCTGTATGGTCTTTGATTGTGTTGTTTTCTACACCAGGTGACTTTAACAGTCATGTTGACAATCCTGAAGAAGGGTATGCTGGAGAACCTTTAAATAACTTATGGATACATTCGGTCTATCTCAGCTTGTCACAGTTCCAACACATAACAGAGGACACATACTGGATCTAATAATATCCAATGGTCTTAACGTTCCTGAGGTTACGGTGAATGATGTTGCCCTTTTCCAATCATTACTCTATTCTGTTTAGAATGACCACCCCTGTCTATTTTCGGAAAAGAGAAGCAGAGGTATTAGGAAGTGTAAATTGTGTTTCAGTTCGAGTGTTATGATGGTTTTTGACACTATTGCCCCAGTTAAGACAAAACAAGAAAGAATACGTATGTCATGTGTGTGTTCTAAGTTCCTTTTTTTTCATTCAGCACCTAATTGAGCCGGATGGGCAGGGCCATGTGACACACCTGTGGCGCATTAGGAATGCTTAATATTTAAGGATTCCTATGACCATCTGCGGGTGTCAGACTATTGCTTGCTATTTACCTTGCTTACTGCTGTGTGTACCTCATCATCCTTCGTGCTTCCCAACGTTTCTAAGGTCGTGTCCTGGTTTGATCATTTTTACTTGCTCTTTTGGACTTTGTAGTTAGATTTTTGTACTCTCTTATATTTGCGTCGTCTAGCAAGCTCCCTTAGTTGTACTTTGGTATACTCGCATTTTTGGGCGTTCTCCCTTAGTTATACTTTGTTATACTCGCATTTTTTGGTGTGCTACGTTTGTTACACTTTTTAAATACAAACATTTACTATTCCTGGTCTCCGGGTCTGATTGGGATCCACATCAACAGCTTGCCGTTCATAACAGAATAGGCAGGGGTGAAAGTGGGCCAGAACGGTCAGGAACGCAGTTCCAGTATAAGATTTAGGGCCAGAACGCAGTTCCGGTATAAGATTGAGGGCCGGAATGCTGTTCCGGTATAAGATTCAGGGCCGGAATGCTGTTCCTGTACACGGTGCTTTGATTCCGAAAATATGACGGCAACTGTCAAAACGCTATGTAAAAAAAAAAAAAGATGCTAAGCTGCCACACATGCATTTCATCTCCAAGAAGAAAACAATCTACCAACATCAGATTTACATACACAAGTGTTAACAACAAGCATAATAAAGTGCTTGTGTAGCGTAATCCGTTTCCACGTATATTTATTATTTATTTTATTCCACGGACGGCATGGAGGTTTCCCTAGCTGCTGCAGTTATCTGAGTCTGACGATGATGAGTCACATAAATGTGCGAATGCACGCAGCAAAGCAAAACGCCTGGACTCATTGATGGTAAATGGTAAATGGTGTTATACTTATATAGCGCTGACATACTGACATGTGATCAGCAGAGATAGTTAGCTCTGATTGGTTCAAATGTGCATGTTTTCTGGAACAGCAAAAAAAAAAAAAAAAAGGTTGAATTGATGCGACAACAAAAGGGCAATACAACATAAAATGGATCAAATCTTTAAGAGCAACGAAAGAGCTGAGGAGGCTTATTTATCATATTTATTTTTATTTGCTCTGATGGGGAAGTTCAGAACATAGCTGTCAATGTGCACTTTGGACTTACTGTATATTTGTTATTTATGTTAGGCTACTTATTCATTTCCTTATGATTTAAAAAAGTCAATGTTTGCGCGATCTTCAAACTATATTCCATTTCACTCTACATAATATAAGTCATTTGTACTTGTTTTTCTGAATGTATGTTACTTATGTCTTTATTTTAAAAAAAAGTAAATGTTTACATTAACTTCAATTTTAATATACAACCTATGTTCTTAAGTAGTTAAAATTGAGATTTGGCATTTTGTATGTGAGGAAATGAGGGAAAATAAAAATTAGGAGATGGAGGTTGGGGTTATTGCTGTTTTTGTTAACTTTTACTTTGAAAAAATACAATTTTGAATGAAAATCAGTTTTAGTATGTGTTATAGAAATAACTGTGCTAAAACAGTTTTATTTGCATTTCAGTAGTTTAAGAGGTTTGACAGACATTGTGCTTTCAAAGTCCTAAATGATATTCGTTGGAACAACAGCACAGACAAATAATTTGTTCTGGTATTACTGGATCTCAATGCAGCTTTCGACGCGGTTGATCTACATCGATCCTACTAAGCAGACTGGAACAGTGAGTGGGGCTCACTGACACTGTTCTACAGTTCTCTTATTGACATGATAGGGATGTCTGTGTCAATCAGAAACCATGAGTGTGAACGAATCAAAGTTACGTGGGGTTCCTCAAGGGTCCATTTTCGGACCGCTTCTATTCAACATCTACAGTATATGCTCAGATTTTGGAACCGTACAACACCTCCTATCACACCTATGCAGATGACACACAACTCTACATTTCAGTGTCCTCACATGATTGCAGTCCCTAAGTCTCACTGAGTAAATGTATTTATCAAATCAATGAATGAATGTGCCAGAATCTTCTCCGGCTAAATGTGGGAAAGACAGAGGTGATCATTTTTTGGCTAAAAAAGGAAAGCTCAAAGATCACCACTCACCTTAGCACAATGTCACGTACAGCTACAAATCAAGCCAGAAATCTTGGCATAATTATTGACTCAGACCTAAACTTCACCAGCCATCTAAAATTCGTCACTATATCGGCCTATTACCACCTAAAAAATATTGCCAGGATTGCCAGGGGCTTTTGTCTGAACAACACATGGGAAAATGTATCCATACAATTATTTTTAGTAGATTGGACAATTGTAATGGTGCATTTATAGATCTTAACAAAAAAAAAAATCAATCAATGTGATGCAAAGCACTTTGAATTACCTTGTGTTCTATACAAATAAATTTGCCTTGCCATTTTGACCCCCTCCCAGTCAAAATGGATTGGACATCTAGCACCGTCAATGGCACAGAAATGGTAAATGGTGTTATATAGCGCTTTTACATGAACATTTGAAGCCAATCTTCCCGGTTTAAATGAGTTGGACGTCTCTGGCCCTGAATGGCATGCAATGAGTTAAATACTATGAAAAAATGTCTACTGTAGAGTGTTACTGGTGGTAACCAGTGTGCATTTCAGTTTTTATTTGTTTTAATTTCATTAATTTAGTTTTTGTTGACATTGTATAAATCTACAGGTTCATTTATAGTTTAAAATAACCAATAAAACATTTTAAAAATACATTAATGATGAATTGAAAAAATAAATACATGAATATACAGGGTGTTCCAAAATGGTTGACCCCATTCTAAATGCTCATATCTCGGAAACTACTTGATGGATCTTAATGAAACTAAATACACTTTAAGTTGAATGTCATAAGTTTTATTGGTTAAATTTACACAGAAAACTACAAATATTTGTTAGATCTATGACAGATTTTCATAAATGTCCAATAGGAGTGCCGCCTGTGACTGCACACGTCGAGTCGGTATTCGAACTTGGGCCAAACTCGCTGAAATTTCTTGAAATTTTTTGGTGCCAAGTCCTATTTTGTTTTGTAGTTGGTGCCTTCTTTGCAAAATTTGTGAAGAAGGCCCGCTGCGCTGTCTTCGGTGACTGCGTCCGAGCATTCGCTAACACGCAAAATGCCTTTTCATTTCTTAACCTGAAAAGATAAAAATGCCAAACATTACACACAAAAACTTGAAACGTTTCTACACAAGCTATGAAAATTTGAGGTCATTCCAACGGAAATTGTCAAAATTATTGGCCTACGAAATGGGGTCAAAACATTTTGAAACACCCTGTATATACAGTATAACTGCTTATATTTAACCTTCAATTGATGAACAAAAATAGTCAGTAGCTCTATAAATGGTTAAAGGTTTAAAGTGTAAAATAAATGAACAAAATAGATAAATAATTACCAAAAAATATAGTCACTTTCTCTGAAAAGGGTGAAAGGTCTTTTTTAAGTGTCAACTTTTGAATCTCTCTCCACTGTAATTACCACGGTCCCTGAAAGAGTTAATATGTTAAGAATGTCTCAACTACCATCTGATGCCTTTTGGAGATTGTCTCCATATTTTCCTGCCTTCTTTGTGCAAATTAATATATCCGTGTGCACAAACTTTCAGTTGTATCTGCACTCTCTCCAAAATTTCAATCCACACTGTAATGCCAAGTATCACCAGAAAAAGGCGGCAATGAGCCACACTGGAGTCTAGTCTCTCGAAAATTAGAAGAAGAAGAAAAAAAGACGGAGAAGAAGAAAAAAAATCGTGTGTGGACACGAATTTTCCTTCCGCTACCGGTGGACTTTTTGTTGGGACCGAACCGCTACAGTACAGCAAATTAACACAGCAAAACCTTTGGACGTCGAGGTGGGTCCTTCATTTTCGCTGAATAATCCGCTGTCTGCTGCACAAGATTACAGTTTGTGACAGTGAAAAAAAGCTCTGATTCTGTTTCATTTCCCTGTTAAAAAACTAGAAACGACAAATATTACTCCACTTACACGCAATGAGTAATTCTTAACTTAAGTTGAGATAAATTTTGAGCGTGTTAGTTCGTTAAAAATATAAAGTTTAGTCAGTGTCACCTAATTGGGCGGTGGCAAACGGCGTCTCGAGCAAAGGGGTCTGGTGTTGCATTGTCCAGCTAACCGGTTAGCAACAGCGGCCCTGTTGTATCAAGGCCGCGGGTGTTTTTCCGTGTTAGGTGGGTAAATATATGAATGTTGGGATTGGGAACAACGCGGTCAGACAATCAGCGTTATGCATGTCTTCAGTTTCTGATCTGATGTAATATACTGCCCCACACGTTTATGCTATTCACTACATCAATCCAATTTTACAACTTTGCATATCTATACGTAATTGAATTCGACACACCAGATCAATAGGCATGACAGGCGTTGACTATTATTCGTTGAGAAAAACACTCTCGCGGAGATTGGGAGGCCTAGGGGGGATTAGGCCTGGGCGATATGACAAAAATAGTTATCACGATAAGAAATTTCTTATCAGTCTATAGCGACAGTAATCACATCTTTTTTATTTCAAATTTAAAGTCTGTGATTTTTGCCCCTGAGTGAAAGCTGACAAAACCAGGTTATGCTTTACCCAGTCTTTAATGTCAGAACAAAAGCTTGGTGAAAAACTACTAAACAACATTTAATTAAAAGTTAACAAAATGCACAAAATTGCACACGAGGCAATCAAAAAGCACGGCATTGCACAAAATCTGAGTTAGACATGTAATACCCAAAAAGTAAATAACTATAAATAGACAAACTTTAAGAACAAAATTCAATTTACTCTCAGCAACATGTTAAAGCCTTTTGTGCGTGAAGTCTTGAGGTGTCTGACAATGTCAATGAAATAAATTGGGAAAAAAAAAAAGTTACAAATAAAAAAAACAAAAACAAAACACAGCCAGTGCTTTGATGGTCACAGGCCAGAAAAATGTCTGTCCAATAGTATCAGGCTTTAATGCTACTCGGTGATAGGTCATGATGTTCCCCCCTGTACTGAATACACTCTCGGTGCTAGCGTTCACGTCGTATCAGTGCTCCCCTTTTCTCTGGTGGTCGGGTGGTGTGATTATAGTTTAAATCTATCGAATTTACATGTTTTTATTATTTATGTTGACAAAAATTATATGACGATAATTATCGTTATCGTTTTATCACCCAGCTTTAGATGAATGTCGCTACTATAAACTCTGAAATCACTGCTGAGTTTTTAGAGGAGTTAATTTTAGTGTGATGATAATCCCTAATCAAAGGTCCCATTTCTGCGACCACTGTTGGTTCTTCTTTCATTAGCGTATAAATGTTACCAACACTTTTGTGCACTCTGTACAGGGTTCCCCCCATAGGATTTTTTGAACCTGTGGTGGTGGTGGTGGGCTGCATCGAAGTCTGACAGACCCACATGTTGTGCCCCGGTGAAATTGCTTCATTTCATGACTATTGAGAATTTTTTTTAAACTTTTGTTTTTTCCATGAAGAACCATAACAAAGATCTATTTGAAATATTTCATTAGCCAGGCAAATGAAATACATTGGTACCTCTACATACGAAGTTAATTTGTTCCAGGACCTTGTTTGAAAGTTGAAATGGTCGTATGTCGAGCAGGATTTTCCTATAAGAATACATTATAATTCCATTAATTCGTTCCACGGCCCAAAAACCTACACTAAATCCTTAATAAATACTATTACTATTGCAAATAGCAATTACAAAGAGCAAAACAAATACATTATGAATAAAAATTAAAATAACAATAATATAATAATGTAACGAATCGGGTTCTAATGTGGCAGACTTTTTTTGCTGCACCTGAATGCACCGTGGGGTTTACGTGACGATGAGCAACAGAGCGTGGTTATGTTTTACTTTCTGTTTTGATCATGGCGTCAACAGCAGTGGACACGAGGCGAGTTGATGGAATAAATGATTAGAAACCTGACAAAGCTGGCGATTTCTTTGGCGATGTTACCACAATAAGAATTGTCACCTTAACTTATAAAGACTGGCGAACAGAGGAGGACCGCCGGCTGAGATCGACATTCTATGGCCCTCTTGTCAACCCAGTTCAGGGATGCACACACCATGCTTATATTTTGCTATCATTCACATATTCATTTCAATCATAAGCGTCACCTTTTTTTTCTCCATCTGCCCTAACTTTTTTGGATCCAGTGTTGATTCCTCTCACAAGAAAATCAGCCGTGCGTCCAACTTCCGGTAAAACAAACTGCGGCGCTGTCAAAAATCGTCCTATTTCGAGCATGTTGTCGGATGTAGAAACAAATGGCGAGTCATATTTTACGTTGGATGTCGAAAAGATCGTGTGTCGAAGCGATCGTATGTCGAGGAACCACTGTTTTTCAAAACTTGATGGTCTACATTTACGATGGAGTATTGGGGCCAAACAATAAATAATTAAATAAAATGACTACGAGATTAAATTTGCTACGAGAGGGGAAAAAGTATTATTACGTAGGGGTAATGTAGCTCTAAACCACTTCGCACTTTACCTACATTTACCTTAGCTAGGAGCTACGACGAAGCGTTAGCATAAATCATTCTATGGATAATAATTTGATGTAGATGAGGCAAGAGAAAAAAAGTTGAACTATTACTACGAGAATGAACGTCGAATTAATAGAAATTGTATTATTATTAGTAACTCTGGCAGGACTCTTCGTTCTGCCGGCCAGCTTCTTTTGCAAGTTCCGAGGTCGAAACTGAAACAGTGGGGAGACCGATCTTTTGCGGTCACTGCCCCCAAGTTGTGGAATAGCCTTCCCCCCTGAAATCCGCACCACTACGAGTCTAGACCTTTGTAAGTTTCTGTTGAAGACAGACCTTTTTAGACTCTCCTTTTCCCCAGATTAGGGTAGCTTGGTTTTATTTCGTAAAAGTTTTTCATGTTTTCAGATTTGATCTGTTTTATTGTTTTATTTGCGGTCTGACTTTTATCGCGATGCGCTGTTCTTGTTTCATTAATTTTTTTCTTAATGTCATTGTATAATACTTTTCTGCCTTTTATTTATCATGAGCCATGTTTTTTGTAAAGCACTTTGAGGACCTTTCGGATTTTGTAAAGGGCTATTTAGATAAATTTGATTGATTGATTGATCATGAAGGGCTAATGTAGCTGAATAAGCAGCTACGTACTTCACGTAGCATGTTGCCGCCTCAGTTAAAATCAACAATATTGAAAGCATCTTGTGTTTTAGAATCTTTTAACATACTAGTGTGAGGAAATCCTTAATATTTTGACTCATCTTCATCAAATTATAACCAATAGAATGATTTACACAAAAGTACGATTTACATCTCTTTTCTTTTTTTTTGCCCTAACATGCACTAAATTACCACTGCAATAATACTTCTTCTGTTAACGGACCATCGTCTTTGTATTGACAACTTAAATACTTCAAAATACTCATTTGAAATTACGACCAGTGACATCAGCAATGAACAAATGCTATGCTAGGACACAATGATTCGGGTAATACGCCAAAAAGAACCTAAATGTCATTTCAATACTAAGGTCGATATCACAGGTTAAAACCATAATTACACTAATTAACTTGAAATACCTTTCTGTTTCTGTAGATTTTTCTCCCAACTCTGTGCCAACATAGTCAGACGCATGCTTGCAACAGGAGAACCTATGTGATTTTCAAAATAAGCATGTAAAGGAACCATTTGTATTTGACGTGCTATTTCAGACGACTTCTGGCAAATAGTGCGTGAATAATGAGGTATAGATATTAATTTAGACATACTGTTAAATTATATAAATTATAAATTAGAATGTATCTAAAAGAAAAAAAAAAGGCAAGACATGGTAGCTTTTATTTTGGTGTGGCTGTGCTCCACAATCTTTTTTATGAATGGGAAACCCTGCTGTATGTCCAAACAGTAACAGTATTACCGGTATTCTCAGCTATATTTCATAATCTATCTTTTAATGTTGTTTAATTTCTCCGTGCCTTGCAGGGATCATTACTTTGGACAAACAATGGCTGTGAATGTCTACTCCACCTCGGTGACGAGTGACAACTTGAGTCGCCATGACATGCTAGTGTGGATCAACGATTCCCTCAAGATGAATCTTACGAAGATCGAGATGTTGTGTTCTGGTGAGAAATGTTTGAAGAGTTTTTCATTGTGCTGATAAAAGATAGCTTAATGGGTTATGATTATTATTGGTTACAGATGCATCTTGAATCCCCCAGTGTGACCACTTTGTAAAACACATTTGTAATGATCTATACAGTGTAACTGTCATTAAGTCCAATGAACAACTGGAACAGACAAGAGCTTCACGTGCAGACTACTATCAAACGGTGTGGGCAGTCTTCAAACACAGTTGAACCTGACTAGTAAGCCCCCCCCCCCCCCCCCCCCGCCCAAAAAAAAGAAAAAAAAACAATATTTGTTGCAGGTATTAGGGTGAAATACTTGAAGCAAGCAACTATCAACAAGAAGAAATTTTGTCCCGAGCTACTTGTCAAGACAGTTAAGATGAAGGCCTTTAGGGCTGTTGCCTTTTTCGGGAGGGTCGATTTGTCCTGGACAATTTGTTGAGGTTTAGGACTTAGAGTATATGTGCTGTGTCACGAACAATTACTCCGATGCTTATGAAAATGGCAAAATATTAGAGTATAGTGTATCCAAAGTTCTATTACGTTTTCCAGCAGTAGTCCAAACAGGTTCTGAACCCATTTGATGTTGGGCCAGTTGACACAATTTTGTTGTTGTTGTACTTTGTGTGTAGGTGCTGCTTACTGTCAATTCATGGACCTGTTGTTCCCGGGCTGTTTGATTTTGAAGAGAGTGAAATTTGGGGCCAAGCTGGAGCACGAGTACATCCACAACTTCAAGCTACTCCAGTCTGCCTTTAAAAAGATGTCCATTGACAAAGTGAGTGATGATTTACTATAGGGCTGGGCGATATATCAGTTGTAACAAATAATAATAATTTTTTTATTGCCATGGTGACAAAAAAAACCCGTATACGTCACACCATGAATAAATTCGCTCTTTATATTTAACCTTTTATTCAACTTTATGAGGGATGTTTCTGAGTCTAGGAAATTCAGGTACTTCTGGAGGTCTTATTTTTCATGTTTGAGATTCAATTAGAGCTGTCCCGACTAGTCGACGTCATCGATGACGTAAATGCGTTGACGGGCAAAACATACCGTCGACGGGTAATGACGGGTTAAAAAAAAAAAAATTACATGCGGATAAAGTTTAGAATGGCGGGCGCTCGCGATGCAAGCGGTGAAAGCAGCATAAAGCCAAAAAAGCGGACAAGAATGGCCAGAGCATGGAATTATTTCAAGGAAAATATGGAGGGTGCCACTGTGTGTACTCTTTGCTAAGCTGAGCTCGCATACCACGGTAGCACGTCGGCTATGAACAAACACTTGAAGCGCCGTCACCCAGGTGTAATTTTGGAAGACGACAAGAAACAACAAGCTAGCGGATTGTAAGTCCATACAACTTTCTAACGATTTTTTAAAAATTGAAGTTGCAGTTATGTGCGTCGTATTAACATCCATCACTGTTTTTTTTTACCCACGTACTTCATGTTTTTAATCTACTCTGCTGCTGCTCCCGAAAGCTGTACAGTGGGGCAAATAATTATTTAGCCAACCACCAATTGTGCAAGTTCTCCTACTTGAAAAGGTTAGCGAGGCCTGTAATTGTCAACATGCGTATACCTCAACCATGAAAGACAGAATGTAGAAAAAAAAACAGAAAATCACATTGTTTGATTTTTAAAGAATTTATTAAGTATTTGATCACCTACGAACAAGCAATGTTTCTGGCTGTCAAAGAGGTCTAAGTTCTTCTAACGAGGTCTAATGAGGCTCCGCTCGTTACCTGTATTAATGCCACCTGTTTAAACTCATTATTGTTATAAAAGACACCTGACCACAACCTCAGTCAGTCACACTCCAAACTCCACTATGGCCAAGACCAAAGAGCTATCGAAGGACACCAGAGACAAAATTGTAGACCTGCCCCAGGCTGGGAAGACTGAATCTGCAACAGGTAAAATGCTTGGTGTAAAGAAATCAACTGTGGGAGCAATTATTAGAAAATGGAAGACATACAAGACCACTGATAATCTCCCTCGATCTGGGGCTCCATGCAAGATCTCACCCCATGTCGTCAAAATGATAACAAGAACGGTGAGCAAAAATCCCAGAACCACACGGGGTACCTAGTGAATGACCTACAGAGAGCTGGGACCACGGTAACAAAGGCTACCATCAGTAACACAATGTGCCGCCAGGGACTCAAATTCTGCACTGCCAGACGTGTCCCCCTTCTGAAGAAAGTACACGTCCAGGCCCGTCTGCTGTTCGCTAGAGAGCATTTGGATGATCCAGAAGAAGACTGGGAGAATGTGTTATGGTCAGATGAAACCAAAATAGAACTTTTTGGTAGAAACACAGGTTCTCGTGTTTGGAGGAGAATGAATACTGAATTGCATCCGAAGAACACCATACCCACTGTGAAGCATGGGGGTGGAAACATCATGCGTTGGGGCCGTTTTTCTGCAAAGGGACCAGAACGACTGATCTGCGTAAAGGAAAGAATGAATGGGGCCATGTATCGAGAGATTTTGAGTGAAAATCTCCTTCCATCAGCAAGGGCATTGAAGATGAGACGTGGCTGGGTCTTTCAGCATGACAATGATTTCAAACTCACAGCCAGGGCAACAAAGGAGTAGCTTCGTATGAAGCATTTCAAGGTGCTGGAGTGGCCTAGCCAGTCTCTAGAGCTCAACCCTATAGAAAATTTGTGGAGGGAGTGGAAAGTCCGTGTTGCCCAACGACAGCCCCAAAACATCACTGCTGTAGAAGAGATCTGCATGGAGGAATGGGCCAAAATACCAGCAACAGTGTGTGAAAAGCTTGTGAAGAGTTACAGAAAACTTTTGGCCTCCGTTATTGCCAACAAAGGGTACATAACAAAGTATTGAGATGAACTTTTGGTATTGACTAAATACTTATTTTCCACCATGATTTGCAAATAAACTCTTTAAAAATCAAACAATGTGATTCTCTTTTTTTTTCCACATTCTGTCTCTCATGGTTGAGGTTTACCCATGTTGACAATTACAGGCCTCTCTAATATTTTCAAGTGGGAGAACTTGTACAATTAGCAGTTGACTAAATACTTATTAGCCCCACTGTACTTTGTTCTTTCCATAGTTGAATGTGCTGATAACAAAGTCTCACAAAAATTATCCATTAAAATCAAATGAGGAAGGAATTCCTCATTTGGAGTTATACTCAAAATAAAGTGGGAAAAAAAGCACTACAGGCTGATTCAACTTTGATGTAGTGTGTGTGGCCTCCGCGTGCCTTTATGGGCTCCCTACAATGCCTGGGCTTGCTCCTAATGAGGTGGTGGATTTTCTATTGAGGAATCTCCTCCCAGATCTGGACCAGGGCATAACTGAGCTCCTTGACAGTCTGAAGAGCAACATGGCTCTGCTAGATGTAACTAAAATAATGTCCCAGAGGTGTTCTATTGGATTTAGGTCAGGCGAATGTGTGCACCAGTCAATGTTATCAATTCCTTCTTCCTCCAGGAACTGCTTGCATACTCCAGCCACATGAGGTTGGGCAGTGTCTTGGACCAGGAGAAACCCAGGTCCCATTGCACAAGCGTAGCTTATGACAATGGGACTATTTTGGTTGTTATGTTGATGTTCCTTACTTTTTCCATTGTCGCTGGACATTTTGTTTTGAAAAGTTTGTTTTTGTGTTG
This sequence comes from Corythoichthys intestinalis, assembly GCF_030265065.1. NCBI lineage: Eukaryota > Metazoa > Chordata > Actinopteri > Syngnathiformes > Syngnathidae > Corythoichthys > Corythoichthys intestinalis. The sequence goes on from NC_080396.1 coordinate 56,606,124, forward strand.
GTTGTCTCTGAGTTATCGTTGCTGCAGTAAACTTAGAGTGCAGTGCAAAATTTTTGATTTTGGTAGTGTATTGAAATGGCATGAACTTAAATGTTTGAGTCATGAAAAATTATGTATACTTGATGGTGAAAAACAACTTAATTTTTTTTTAACGATTTGTTTAGATTTACATCTATTTCGAATTGTGAACGGACATGTGACTGCAGTCCTAGAGGTGATGTCAGAGAGAGGCAAACTTGTTGTTTAAGAGTACAATTACAAACAGTGGTTTACATCAAATGTAGTATATATGTATCGAACAGTTAATGCCAATTCAGTAGCCGAGCCTTTTTACAGCGACAGAAGTGAAGGGGACCTCTTAGCAGCAGACAGTTCCTTCTGCGTTGGCATCAATGAATGTTTTTCATAGACGCACAATCGACCATGACAATGTAAAGATCCCAATCACGTTATCTACCTTGTCAGTTCGATTTTCACTTTTTTAAAAATTTCACATTGGCTTGAACTGGAAAGCCTGAGTTATTCTTCTGCGTTGCGGTGACGGTGTAGCGGCTATGGCGTCGGTGAGCATTTGATAGTTCAGCGGCCAGGGAATGCGTTGCTCTGTAATTCACCGCCAAGCCACTAGAGGGGTGTGGCGTTGTGTTTGTACGGTTTTTGGGGACTCTTGTTGACTTACTCTAGTTTTCTTCCGGTTACACAACAATGCCAACGGAAATGGAACGCTTGAATGTAGATCTTCAGCTCATCAATATTGAACAAAAAGTGTTGATCATACAAATGTTGAGGTGCAGGCGACGCAGAAGACTGTCGCGGAGATTGTCTGTCCGGCTGTTGATGCCGCACTGAGGTTGTCGTACTTGCGGACCTCTTCGATGATGCTCTGGTCGGCTTGGTCCATTTTTGCGAGTAGCACAACAATGTTTGAAAATGGCAGTGATTTCGCACAGAACCGGAAACAACAGTCTGAGTGGACCAAACGCTGTCCATTTCCGTCACGTTACCACGTGTTGACGTGACGCCCAGCCAGGATTCTGTGGAGGTGCACATAAGGCTACGGCGGAGAGTCGCGAATCGGGTCTGCCTTGACGGCATAGGTCTGCTGCAGAAGCATAAGTCAGCCTGAAAGGTTGAGCAGTTGAGCTCATTGCTGCACATAGCTACTAGAGCTGGTGTCAGCATTTTATTACATCACTACCCAAAACACATTGCGTCGTAAACAACAGTGGCAACTTACATCAAAATAAAGTTTTTAATAGTATTTTGAATAGTGAGTTACCTTTTCAAAGTTGTATATTTTAGATGAGTTAAGATAAATAAGAAAAAAAGCATATAGAACCAACATGTCACTTCAGTTGGGGTTCCTTTTAAATGTTTTGGTGAATTTGCCGTTTATGCAGTATGTTCCTCACTTTGAATTATCAGTGCATGTTGTTTTGCGACCTGTCAGGCAGAGACACGAGCTGCTCTGTGAAATATTTGTAAAATGCCCTGACCAAATAATCACATTTCTTTTGGTTTTTCATTCTGTTGAGCACTTTGTAAGTCACATTTGGATTTTCAAATATTAAAAAAGTGCATCATTTAACGCTTACAATTTGTATGTGTGAAAGTATCTGCACCGGACATGGGCATGTAAATGGTTAAAAGTGGCATGAATAAGCATTAAATTAAATAATACTTGCTGATACATGCAGAAACCCTGTTTTAACCAGGTTCCTCTTTCAGATTATTCCAGTGGACAAGTTGGTGAAGGGGAAGTTTCAAGACAACTTTGAGTTTGTGCAATGGTTCAAGAAGTTTTTCGATGCCAACTACAACGAGAGAGAGTACGACCCCGTTGAGGCCCGGCAGGGCCAGGATACTGCACCTTTGCCAAACGCCAGCACATCAGCATTTAACAAGGCTCCGAAGAAGGCCTTCAGCCGGGGTCAGTGCACCGCACGTCAAACATGGATGTGTCCCAACCGGTTGCTTGCAATCCATCTAGAGTGCACATCATGAATAAGTACAAACCAACTGATATTTCAGAAAACCTTTATTTTACTTTCAGTAGCATTTTTTTCATAGTCACTTATTTACATTCAGGTTGGGTCCGACTTCTCTCTCGCTAACTTTTTTAAATAAATATACATTTATATATGTATGATAAAACGATGTATGGATGTTGAACTATGGAACGCTTGTTATAAAATAAATAATTTGGATAAAACTGAGAAGGCGCTGTGCATGCCTAGCACGTTAACGCCGTGGCCCTGCCCTCTTTTTAATCTTCCCCTCCCACCCTGGCGCCCTCCGCGAGTCCACATCCTGGTATTTCCTTTTGGATATGGAGCAGCAGGAAGTGAAAAACAATCTAAAGACGGGGGAATTGAAAAGGCAAACATGCACTATGAGTGGGGTATGGAAAGGCTTCAAATTGATTGTTGAAGATGCCATACCTGTGTCAGCTTCACTAAATGTAAACGAATGTGGCGCTGTCCTCTCATACGAGAAATATATGAAACAAACTTTTCAGCGTCATTTCATTGTGTAAATGCATTTATAATGATCATAAAAATATGTAGACTATTTAAACATTGAGAAAATTTGCGTTTTTTTCTGCCAGCTTGAAGAGATTAAAATGTCAAATCCACTATCCACCTGATCGAACAGACACACAAATATAAAAGATTATTATATGCATCTTAATATTGTTTAACTGGGAGAATTCGTTACAAAAAGACAGGCTTTAATTTGTTATCATTATGCACAGGCATAGTCACAAATGTGGTCACAGAAAAAGCGCAACCACACATAGCATCCCCACATTTCCTCCTCCTCCTGAGTCCTCTCAAATAAAACATAAGATTTTGGGGTTTTGGGGGGCTCCGGCCTACAAATATAACATTAAATTTCGGGGTTTTTTTGGGCTCGGGCTTGCATATCAAATTAATTGATCGTTGATACCCGCGGGCCGGGTCGGGTCGGGCCGGGCTGGATTTTTTAGGCCCGAGCTCATCTCTTACCCCAAGCACACAGCCAAGGCCACAGTAGCATTTCTTAAGACGAACAGGGTCAGAGTAATTTAGTGGCAAAATATGTCTCCTGATCTAAACCTGACTGTCACTCTCCATCCAACGTCAAGACCTTGAACCAGGTCATTCTTGAAGAATTCAAAGAGATATACTCTGTGTTGTAATTTTCCAGAAACATTTTCACTCAATGCCTCAAAGACTTGGTGTCCTTCAAAGTCATATGGGTCAGACAAAATACTAGATATGACAGTTTTTGTTAGAGGTATACTTATTTCTCCACCAACCAATTTTTCGTAAAAATTGTTGTCTAGGTTCTATCAATACTCTAAATGTTATCATATGAGTCAAACAAGCATTGTATAAAAGTTTTGAAATTGTGAGAAAAAAAAACCTTGTCAGATGATTAAAACCTTACTTTCCAAAGAGAGTGTACTTAATTATGATATGCATTGTTTATTGTCTGTTTTCTTTTCAGCTCCTGGGAAGCCGCCAGTTGCCACAGTCGCCCCCAAGGTGATGCCAATTGCAAGCAGGAAGTCCCCGAGTGCCACTGGCAACAGGGATGAGGCAGAAGTCCTCTCAGAAGTACTAAAAAAAAATCTGGATCTTTAGCACAGGTGTGTGGTCAGTCTATGAATAATTTTGGTTGCTTGCCGGTCCACAGATGGAAGATCTGAGGTGTACCATTCAGGACATAGAGAAGGAGAGAGATTTTTACTTCGGAAAGCTGCGGAACATTGAACTAATTTGCCTGGAAAATGAAGGGCAGGGCGATCCTGCACTGCAGAAGATAGTGAAAATCCTCTATGCTGTAGATGTAAGTGTTTTTTTATGATATTGATTATTAACTAGATCACAGATGCCTAACTCAAGACTTGGGGGCTAGATCTGGTCCACCATAACATTTTGTGCGGCCCAGGAAAGCAAATCATGTGCATTAACTTTGTTGCTTGCTAAAATACCAAGATTGCAGGATGTTTCTTTTCAAATGTTCAGCTACAATGGTATGAAAGTTTGGGCATCCCTGACAATTTTCTCGATTTTCTTTTATAAATAATTGGTTGTTTTATAAATAATTGGTTGTACTGATCAGCAGTTTCAGTTAAAAATCATGTAGCTGACACACACAAAAATATTTAAGTGGGAAAAAAAAACGTTTATAGGAGTTCTGGGAAATGCAGTAATTATTTAAACAAAAGAAGCCAGGTGCATAATAATAATATTTTTTTAAAATTCCGGCAATATTTAATGGATCCTCCTTTTGCAAAAATACTAGCCTTTAAACCAGGAGTGCCCATAAAAGTGCTCATGGCCTAGTTTTTATTGGCCGGCAGCAAACAATGAAAATTAAATTTCAGAATCTTAAGTTCAGCCTACATTCAATTGTACCTGTCAGCTTCAATACTAAAATGGAGGTAGTCACATAAATAGTGCCAAAACTTTACATGTTGAAATCAAGGTCAGAAACCGTAGAATTTCAGTTGTTGAATGTTTTGTATTGTGCAATATCAGTATTGAAATGATCAGAATTGCGCCAAAACTGAATCTAAATTGTTGTTAATGTAGAGTAACACGCATTCATCCTTAAATTTTACCTGAAAACCTGAGATCATGAAAATGTGTAGCTTTTCCTTTCAAGACTGACATTAGATTTTGTTGGTGCTCACTTTGCTCTCTTTGGCCTTCTCCAGGAGGGTTTTGAGATCCCTGATGTCGAAGAGCCAGAGGAGTTTTAGCAACGGTAGACCACATTTTTTTTTTTTTTTTTTTAACATCCCTTTCCCAAAAACGTCGACGCAGTGACCGCTCTTCGACATCCTCGCCTGAGTCCTGTGTGAGTGGGTCTGTGCTATAGCCGCCGGACTCCTGACTCCTCAATCAACAAGTCCTCTTACTTCATGCGTACATGTACTTAAATGTTCTGTACATGTTCTACAATCCATTCTCAGTGACATCTTCTGAAGTCCAGCCTTTCATTTGATAGGAAAAACAGGTGCCACATTTGTTTGTCATGTTTGTCAAGTCACACAGCCGCAGCCACTGTGCCTCTCTCTCTCTCACTTTTATTTTAACATTCCCAACTGGTCATAATTATTCCAAAATCCACTGGTTTAAAAAACAAATTGGCTGTTTTTTGTTGGCTATTTACTCATGGCAAATTCTTTGGGAAGCACTGGTCCATTCAGGTGAAGTATCATTTTGATCTTCACTTGTACTCAATAGTCATAAACGGACAGAGCGAAATCATTGGTTGATATGAGTTCAACCAGGTTCAATGTTGTGTGGTATTTGTAATACGTGTGTGTTTGTGTGTGTGGAGATGTTTGTGTCATTTAAAATGATCCTTTGGACGCCTTGCCAACAACTGGCGTTTGGTTGCTGGAAAGACACAAAAATTTGATTGCGTGGATTGCCAAATCCTTGAGTCTTGCAGCAGCCTCGTGCTTTTACGGCCTTTAACAAAGTGAATGTTGCACACAATCAAACTGTGCCTGCATTCTTTTTTGCCTTCTTTTGAATAAATAGACTGTTTTAAAATCATTTAATGTTCTGTGTTTGTTTTCTTTGGTGATTTTACATACATCAGGTATCCCTCGTGGATCTGTTAAGATTAATTTGACTTTGCATGACAAGTACAGTGGCTGTTTCCAAATCACCAAAAAAGAGGACACAAGTGGCATTTGAGGGAAGAAAAATAACGATATTGAAGTCATGCGAACTCCACATAGCAATACAATTTACTACATGAAAACATTCATTTTCCATACCACTTATACTCACAAGGATCACAGAGGTGCTAGGGCCTATCCCAGTTGACATTACACCAAAGGCGGACTTCACCCTGAACTGGTCGTGTCACAGTCACTTATATTATAACTATGGTATCATAATACAGTGATTATAAGAATTGTTCATTACCAGATAAAATACCTATCATTTACGAAGTCAAGATTTAGGTCTATGCGTGTGTTAACATAATATCCATCTATTATCAACACCCCTTATCCTTGTCAGTGTTGCTATCCTATTCAACCTGACCTTGGGCGAATAGCAGACTACACCGTTAACTGGTCACCCATCAGTTGTAGAGTACACAGTAATGCAACCATTCACACCCACTTTCACACAGTCACTGGGCGGACGCATCATTACGCCATCAGTGACTAACACAATGGGAAAAAATATGTGAATTTTATTTGTGGGCGGCATGTTGGAAGAGTGGTTTGTACGTTCACCTCTCAGTTCAGTTCTGTTCAATCCCGGGCTCAGACCTTGCTGTGTGGAGTTAGCATGTTCTGCGCTTGTGTGAGTTTTCTCTGAGTACTCTGGCTTCCTCGCACATGCCAAAAACATGCATGCTGATTGAAAGCTCTAAATTCCCCATAGGTGGGATTGTGAGGGAATGGTTGTTTGTCTATATGTGCTCTGCAATTGGCTGCCAACCAGTTCTGGAGCTACCACGCCTCCTGCCATAGTTAGCTGAGATAGGTTCCACAACCCCTGCGACCCATATGGGGATAGCGGGTACAGAACATGGATGAATGAATGAATTTTTAGACAGTAATTTTGCCAGTGCATGTCTCTTGCAAAGTGCAGTGCCACAATGCAGAAAATGTATGGCTTTAAGGGAAGGCTCCGCTGACAGTTTCCATGGTGAAGAACATATTGAGAAATGGAAGGAGTACAATTCTTATTAAGGCCAGAAGTGGCAGGCCAAGAAAAACATCAGATGCGAAGGATTTTGTGAATGTAAATGGTCAAAGACCAGTGACCAATTTAGCGACTTTCTCGTTAAATCTGCAGATTTTCCAAAGCCTCTCGTCGACTTTTTTTTTTTGGTCGAAAGCGACTTTCTTGGGGGGTGTTTTGCTCACTTTTAGCTTGTCTTACGACGTCATTCCTCTCTCCCACAGCATCCATTAAAAGTGCATGCAAATTGACAACTATGCAGATAGCGTGGTGACGTAATCTAGCGACTTTTAGGCCAGCCAGTAGTTACTTTCCTTACTGGGGAGTTTGCAACACTGTCAAAGACATACCACAGACCACCATCAAAGAACTAACATGATTTTTGCTGCAGATGGTGTTACCACACACCGTTTAACAATTCAGCACACTTTTCACAAAAAGAAACTGTACGAGAGAGTTATGTTGAAACCTTTACTGCACATATGCCACAAATAATTATATAATTATCTGGGTTTTTGCCTTGCAAAGGCCAAGATAGTGTTGTTCTGCAACTTTATCCTTGATATTTATTATTATTCAACATATTTGGTGATGAAATTGGTGTCACTTCTAAAAGATGACTGTCTCTTATCTTATATAAAAATGAAGTTGCTTATCCAAATGATTTATTAATGAAAATATGTACATTTTCAGGAGAGCTGGTGTCAGAGCGCCATAAAATTAGTTCACGGCTGAGCAAGAGAAGGAAATGTACAGTACATGTATTCGCTGCTTTCAGATTGGTCAGATACTCTCCGTGACCGTGTGTGTCTGACTGGTTGTTGGGAGGCACTATAAATATCATATACAAAGAACTAGTTGGAAGGTAGATGGCGTTAGTTACCAGCGGCCATCTTAAAGCAGTAAACTTGGCGGGATCTTTTGCAGCGTGGGTGAGTTTTCACATGTGAAATCTTTTTTTCCGTATGTTCAAATTATTATTTTTCTAATCAAACAAAGCATTTTAATGTGGCCATGATTCCGGTTGGATGGTAATAAGAAATATGAGTTTTAGTATGGATTCAGTTTACTGCATCTATGGCGTTTATGAAACACTAAACTGTTTCAAAGGGTTGAGGAATTTTATAGCTATCTCAAATTTCACGCTCCAGTGTTATTTTTATCGAACTGCACTGACACAGAGCACATCTGACTTTATTGGACGTATGAGAGTTTTTTGATTTCGGTGTTTTCACGAACGCATCGCGCCTCTGATTGGCTGCTGGTAGCGGGTAAACGGAGGTCAGTGCCGCTCATTGTGCTTGTCAAAAGAGGGGGCGAGGGGGAAGTGGACTTTACAACTACCTAGGCACACTCAAGGACTCGGTTACTACTCTTCCTCCCCTTGCTCCTCAAGGAACCAGTCGTCCACTTGAAATTTCTCTGTGACTTTAACAGTTATCCAACTTGGTGATCAAAAGACGGGACTTCAGCTTGCTTGCGTAAATACGTTTCGGTCTTCTTTTTCTTCTTAGCTCCTTAGCTTAGCGGCGCTTGCTTCCTGCACGTAAAATTTCCTTCCAGACCTTGTCTCTTTTCTTCAAGCATCGCCAAACCGCGGGGACTCAAATCAGCCAACTAAGGATTTTTTTTTTTTTTTTTTGGGTGAAATATAACATTTGTGAAAGCGCCGAGTGCAGCAGAGCTAACAGCTTATTGCTGTTACTCATTGTGATTTTTGTTAGCATCCAAAGCATCATTCGAACATGATTCCCGACAAAGCGCCAAAGGACGACGTCTTTCACGGGGCTGAGGAGATTCGGAGCGGAGCACACGTTCCCACCTTTGAGAAGTATAAAGAAATGTACATGCAGTCCGTCCAGGACCCTGACAGTAAGTGTGTTAGTTTCGCCAACTACTGGCTCGCTAATGATCGATTGTGTTCAATTGATTAGTCATGTCTTGACTCATTTGAGGATAATGCTGCAATTACTGCTACTATTTATCCCACATGATAAAATAGGTTTTGGTTGCACACGATAAAAATAGAACTAATAAATGAACGTGGTAAATTTAGCGAAATATTGTAATCAATTAAGCCAAGTGCCATTTTCCAAGGTTTGTCTGAGATTCCCTGGAGGAGTTTCTTCAAACATAATATTTCAATATATTTCAAACCCATTATCAGACACCATCTGGTCTAGCCCAAGGGCAAATACCAAAGAAGCAAACACAGCAGTGTTATGTATGCAGTGCAGTTAGGATAGGACTACTTGTGTTGGGAATCTTTGGCATGAGGCCAATTCGATATGTATCTGGATCAGTGGTTCTTTACCTTGCTAAAGGTACCGAAACCCATTAGTTTCACGTGAGGATTCACCAAACTCTTTGGAATTAGATATATATTTTTTCAAATTTCAAAACCGATATAGCTAAGCTAGAAAGCTAATAATTTAGCAAATTCCTGTTCAAATTCTTCTCATTTTAAAAACGTGTTTTTTAAACAGGTCAAAATTTGATACCTGCTCATTGGTCTGTTGAATTCCCTCTTACCAAGTGCGAGTCAACCTCCCACTGAGCAAACCAGTTCCTCCTCCCATCAAATCGAGGACCAGCAGTTAAAGGAAATGGATTAAGCCTGTAAATTGGGAGCAAAACAGTCCATGATCTGGTCTAAAAAGCTACTTTGCCTAAATTTAATCAGCATATGAAAATAGGGCTCTAACTTTCTTAACCTTCGCCCGAACCCCTTTGACTTACTGACAGAACCCCTGGGGTTTGATCGAACCCAGGTTAAGAACCACTGATCTAGTTACACGGGTTGTAATTTGATACCATAATGATCTTTTTTAAGTCCATAACCGTAGAGGTGCAACAATTAATCAACAACCAATCGATTAGCAAATTTATCGACAACTATTTTGATAACCAATTAATCGTTTAGGACCTTGTTCGCCTTAAATGTGTAATTCACATTTCTGCCATTTTTTAGGGGGAGATTTTACTTTCTAAACTAGCTTCTGAATAAGGTTTCAGCAATTAATGATTAAATTGATTACTAAATTAGTTGCCAACGAATTTCATAATCGATACAGTTGTAGACTTCAGCTAAGTCAGGAAGATGTAATAAAAGTCCTTTTTTGTCTTCATATTTTCTTTCAACATGCCTAAAACAACTTTAAGGTAAATTGTGAAGGTGAAAAAAGTGACATTTATCCTATTAATCGTTTAATTTAACGTCTGATTAATCGATAATAAAAATATTCGTTAGTTACAGCCTTACACAACTGCTCAATTACGATTTGGTAAAGTTTAGAAAGGATTAGATTTGACATGATATAGGGAAACAAAGTGGTATTGTTCGATACCACATAGAAAGCGATTAAAAAAAATATTGACATCAATGTTTAAGAAGCCAATTCTAAAATCTACCCCCCCACCCAAAAATGAAAATCTTGAAGTAGTTCCTAACAGGTAAAAGGTAATTTATTTATGGTCTTGTAAGGAACATCACAATCTTAAATACCACATGTTTGTTTTTCCACCCTATTTAACCCAAATATTTGGTATTGCTGATGAAAGAGAACTGTTTAGAAGGCAATAGTTTTTATGTTTGACCCGTTTTCCAAAAACGGAGGTTAAAACAAACAGTTTCGAACATCCGTACCTCTTCTATTTCACAAAGACTGAGCTCCCACCTCCAACTTCAAGGTCCTGCCTTCCCTCCCTCCACCCATATCGCCAAACCCACCCTCCAGCCCCGCACTGACATGTTGAACTTTGGCCGCAGTTGCTTTCTTCTGATTGGTTGAACCTTCTCCAGAGACTCTTCCTTCTTAAGGGGTCAATTAAGGATGGGACGATACACTTGAACTCGCAATACGATGAACCTTGATATGCCAGGGTCACAATACGATACGTCAAGATACGAAATAAAAAAATAAAAAAATGTAAAAACAAACAAACAAAAAAAACAACTGTGTAATTAAAACTCATTTATTTTTGTCTGAGCTGCGCACAAGGAAACTCAAACAAGTACGGTGCAGCTCCAAACCCTTGGTTAGGTTATCTCAGTGGCAGTGTTGTTAATAAAGGCGTTACAATATAACGGCGTTACTAACGGCGTTATTTTTTTCAGTAGTGGGTAATCTAATTAATTACTTTTCTCATCTTGGCAACGCCGTTACCGTTACTGAGTACGGAAAGGCATGCGTTACTATGCGTTATTATATTGGTCGAAAAGTCTGAGGGAGACGGACTCACCGAGACGACAGAGCAGAGCAGGAGTGGGGAGGAGGCAAGAAAGTTGTGACGCTGAGCAAACGCGATGCTAGGTAGCTCCAATAATACATGTTGTAGCCGATAGCCTACAAACTACGCCCGCATGTTATGGTAGATATGGTAGACATGGTAGATATCACATATACTGTATATAGATATGTTATGGTAGATATGGTAGACATGGTAGATATCAAATATACTGTATATAGATATAATTAGATGCAAAATGACAGATACGGCACTAGATGCGTTTGTAAACAGCCGCCATCTTAAAGCAGTAGACTTTTTAGGACGGCTCTGTTGTAGAGAACCTTCCTAGCGAACCTAAGTAACTTTTTATCTAAAATACTTCTAAATCGGCAAAATCTTGACTTGAATCTATCTTTAAATGATGAAACGGTTTTAAAACTTTCATATGTCGAAAGTAGAGAGAAGGGAACTAATGCAATAATGGGAGCAATTTTAACAACTTTTAACAGTTGATTCAGGGTAAAGGGTAAAATAGGGTAAAGAATTGGGCTCGGTCCAATTTTACCAAAAACCTTCACAAAAAACCACATCGTGTGGCCAATGTTTTTTTTTTTTTTTTTTTTTTTTTTTTTTGAGGAAAAAAAAAAGTAATTATCACCAATTACTTTGCCAAGTAACTAATTACTCTTACATTCAGGTAATTGAGTTACTAACGCAATTACTTTTTGGGAGAAGTAATTTGTAACTATAATTAATTACTTTTTTTCAGTAAGATTAACAACACTGCTCAGTGGTCTAGAACATAGGTTCCTCTTAAAAAAAAAAAACTAACATGTCAACATGTTCTGGTGTAATCAGTGACCTTTGAGCAGACACGATGTCGCCCGCCGTGGAAAGAACACGCTCACTAGAGACTGATGCAGATGGAATAAAAAGGTATGCAGATGGAATAAAAAGGTATGCTTTGGCAAGTGGGGCAAGTATGGAGTAAGCACATGCATTCTCTTTCCACCACTCAAGTGGCTTGACTGGGATAGTATTCCCATTTTTGTAGGAAAGTACTGTGGTGTATATCCATTTCAAACCTTCTGCTGGACTGCACTGCCTGAACAGTACTGTAGGTGCTCCGACGGGCCGGCGTTAACGCTAAGCCATGTGCCAGTATAAAGGCTTTGGGCATTGGCTTCCCAGTTGTTCAGTACTTTCTGAAATACCCAGACAAGCCTGTCTAGCACCAACAATGATACCACGCATTAGAAATGTGAGGTAACGTGTAGTTGGCAAGGTGTGCCTAATAAAGTGGCCGGTTCAATATATACTGCAGAGGTGCTCATTGCTTTTTCCTTCAAGAGCTACTTTTCACGGAGAGAACTTCCCGCGAGTTACCTTAACAGCGGAGGTGGGAGAGTGGGGGGTGGGGTCCAGGAAAAAAAACAACAACATGGGGTAATGTTGCCCACACAACGTAATTAACTATATGCATTAAAAAAAACAACCAAAGAACAAGAAAAAAAAAACCATTGATGCCGCAAGCTACCCACACTAGTGTTGCGATCCACGTAACACAGTGTTTCCCCTTGAATTTTTTGAAGCTGTGGTGGTGGGCTGCTTCGGAGTCGGACAGCCTCACCATGTCGTGCCACGGCGAATTTTTTTTTCATTATTTTTTCCCCCTAATAAGAACCATAGCAAAGATATATTTGAAATATTTCATTATCTAGGCTAATGTCGTAGCTCTCAGCTACGGTACATGTACGTAAAATTTGTAGCTGATTACAGCTACGTTACCCTACGTAATAATACGACTTTTTTTCTCGTAGCAATAGTATGACTTACATCTCGTAGTGACTCAAGGGTCGGCGACCCAAAAATGTTGAAAGAGCCATATTTGACCAAAAAATAAAAAATGGAAAACTGATATAGTATGTATGGAGCTGCAAAAAATTAAAAGCCTTGTATAAGCCTTATAATGATAGCAACACTAGCTGTATTTATCGAATCTAGCTATATTAGCCTGCTACCGAAGTTTGCTAGAAATACATAATTAGCCTTCATGATTAAATGTTTATTTTCCCTGCAATGGATCCTATAGAGAATGACGCACCACGTGACTACTCTGCTGTACGATGCCACCTCAAGTTTAACTTCATTACAATTTTAATGAATTGAAATAATGTTTGTGTCATGTTTGTACTCCTAGAAATCCTATTAAAACAAAAAGTATGTTTCCCTCTCCCATCTTTCCATTTTCCTAAAAAAAAAAAAAAATAATAATAATAAAAAGTAAAGCTCCGGAGCAGCACTAAAGAGCCGCACGCGGCCCTAGAGCCACAGGTTGCAGACCACCGTCGTAGTCCTTCTTTTTCCTTTTATTTGGCCCTTATAAGTACTACATTACCACTACAATAACAGTCCTTCTGTCAACGGACCCATTTCAAGGGGTGGGGGCGATTCTAATTGCCGTGTAAAGAGTTTTACTAGATTCGGTGAGTAGGTTTTTTTTCGTTGTTCGTGAACTAAATTTCCATGCAAACGCACATCGAGGTACCATTAACATAGCAAGGAGCGGTATGAGAGTCATTTTTCGAGTGTCCCAGAGCTCGCGAAACTTGGGGGGGGGGGGGGGGCACATTTATCAAAGTTTTATCAACTGTAATTGCGTATATCCGTCAGCCGAAACAGCACAGATAAAGTACACCTGCCCCTCGTTGTCGAAGTTGGCGAGCCGATGTTGTGCCGAAAAATAGCCACTCCGCGTGAAATGTCCCCCCCTAACGGGAGTGCCCACACGTCATTCATACAAACAGCTTTTTCTTACCAATCGATGGACATGGAAACGACTTTCTTGTACCGTGAATATGTATCAATTTACTCTGCTTGAACTTATAAATCTTTTACTGTGACCGGCGCTCTGAAAATAGAGCAAGGCTTTATTTTGGGCCCCGCCTCTGAGCGCAAATTCAGTCAAACTTTGCTTTCCGTCCAAGACGGCCGTCCACTGCTCACTTTCGCCGAAAAGTCCGATCCAAACTATTGTAATGCCCCGGATATGGGGAAGAAGGAGAGAAGTCTGTATTGGCTTACCCACTTTATTGTAGTAACAATAATAAAGAAAAACAATTACAAAATAACAGCGGGCTGCCACGACATGCGACCGCTATCTCGCTCGTTCTCCCATTCTTCCTACTCATTCCCTTTGCGTCACAGCTCCCCAGTCCGATTGTCTCTTAAGGTGGCCCCGCATAGTTACGAACATTACAATACACAATGAATAGGTTTCCGCTGAACTCTTCACACTCGGCTGCTGCTAGTTTGAAACGGCCTTAAAAAATTAAATAAATAAAATGCATCTCATTTGCAAGGCGTGGCGGCTTTTATTTTGGTGTGGCGGTGCGCCACAATCTGTTGTATGTACGGGAATCCCTGTAACGGACACCCCTAATATACATGGTGTCCAGAAAAACCCTTTTATAGTTGATAACATGACATGTCCAAATTTTAACTGCATTTTAAAAGCTCATGTAGAATTTTAGAATTTCATTTCTTCAATGTTTTGGCTTAATGGTGCCTGTGCTACCTGTAATTTACAAGTTAGCCAGTACATGGCTGTGGTGTGCTGCTGGGGTACACTTGTGCTGTTTTTTTTTTTTTTGTAATCAAACAATGAGCTATTTCAATACGGTTCTAACATTCATTCAATACACATTTAATATTGTGTCTGGTTGGCTCGCAGAGTTCTGGGGGGACATGGCCAAGGAGTTTTTCTGGAAGACCAAACACAATGGCCGTTTCCTGGACTACAATTTTGACGTGACCAAAGGAGATATCTTCATCAAGTGCATGGAGGGTGCATCCACGAATGTGTGCTATAATGTGCTGGACCGCAATGTTCACGACAGAAAACTGGGCGACAAAGTGGCCTTCTTCTGGTCAGTATGAAACCCTCAATTCAGCAGTTGACACCTGCTCTGTGGATGATTGACCATTAAGTAATGATTAGTTGTTTATTTAAGGAGACATTCTATCACCTCCCGAATGTTTAATGCTTATTATTGGTCAAAATGAGTCTGTGATCTGGTTGATGGGTGTCATTTGTGCTAGTGGTCCACAACCTTTTTTGCACCACGGACCGGTGTGAAGTTGGCCTTATTTTCACAGCCCGGCAATGTGTGGCAGAAAATTACGTTAACATAAAATAACTTGACTGGGCTAAAAACGAACATTAAGTGCAAGGGAAATGTAACTCACAATACGCTGAATCAACCTTTTTTAACAGCGGCCTATCCTAAAACCTGACTGCAAATATCCTTGGTCGCAGGTATAATTGTGAAATCGTGAAAGGTTTCTTGACTTTAGCAATACGGGTCTCCACGAGGTATGACGCTCTCAGTGCATTCGCTTTTGTTGATTCGTTTGCCAGCTTTTAGCCACATATTATGTTGATGAATTTGATATGTAGGCTCTTCTTCTGGATTAGCAGGTGGCCTTTTTCCCGTAAAAAAGCTGTCCAAAGACATCTGTTTTTCAGTCATCTTTGCTAACGTGTGTGCTTATTATTTCTGGGAACAAATCTAATGCGCCTATGTCATAATGGAGAACAAGCACACATAGATATAAAAAAAATAGATGCTAGATGCCAGCTCCAATGGATTTCAAGGACTACTTCCTATCCAGTTTTATTATTTTATAACAAATCCAAGCAAAGTGACCAGAAGTACCCCATCCGCCATTGCAGAGGTGTACCGTACGCAGCACATAGCCAACAGCAGTTAACATTACTGTTTACATTGACTGACACTGGGCTGCTATAGATGTGCAAACACCCAGTAATGGCGGACAACCACTAGGGGGTGACGTACACAAATCTCTACTCCACTCCACTCAGAGTAGACAGGCATATTGATGTGTCAAGAGGCACAGGCCAGATTGCGGTCGTTAACAAATTATTTATTATTTCTCTGTGGCCCGGTAACAAATGTGCTACGGACTGGCACAGATCCCTGGCCCAGTGGTAGGGGCTCACTGTTATATGCGGTTCGTCAATCAATTGCTTTGACTTTTCATATCAAACCTCTCTGAAAATGAGCAAATTCGAAATAGGTGACTATGTGACATCACCGCTGCGGCTGCATTCATGTACAGTCGGCCAGCCCCAGACGGGTTTATAAATGATTTATTCATTTTGAAAGAAATCCATAAGCATTTCACAACAATGATTATGCTGTGTTAGGGCCCATGCAATAGTATGAAAATGCATATTTTTATTGTGTTTCACAACAATACTGTTTGTACTGTAACTGGAATAGTTCAGCTTGCAGACATTGATGCCCAGTGTAAAAGAGATATGGTCAAACAGTCATGAAACTAAATGTGTTTGTGAAATGTGAAGGTAATTGAATGTCCATCCCTCTTCATCTACATAGCCGATAATGGATTGCTGGGGCTACAGCATTAGCAAGGGAGCCCAAACTTGCATTCCCAACCTTCTTCATCAAGCTCTTCTGGGAGGACCTAGAGTCATTTACAGGCCAACCCAGAAACATAAGCCCCTTTCAGACATGTACTGAAGTCCTGTAATGTGGCGGTGTTTACCCAGTTCGTGCTCATGTGTGAACACATTATTGGGGTTTAGTTTACTTTGACTTTACACGGGCATTTAAGTGTTAGATCTGAATTCAGAATTTTCCATTTCTCAGTGCAGATGATAAAGTAGATACCGTAATAAGTGACAACAGCGCACTCTGCGCTGCATTTCCTTATTATTCACTGAAAGACAAAATTACATTTGATTAGCAGGAAACAAAGAACTTATACACTGTAGTTGGCAAACATGTTCTGACAAATGATTGACAACTGTTCACATTTGAATGGGATTGTGGCAATTTAAAATGCATAGAGTGGTGAGAAAACCACTGTCACCAATCATTAAGTATTCAGTGGCTGCGGAGGGAGTAATACTGAATTTTTTCTATTTTTTTATGGCTTCTGTTGCACACACGGGGAACCTTTCATATTAAAGAGCTGCATTTTAGTTCCAGTATATGTCCCCGTGGCCTATAAATGCGATTCAGACGTGTGGGCCCAATTTAACATTTTGACTAATTTATCCAAAGTCAGCGAATCACATCTTAAAGATTATCTTCAGCGATTTGTCCCGTTTTAAGAAGGATAGGCGCATACCAGTACGGTACATCCTTGTGAAAGGGAAAGACATGACGTAGCATGAATGACCTTCATGTAAAAGCTGGTTCCTCAAAGTACTGGACTGTCTCAGAAAATTAGAATACACAATATTCTAATTTTTTGAGACAGTCCTGTGTATATATACAGACTGTCTCAGGAAATTAGAATACACAATATTCTAATTTCCTGAGACAGTCAGGAAATTAGAATATTGTGTATTCTAATTTCCTGAGACAGTCCTGTATATATACACAGGACTGTCTCAAAAAATTAGAATATTGTGTATTCTAATTTCCTGAGACAGTCCAGTATTTAAGAATGAGAACCGCCAATTTCATAGGCCTCTGATAATTTGGAAAATGCTTAAACAAAAAATGTAACAGCCTACTAGCGCAACCATTGTGTGGCATCAGTTATATCCAGATACATCAGCATTGATAGTAGAGGTGTGCGAATTTCCGATTCTTAGATTATTCGCGATTCGGCCATGGAAGATTCGAGAACGATTCACAAACATTCAAATTCAGAATTTTGAAATATGCCAAGTAAAGCGGAACTAAAACACAGTCAGGGCGGTCTTCAGGACGTAATGAGGAACGGACCCAGAGTAAACATCATGCTCAACTCATGGCTCTGGCTCAGCTCATGCCGGTAGATAAAAAAAAAACAATAATACCTGACTGTGGCCGACAGCCACTACAAACTACACCCACATAATGCTACGGTAGATATCAGATGTATAAAGAACTAGATGCGAAATGACAGACTCGTCGGCGTTAGCACATGTATAGAAAACTAGATGCGAAATGACACTCCCCAGCATTAGTAAACAGCCGCCATCTTAAAATAGTAGACTTCTCTGGAAGGCTGTTGTACCAAACCACCCGAGCGGAAGTTATTAACTTTTTATCTAAAATACTCCTAAATCTGAAAAATCTTGGCTTGAATCTATCTTTTAAATGATGAAACAATTTTAAAACTTTCACATGTCGAAAGTTGATAGAAGGGAAATTATGGAATAACGGGGGCAACTACATTTATAACTTATTATTAAACAAGATTTCTGCTGGGATGCACATGATAAAGGTGTAAACCAATGATGGCTTTCGTGCAGGAACTGATTTTCTAAAAACTTTGGAGCGATTGATCAATTTTTTTTTTTTTTTAACTCAGTAATACATTTGTTTTAGGGATGTGCCGATCACATTTTTTGCACCCGAGTCACCTAATTTGGAGAATCTGCCGATACTGAGTCCCGATCAGATACTGAGAAAAAGTCTTTTTGCCCTATTTGTCTGTATATATTCTATATAAACATTGCCCTAAACATATTTCTATCCTTACCAACATGCGAAATTCCCACTTTGCACACATTGTAAGTCCTTCCCTGTTCAATGGTAAAATATTTTCCCACAGCAGACATTACCACTCTAGCAGGTACCCATTAAGTTCCCGCATTAGCTTTCACAATGTTCTCCTATTGGGGATTTTTACAGTATTTCCTCTTCCACTTTTTCCTCAATAAGTATATATATGAATATGAAATGTACTGGTATCTATTTTTTTTTTTTTTTTCGATACCATTGTATTTCTGGATATTTTTTTTTTTTACCTTTTAGTTGATCCTTTTCACCGAATTCCGATCCTCTGAAAAATGGCCCGATCGGCTCGATTTCCAACCACGTGATCGGATCGGGGACATCCTTAATTAATTTATTTAACTGTTATTTTCTGTCTATCAATTCAAACTTAATTTTGCACCTGCAGTGGCTGTTTTTTTAATTTGGTAAAAAGACAACGACGCTACCTAAAGAGCAAGACTGAACTTTGAAGACTGATCATTTCCACTTTGTGCATTCTGTTCATTGTAACAGGTGCCAATCTGTTGACAGCGAGCACACAATCTTAGTAAATTACACGCAACAAGTTTATTTAAAGCATGTACAATCTGTTAAAGCCCACACTATTTAGATTTTAGTAAACCAGGCCGTTTTAGTTCAGGAAATGTGATAAGTTTGGAAGAGTTCATTAAAGAACCCCCTCTGTGCTAAGGTTCCAAAAAAACGTGTTGAGTAATCGTTTGTGATGTAACAATTGAAGCACGCAGTATTTTTCAATTGTTGATTGAATTACATTCTGTGACCGATTTAATATATTTTATTAGATTAGTATCTCAAATATAAGTAATGTGAGGCAGACGTTCCAACTTCACTCAAAAAAACAAATGATTGTGAAGTAATTTTTCAACTTTGTGTGATTTGAAATCACTCTAGAGTTACTGTTGCTCTATGAGATTAAGAGCTAATCATTTATTTTTGTGCATTTCTTTTCAGGGAAGGCAACGAGCCAGGCGATGAGTTGACTGTGACGTACAGAGAGCTGCTGAACAGTGTTTGTCGCTTTGCTAATGTCTTGAAGTCACAGGGTACCATCAGAGCGCCTACTATTAATGAGTGTGTCTCTACTGAGTGAGTTCCGTAGTTTAAATGTATGTCTGTGTGCGGCAGGTGTGAAGAAAGGTGACCGTGTTGCCATATACATGCCCATGGTTGTGGAGCTGGTGGTAGCCATGTTGGCCTGCGCTCGCATTGGGGCTGTTCACTCGATTGTGGTACATTGGGAGTGGGAAGCACGGGTAGGAGAGTGAATGGGAAAGGATGTTAAGACGGCCTCTGACAGTTTGCAGGTTTTTCTGCGGAGTCTCTGTGTGAAAGGATTGTGGACTCTCAGTGTTCACTTCTCATAACTGCCGGTGAGTTCATATGCCTTGTGAATGGCTGATTCATAATTGGTTTTGTGTGTTTTTATATATGTGCGTGTGTATATACTGTATGTTTGTGGGAAAGATTTTATTGACAATTATTATTCTATTTGTTAAAAATATTAATAATTTAAAAAAATACAGCACACCTCAGAGTTTTTCCCACAAGGAGGTAAATCAATTCCAGATATAAATAGAATCAAACGTTAAAAAAAAAAAAAAAAAAAAATCCAAGTCCTATTTCCAATATTTAGCCGCTAGTTTGAAACCAAAAATTTCATATCGAAAATGTGTTTCACTAAATCATGAATATATTTTGAACAAGAAACCTTAAGAGCCACATATAAACATTCATGTTAATGAAAATGAAATAAATTATTTGTGTACAATATCATTTGTATTACAATTAAGAAGGACTCATTTACAGTGGTGTCCAAAATAAATCTGATTATAATGTATTTTTCTTGGACTTGAAACTTTCAGACCAATTAGTTTTCTCACATTGTACTTAAATTCAAAGTCATCGTTCCAATCTTGAATTTGGGATCGTGATTTGTTCTCAGAATCTTGGTACAAAAAAGGATGCTGACTCTAATTGTTTCATGTCAATTTCTCGGATTCAGTTTTCTGTATCTCCTTATCTACTATATATACTATCTTTACTTTAGTTTTTATGTTACCACATGAGCTGTGATCTCAGAAAGTTCTTGCTATTCCCTTACAACTCTTTTGAAATTTGACTCCCTCTGCCACAATTTTGTGCACCAGTCTTATAAAGAACTCTGTGTTTGTGCAAAATGAGAGCAACCTCGTCCAGTTGGCAAAAAGTATTTTGAAGCCGCCTATTGTGCAAGCAGTCTGACATTGGGGTGAACATATCTCTTGAGAAAACCGGAATAGTCTTGGAATTTTAATGTACCCATCAGAAATTTAAGACATTCTGTGCCTCATATAGGGGTGGCGTGGCTTAGTGGTATTGTTCCCCAACCCAGACGTTGTGGGTTCGATTCTCCACCCTGATGAACTTGTCTAAGTATCCTTGAGCAAGATACTGAACCCTACGTTGCTCCTGGTGCTGCGTCACCAGTAGGAGGATGGGGATGTAGTGTAAAGGGCTTTGAGGGCTTTGAAGGGGAATACAACAAAGCAGCACTTGAACATAACTGTTTCTCTTCCATATTTTATAGTACGCACAGTGTACATATCTGTAACCGCTGTGAATTAAACTGAGGGGTAGGATTTGCAAGAAACTAGATGTATTTTTATTTTTGGTATCTGGACTAGAAGGCACTTTTAAATGGTTTGCATTTCCTTCAGTGTTCACCCAATTTGGATATAAATGCTCTCAAAGCGGAAAGTCTGCAGAGCATATCCTGTTAATTGATTTTCATATCCATTCTCGTAATGTTAGGAGATAAAAGAAGTGTCAATCTCCCAGTTTTTATTGCCATAACCGTATGGGCCTATACAGTAACTCACCAATATTTATTGTATTGGGTGTGAATCATTTTCAGTGTTACTTATTTTTGTAATTGATGTCCTCCTTTAGATGGCTTCTACCGAGGGGATAAACTCATCAACCTGAAACTGTTAGCAGATGAAGCTGTACAGAAATGCAGAGACAAGTACGACATACCCACCCACCACACACGCACGCACGAACCCCCCCACCCCACCCCAACATGCCTGCTGGAATGGCTAATCGGGAGGACCGGGACAAATCTCGGTGGTTCGGCCTGGCATTTGGGCCAGGAGGGCCAGTGTTAATATACATTTAAAAAATATATTTAATAGTATGACAGTGTATGTTGTAAAAAATAATGGTTGAGATTTGCATGTAATTTGAAATATATTTACATTTTGAAACAACGTGCACTGAATTGGATTTTTTATTAGAAAAATACACTGAATTAAAAGGCTCCGGAGAACACTGTACTTGTACTTGACATGTAATGTTATAATTACATTATTTTTAAAACACATAGGCCATGATGTGGGTTTGTGAAGTGGGCATGAAATTCTTAGGTCTGAAAATGAGTCCCACACAAACACGCGCATGCTAAATTAATGACAGTAGCCATGTTTACATGCTGACTTTAATTCATACCGATTCAAATCATTCCGAATGGAAATTTCACATCAGCTGTTTACATGTCACTTCATCTATTCCGATCCAGCGTTTACATGTGACTGCCTTTATTCCGAAAGGACGTTTGACAACTGCCGTCTGACATGCGCAGATTAATCAAAACAAAGCGTAACGTTGCAAAACATGGAGATCGATCGTCAGATCAGCTGCTGTTTTAACTTTTCGAGTGGAAACAAAACTTCAGAATGATACGCCGTTCATCTAAAAAGTTGTGTGGGTGCGCTGTGCGTGTGCTTGGAAGCCATGTTGCAAGTGACGTTACTTACGTCACCGAGTGACGTCACCACGTCAGTACGGAGCATGCGCAGAAAGAACGCAACCAGACACCATTCCGCTTCCCTGTTTACATGATATAATTTTACTTCTAATCGGTTTGGGAAAAGGAATATTCCATTCGGTTTGGGCCTGTTCATTCCGAATGAGGTGTTTATATGGAACACATTTATTCGGTTTGAACAAATATTCCGATTGTAATTGGAATATTTGGCTCCATGTAAACGTGGCAAGTGTGTGCAACTGTTTTGCCTTTTTATATTAAAGACAGATTTTGTTGTTGTTGTTGATTTTCTGATAAAACAAGAACATGGACGTGCATATTTTTATTGGCCAGAAACAGCTTCCATTCATTGAATACCTGCCTTTTCACATTCATTTAACAACCATAAGGAATAATAAACTGAGTGGAAATGATGTAGTCTCCAACTTTTTTTGCTTTCAGAGGATTCTCACTTGAAACGTGCATCGTTTTGAAACATTTGTCGAAAGAAGCACCAGAGACCTCCCTCAGCTCTCCTCCCGCCAAAAGACCGTGTCCTGACCTCCAGGTGAACTCCTGTTTCGAACATTTACTGTATTTCTTCGCCAAAACTGTCCAAAGAGCAGTCGAACACTCATGGGCAGTCGACTACCTAATCATAATCATAATGGAGAATCCAATTTTCACATTTTAGAGATTTATTTCTCTTAGTGGCAATTACATGAATTACAAAAAGCAAGTTAGGCTACCAATATGAGTGAGAGTCATTATCCATTGTTCTAAATGCTTACCCAACTAAGGTAACAAGGCTACCAATGTTCTCCTGTTTGCAATCAATTGTCATGTTTAAAAAAATTAAAAAAAAAGTTACTTCTGTGAATAAGCAAATGTATTGGTCACTAGAGGCGTGTGAAATTTCCGATTGTTAGATTATTTGTGATTCGGCCGTGGAAGATTCGAGAATGATTCACAAACATTCAAATTCCGATTATTTAATAATACCAGATAAAGCGGAACTAAAACACAGTCAGTGCGGTCTTCGGGACGCAATGAAGAATGGACCGAGAGTAAATATCAACTTCAACTCATGCCGCTAGTTAAAAAAAAAAAAAAAAAAACCTGACTGCAGCCGACAGCCGCTACAAACAACGCCCAGTTGCTAGTTCCCACAAACATACGGCCGTGTAATGCTACGGTAGATATCACATATATATATATAGAACTATATAGAACTAGATGCGAAATGACAGACAACGGCGGCGTTCGAACATGTATAGAGAACTAGATGCGAAATGACAGACTTCCCGGCATTAGTAAACAGTCGCCATCTTAAAGCAGTAGACTTCTCTGGAAGGCTCTCTTGTAGTGAACCTAATTAACTTTTATCTAAAATACTCCTAAATCGGCAAAATCTTGACTTATATCTATCTTTAAATGATGAAACAGTTTTAAAACTTTCACATGTCGAAAGTAGACAGAAGAGACATAATGGAATAACGGGAGCAATTTTAACAACTTTAACGGTTGATTCACAACATTAAATGTATTTTAAAGCTGCTGATACAGAATGGGTCCTTGATTATTTTAATTCCTGTTTTGAACTGTTAACTTGATACTGAAATCGTAGTTGGGTTTAGCCTGAGAGGATTTTTGAACAATTTTGGAACTAATGTACGAAACATTAAAAGCATTTATAATTGAATCATAGCCTTTGAATCGTAATCGAATCGTTAGGTGCCCAAAGATTCAAACCTCTATTGGTCACTAACTATAACCGAATTTATATTTAATCTGATTCAGACTTTTACAACCTGACAACCTTTGGATGTTCGACAGGTTTCATGTGGTGACATTGTGTTATTGTTTTCGTTTTCATTTTGAAAATAACTCATCCGCTTCATGATCATCCCCTGCTTGCTATGTCTCCTCCTTCCAGCAGGAGACAGAAACAGGCAGAGTAAGAAAAACTCATCCTGTTCCACAGGTACATGTCTTCCCTTTGCCCAAACCCTTGCCACTTTGTGTTTTTGCTCACCCCCCAGCAGAGATGACTCACCAAAAATACTGCTGAAGGGTAAAAACAATCATGCTTGTGATTTTCGTCCATGTCCTCTATGTAACAGTGATGTTGAGATATTTACCAAGGGAGAAAAATCTTTTATAATCTTTAACATGCCCCAAAACTGTAAAATTATTGCAAGTAGGAAGGCTCCTGATGATATGCTCATATTTTAGTTGTCCCCAACATGACCCATCCAGGTGTGAAATTAGAGAGAGACAAAAAAAGGCACCTGTTACATTGATGGACAAGGAATTTGAACACATTCCAACCATTTTTGACATACTCTACAAACATTGTACACAACCGGAAGCAAAAAAGTTTTATATTACAATGCTTCGTGTTGTTTTTACCCCCAATAGCAGTACGTTAATTGTGTGATAGATACGTGCAAACATCTGATAACATGAGAATGTCTGCTTGGTCAGCTAACGAAGGAAGAGAAATTATTCGACCAAGTGTTGGGTACAAATCAATGTTTTCCTTGGAAATAAAACCCCAAAACCCTCAATTCTCCCCAAAATTGATAACTTTAAATCAGTCCAAAATAAAATCTTGACATAATGTTTCTTTAAGAAGGACATTTCTAAGTAACCCCTGCCCCCAAAAGTTTTTAAACTACTTGAAAATAAATAGGAGTCAACTAGCCTTGCCTAAGACAAAAATGTTCATATTCTCAGATATTTGCTCACTTTTGAAATAATCTAACACTTTTTCTCTTTTTGTCATCAGTCAAAACACACTCACATGTCCTACTTTGTTCTTGTCAGCATGAAGATAATGATGTTTTTGAGTCTTTTTATTTATTTATTTTTTCAAATTTTATTTTGGTTTCTTAACAAATAATGTTTCTTTTGTCTGCCTAACATTTCGATTCTGAGTGCTGATAATCACATTGCATACTTCCACAGTCTGCTGTCATTATTTGGCTGCCTAACTACCTTTTTATATTTACAGTCATTGAGACTAACATTTTTAGTGGCACACAATGGCCACTAACCTGCAAAGGTGGTTAGAGTAGCCAAAATTATCCCCCAGTTTGGGAGTGCAGTTTATAATCCAGTTCGCCTTATGTAAGAATTCTAGGCGTGCTTAATGACATCAAACCTCTTTTGTTGGAGCATAACTGTTATAATACGTACATATGGCGGAAAACACTCAGGTGACTTGAAATTCCGCTCTGAGACCCCCAATTTGGCCAAACTCAAAATTGTCCTATATGCATGTGTGATACATCATTGGAAAGCTTAAAATATCAATTTTCTGGGGGAAGAAAAATTCTGAACAGCAAAACCCTAAATCAGGGGCGGGCAAACCGGTCCTCGAGGGCCGCAGTGGGTCCTGGTCTTTGTTCCAACTGATCCAGCACAGAGCTTTTAACCAATGAGGTTTCAATGGAAACAAGAAGCACCTGACTGCAATCAACTGATTGCACTTACAACACACCAGATTGGTGAAAAGGTGTCCTCTTGATGGGTTGCAGCAAAAACCCGCACCCACAGCGGCCCATTCCGGAATAGTTTGCCCACCCCTGCCCTAAATGGAGGTGAGAGCATGCGAGAGCAGAATTAAAGACGCCGTGATTTTAATGAGATATTATCGTGTACTTACCTCTTTTCGATCCAAAAACTCCATGTAGCACGTATCACCGAGTGTCAAGGCATAGCTGTGAATGGCCATAGCCGGATTTTGGGGGGATTTTATGGGTGAAACATGGTAATATGACTAGGGTCGCGATGCAGAAATCGCAGACATCAAGGAGTGGTCGAGATTTTCATTTTCAGATATTTACCCTTTTAAATGTTTTTTTTTTCCAATGTTTGTTTGGATCGATTATTTATCATCTAAAATATTGGGGAAAATGCGACAGTAACGGAAAAAATACAATTAAGTGATAGTTATGAGGTAGATATCGTGACTTTTTTTACAGACACCATTTTTTTCATTGTGACGTAATATGTTTAAAAGTTTAAAATATGTGAGTGAATAATTTTTTCAAGTCAGTTTTTTTTTAAACTAAATATTAGACATCAATTAATGATTCTAAGCTAAAAATAAGACATTTCGAACAATACATACGGTTACTTACCTTCTGGCTAAGTTGAAACAAATGTGGTTGCGCGACGTCTGTAAATGGGGGTTTCCAGGGTAAAACGGACAAATTAAAAATAGGGGGTTAATGCGCCATGAATCTGCTATGGCAGCATATTGTTCTATCAAACAAAACAGTTGTTTTGGCTTAAAATATAGCAGTTTATTTTAAAGAGGGGTGCAAGAGCAGAAACGGCTTTTTCAGCCTTGTCTGTGTTTTCCGTGTAATATACAATTTATCCATTATTTTTCTCACTGACTTACTGTAATATACTCATCTACCGTCTGTAGTTGAGGTTTTTTTGCACAACTTTAGCTACGCTTCCAGCAGAACACAATTTTAATTTAGATATTGATACTGTATTGTGACATTTAAGACTGTAATTTGTTACAGTATTG
Source organism: Corythoichthys intestinalis (assembly GCF_030265065.1). Classification (NCBI taxonomy): domain Eukaryota; kingdom Metazoa; phylum Chordata; class Actinopteri; order Syngnathiformes; family Syngnathidae; genus Corythoichthys; species Corythoichthys intestinalis. The sequence continues at coordinate 56,632,959 of NC_080396.1, forward strand.
GTGCATTAGCTATATTATTGTATATTTAAAAATTTATGTTGGTTGATCATTTTTCTCACACCAGTAAGCATGATAACGTTCACTTTACACGTTTTTTTTTTTCCTGAGAGTTTAATGATCAAAGACATTATCAGATGGGTTTTGTTGTGGAGAATTTGTAACATTGGATTTCTTACACCCCTCTTAAGGTGCCGTGGAACCCAAAAGTGGACAAGTGTTGGCATACACTAATGTGTGAAGTGTCAGATGAATGTGAACCAGAGTGGTGTGCATCTGAAGATCCACTCTTTATTCTCTATACCAGCGGCTCCACCGGCAAGCCAAAGGTGAATTGAACCAAGTCCTTAGATATGACACTCCCCCAAATTTCTCCCAGTGGGTTGAGTTTGTGAATGTGAGCTTCTAAAGCGCCAAGTGATAAATCCTATACATTCAATTTTTTTTATTTGCTATTCCTTATCATGCCCGTGGCTCATTTATATATAGTTAGAATAAAAAATAAATTAGTGCTGCAACCATTAATTGATTAAATCGAGTAATTCGATTAAAAAAAAAGCTTTGAATCAAATTTTGCCGCTTCAATGATTTGTTTAATTAGAGTGGCGTTGTATTGGTTTGTTTTGATAGTGTTGCATTTAATGTTATTGATTTGGGTGGATACACTGCTCTCTAGTTGAATATAACGTAGCTCATCTAACATGGCTAAATTCCGCTTCTCCCTCCCAACATAAGGTTGTAAGTTTTTGTTTGAGCTTATATTTCTATCGTAAAGTTTGGAGGTACATTTAGTAGTTTTTGTTTTTTTGCTATGCAAGTTAGCCAATTGTTCTTTAGTTGTACTTAGATCAGAGGTTGCGCTAGACTTTTTCGTTGTCTGTCATTTTGATTGACAGGGTCATAAAAATCCGGTCATAATCTATTTTTACCCGTCACTTAAATTTTTAAAATGATGATAATGACATTGTGGTGACCCTTTGTTTGGCATAATTCACCTTCCGTACTTGTGTGTCCATTTGGCCGAGCGCGTTAGCGGCTACGACACAGTCACGTGACAGTTTTCATTCATTTTAAATTGATATTCTGTCCGAACAAGCTTAACAGAGAATCCACACCGTGCCATCACACATCAAGCAGATGAATATGTAACTTTTTCTCCGCAGTGACAAAAACAGCTGACTGTGGCCCCAGTAGGTAGGTAGCCTACCATATGTAGCATATGGAACAATGAAATTAACAGTTCACCTGTTGTGGCCTGAACGTAGTTTTCACACCTTCCTCCTAGTGCGCATGGACTTGAACTGCGTGCCCGCTTGTGCAGTCCCTGTTTTTTTTTCTTTTATCAACACCATCGTCGTTTTGGGGCTTTTTGAAGAAACTTCGGACACTCAGTTGCCTTGACATTTTTCAGAGTAAGGCCAACGACGTCATGCATCAAGAGAGACAATAGCTAATTAATATGCTCACTCGCCACCCTGTGGTCTGGGGTGTGAATTGCAACCTGTCAAAATGACGGATGGACTTCAGTTTTTTCAGTCACCGTTTTAAAAAATCGGTCAACGACGGAAAATATTCGGTTAACGCGACCCCTGACTTAGATCCACATTTATTTATTTATTTTTATACTGTTTGAGGCTAATCTCAGGTATTTTAATTTTGTTTTGAATGCATTCATTGTTTGTAAAATGAAAGTGCAATTCTGCAGTTTGTAGAAACACTTAGATATTTTATTACGTATACCCATTCAATGCTCTTTAAAAGTGCAATGTTAGCAAGCCAAGGTAAAAGTTTCAAATTTCAGGCATAAACACTTGTTTCTTTCATTTTACATCTCCTAAAATTGATTCTGCAAAACATTAAATGTTTTTAATCCGATTGCTCGATTATTCGAACTAATCGATAGATTAATCGATTATGTAAATAATCGATAACTGCAGCCTTAAAATGAAGCCCTCTGAAAGTGGATTATTGTCATTAATGTAATGGTCCCCTGTAGGGCGTCCTTCATACTATCAGTGGGTACATGATCTACACTGCTGCCACCTTCAAGCTGGTGTTTGACCACCGGCCGGATGACATCTACTGGTGCACGGCTGACATCGGCTGGATCACCGGTCACTCGTACATCACTTACGGGCCACTGGCTAACGGAGCCACCAGTGTCTTGGTGAGCACAGTGTTGGGGGTGATATCATGTTGCACTTGTGTTTTTTTGGCAGCTATCATCAGACAACAGGTGGCAGTGCAGTGCTATTTATCTACTCTTACTGATATATTTTATTTCTAGGTGACTTTCAAGACACTCAGGTTCACCTTATAAAGCTTAAAACAAATAAAAATAAAGTTAAAATGCAAGCATTCAAATAAAAACGATGAGAGCATTAAAATGATAAAGTTAGTGATAACGAAATTATGAAGTAGAATTAGGCTGTCTGAATAAATATTTTGGTAACACTTTATAATAACTATCCGTTTTACTAGTTAATAGATCATTAGTAAACTGTTGACAAATGATTTATTGTTGATTTGTGAAGTATTTGTTAACAGTTTGTTAAGCATTTACAGGTTGTTCTTAACCTGAAACACAGTTTGTGTAGAAACGTTTCAAGTTTTTGTGTGTCACGTTTGGCATTTCTATCTTATGGTTAAGATAGCCGTTCACTTCAAAAGAAAAGGCATTTTAATAAGGCATTTCGCAGGCAGCGCACATGTTGCACATTTATGAAAATCTGCCATAGAACCAACAAATATTTGTACTTTTCTTTGTATATTTAACCAATAAAACATGACCTTCAACATAAAGTGTACATAGTTTTATTGAGATCCATCAACTAGCATGGGCATTTAGAATGGGGTCAACCATATTGGAACACCCTGTAAATGCTTAACAAACTGTTAACAAATACTTAACAAATCAACAATAAATCATTTGTCAACAGTTTACTAAAGATCTATTAACTAGTAAAACGGATAATTATTATAAAGTGTTACCAATATTTTAAATTAGAATCTGTATATAGTTGTTGAGATGCAAGGTGACCAATGGCGTGTGCCATTTTTCAAACCGCGAGACCTGAATAAAATTGAAGGAAACAGACTCTGTATCGGTAGATATGCTGATTCAGATATTGGGATCGGATTGGAAGTGAAAAAAAAATGGATCAGTGCATCCCTAATACAAATGTCTTTGTTTTCTATTGTTATAGAAGTAAATAAAATATCTTGTTTCAAACAACGCAGGAGTAATATAAATTATTGGGAAGTTATAATGGACCATTATCGCACGCAAAGCTGGGAAATTCCAATTTGTTGTAACTGTCAAACAACTTTTGAAGGGTCATTGTTGTCTATTCTCTGAAAATTCTAACTGAAGCAAACCAAAATTTTATCACAGAAATGAAACAAAACAATGAACCTTGTAGCTGTTTTGAATACATCCCTAGTCCCTACTATCTCTCGAACTATACCCCTCACTGAGATTTGAGCTGGTACTGTGAAGTGGCAAATAAGCAGAATTAACCTGGAACTGAAAGTAAGTCTTAACACCTGTATTTGATTGTGAATATTTACATGTGTGTGCGCTTTTCAGTTTGAGGGTCTTCCTACATACCCAGATGTGAGCAGAATGTGGCAGATTGTTGACAAGTACCACGTGAGCAAGTTTTATACTGCGCCAACTGCCATCAGGTTGCTTATGAAGTACGGCAGCGAGCCGGTGCACAAGTGAGCAACTGCACTTCTCTTTTGTCAAATCTCAAGTCATCAATTTACAACTTAAGTTTGATTCTTGTTTGTGTGTGTGAACAGGTACAAGCGAGACTCTTTAAAGGTTTTGGGAACGGTCGGCGAGCCTATCAACCCTGAGGCCTGGCAGTGGTACTTCACGGTCGTAGGTGACAGCAGATGTCCCATCGTCGACACATTCTGGCAGACTGAGACGGTGAATTCACTGTGTGCTGCTGTGCTCCCTGCTGGGCATGTTTCAATCACAATGCTTTGTGTCTTCCAGGGAGGACATGTGATGACACCTTTGCCAGCAGCTACACCTATGAAGCCAGGATCTGCTGTAAGTCAAACATAATGTAATGGTTCCTTCACACTATTGGATATTATGCTGTAGTACACTGCATTATTGAGCTGTATTACTAGGCTCTTAATAACCAGGACTGCTGGGCGAGTAATTAATCAATACCAGTATCACTTGTTTTCTCTGAGGCAGTCTGAAACTGGGGGGGAAAAATGTGACTTTAAAGAAGAGGTCAATCCATTAACACAAAAAAAAAAAAAAAAATCCTCTTTACCTTGCCTTCTAAGCATGAAAAGGGCGAAATCCTCTTAAAAATCCCCACAATAGCATCTCATATATTCAGGGTAAATGGCTATCGGCGGTAGTCATGGCAAGTTTTTAATATTTTTTTTCTAAACACCCTGTTCTTCTATGATTGGATTAAATATCACATGAAGCCTTCCTGGGAAAAAAAAATCTCTGAGCGTTGTTGAAAACGGCTAATTGTCCTAGAATTGCATCCTCTTGTCGTAACAAACAGTGGATATACACAGTTTTAAAATGATTCTTTTCTATCAGCACCAAGCATCAAATTTATTCCAATTTATCTGTAAAATTCCCAGATTTATTACAGAAATCTGACAAAGCTTCCCGCAAGCTTGCTTGGCGCCACTCTAGTAGCCAATAGCCATGTCAGGGCAAGATTTGCACATCCATTATTTCAAAATAAGTCTATCCATAATTTGATTTCATCACAATTCTCTCCTTGAATACATAAAACATGTCTTTTAATTGTAAAAAGTATTTTTTATTTAAATACTGTGTAGCAAAGAATTTTGCCTTAAGCCAAAAATGAATTCAAAATAACAAACACCTAACACAAGTTCACGCCCTAGAATTTATCCAAAGCGTTTGATGAAACCCCTTTCAGGTGCTGTTCACTAAAAAACTTTGTCATTTCAGACATTTCCGTTCTTTGGTGTAGTGCCAGCCATCTTGAACGAGTCGGGTGAGGAGTTGGAGGGCACAAGTGAAGGTTACCTGGTAGGAAGCGATGAAATTTGCACCTTTGCTTGGCTCAATGGCAGTAGGAATGGCGACATGTCTGGCTGGTTTCTCCAAACAGGTGTTCAAGCAGCCATGGCCTGGTGTGATGAGGACTGTGTACGGTAACCATGGCAGGTTTGAAAGCACCTACTTCAAGAAGTTTCCGGGATACTACGTGACTGGAGATGGTGAGCTAAAGCATCATGTGCAGAAGCTCTACAATGGTGTTCTGCTGGCGTGAATGTGTTTTACCACCCGTGTGCAGGCTGCCGTAGAGACGAAGATGGATACTATTGGATTACTGGGAGGATAGATGATATGCTAAACGTCTCAGGTATGGGCAACATGTGTATGTCTTGGGCCACAATTTTTGTTGTTTTGTTGATTTAGCCAGCAGAAGGCAGTGCAGACTTACAAATGTTGCCAGCAGGTTGTGAGTTATTTTTAAGACTGTGACACATGCTTATTTAATTTAAGGTTAGTTAGAGACACAAAACTACTAAATATGACACAGTGAACCTGGAATACACTGCTACTGTGCCATTTTTGGACCGTATATATATATATATGGGTGGCAATGGGAAAACCCATTGGCAGTGTATCAAATACTTGTTCTCCCCACTATATATATATGTTTATATAAAGTGATCTCAACCAAAGGGGCTGAACTACTTGAAGGCAACATAACTGATGTGCAGGACAGCTACAAATACCTGGGGATCCCACAGGCAAATAGGAACCATGAAGAAGCAACTAGGAGGTCTGCCACAACCAAATACTTACAGAGGGTGAGGCAGGTCCTCAAGAGTCAGCTGAATGGCAAGAATAAGATCCAGGCCATTAACAGCTATGCCCTACCAGTAATCAGATACTCTGCTGGCATCGTATCCTGGCCACTGGAAGAGATGCAGGCTACCGGCATCAAGACAAGGAAGCTCCTTACAATGCACGGAGGGGTTCACCCTAAGTCCAGCATCCTGAGGCTCTACACAAAGCGGAAAGAGGGAGGCCGAGGACTAGTGAGCATCAGAGCCACTATCCAGGAGGAAACTACATCCCTCCAAGAGTACGTCATGAAAATGGCCCCCAGTGATGACCTGCTCGGTGAATGCCTCAGGCAACAGAAGCCCAGTAAGGAGAGGAGATATCATGGAAGGACAAGCCCCTGCATGGTATGTACCACCGACAAATTGGGGGGGTAGCTGACATGGGAAAAACATACCAGTGGCTGGAAAAGGCCGGACTGAAAGACAGCACGGAGGCACTGATCATGGCAGCACAACAGGCCCTAAACACAAGATCAATAGAGGCCGCGGTCTATGACACCAGACAGGACCCCAGGTGCAGGCTATGCAAAGAGGCCCCTGAGACAGTCCAGCACATCACAGCACGGTGTAAGATAATGGCAGGCAAGGCATACATGGAAAGACATAACCAGGTAGCAGGCATAGTGTACAGGAACATCTGTGCCGAGTACGGACTGGAGACCCCAGAGTCAAGGTGGGCGACACCTCCAAAGGTGGTCGAGAGCAACCAAGCCTAGATCCTGTGGGACTTCCAGATCCAGACAGACAAACTGGTGATGGCCAACCAGCCTGACATAGTGGTGGTGGATAAACATCAGAAAACAGCAGTAGTGATAGATGTAGCCATCGCGAGCGATGGCAACATCAGGAAAAAAGAACACGAAAAGCTGGAGAAATATCAAGAGTTGTTTGTAGAGTTGGAGAAAATGTGGGGAGTGAAGACAACAGTGGTGCCCGTAGTGATCGGGACACTAGGGGCAGTAACCCCCAAGCTGGGTGCATGCCTTCAACAGATACCAGGAACAACGTCCGACACCTCCACGTTCAGAAGAGCGCAATCCTAGGGACAGCTAAGATCCTGCGCAGAACCCTCAAGCTCCCAGGCCTCTGGTAGAGGACCCGGGATTGAAAGGAGAGACCATACCGCCCGGGTGGGCGAGACAACCATTTTTAAATAATATAAATA